>NC_143015.1:74300002-74600002 GCF_055824585.1 Amblyomma mixtum | reverse complement strand
TTCCGTCAGAAGAGAAGTTCAAAAACTGGGCTCTCCTTCGATTGACAAAGCCGTCAATTTCGCACGATAATATTGCTCCTCAAAACCACAATTTAAAAAGCAGACAGCATTTTTAGTTGCGTGTTCGTCTTGTTTTGTACTCTATTACATTAATGCATTTATTAAGCTTTATAATGGGCGCATATTCAAAGTGGTACAGGCCTACGCTCCCACATCAATTCATGAAGAGCAAATAGTCGATAGCTTCTATTAAGAATCGGCAATTAGTGAAGTAAAAACACGTCACACTGTACGAATGGGCGACTTCACTGCAGGGTAAGCTGACAGGACAACAGGTAGTGAGCGACTATGAATTAGGTTCCAAGAATAGCATAGGGAGTTAGCCAAACGAAACAGTTAACGGCTGCCGAGACTAAAATTAAACTTCATTTTGTGTGTGCATAATGCGACTGTGCATGAAGTGAGAAGTGACCACTGAAGGGTAAGATCTCGAATTACCTTCTACTTGCTGAGGGAACGAAAGAAATTAGTAAGGATGAAGCCTATCAACGATTATGCGGTAACAAAGAAAGTAGTGGAATTTAAGATCTCTCTGCAGAACAGGCACTGCGAATGGATGCAGCGCGGGAGAGACAGGACACAGTGAATGGCACGTCTCTCCCGCGAAGGATGTAACCGCTATGTCACACTAACCAGCCCGAATTGGCACTTTAGCAAATTTTCGGCTTTAAGTGAGGACGACGACTTTAGTGCTCCTCAAGCAACAAATTACAATCATAAAGATATCATTACAGTGTGCGCAGTAGAAGTAGCGGGCGCGGCAATAGGTTAGATGTAAGCCCTCTCATGGGACGAAAGTTCTAATAAAGAAACGGCAGGCATGAAAGTTTCTACTGGAAAAGGCAAAACAGCCCTGGCCGAGCTCTCAAAGTCAATCAATAATCACATAGCAACCAACGCAAGGAAGTGTAAAATGAAGAAAATCGAAGATAAAGCCGACAAGACGAATTTTTTCATTGGCAAAAAAATTGGCAGAGGCTTAGCTCGGTTAAGCCTGGATATCAGAAGCGAAAAGCGTCGGCGATGCTTACGGTTTATCTTAAGGGTATGCTATACGTTCTTCCTTGTGAAGTTATGCATTTGCTTATCAATGATATATATACCACAAATTATACAAGATTATTAAACTTCTTTTTTGCCTTACGATTACTGTACAGCCATAAACACAGGGAGTACGGAGTTGTCTTAGAAGGTTGCTTTAGAGACGTACAGTGGTGTCCATTCCTTTGGGATGTACACCAAGATATGAGAGACAGGCATTTCCTTTCCTTAAAACCAATTTTCTTTTCATTTTCCTTCCCTTACGGTGTCCGTGTGCTGTGCGATATCAGTGCACGTTAAAGATCCCCCAGTGGTCGAAATTATTAAGGCCTTTAATGGCCTTTATTAAAGCATTTAATTATGAGGCATTTAATGCCTCATACTGTCGTTAGCAGACGCGTCGGCAGCCGTGTCGGCAGATTTGTCCGCCTTTCGGCGTCACTGCTTAAAAACAATGCGCCGAGGGTGGGAGTCGAGCCAGCGCCTTTGGCATTTGAAGCAGAGACGCTACCACTACGCCACGAAGGCTCAAGGTTCGAGCATGAATAAAGGCGCATCCAGTGAATGCATGGGTTTCATAAATAAAATAAAAGGAATAAAGACAAGAAAAGGAAAAATAACAATAAAATAAGAAAATAAACATAAACAATAACAAAATAAACTGAAGGTATGAAAATAAAAATAAAAACAATAAAATAAGAAAAAGAGCAAAAAAAATAAAACAAACAGAATATGAAAAATAAAAAAGTAAATAAAAACAAACAGTGCGCCAGGAAACGCTTTCGCCTTGCAGCACTTTAGAGAGCCAAAGTGCCCCCTGAATTTTTCCGGAGACCTCCACTGCTTCATCTCCTTCTCTCTTTCTTCTTTCACTCCTACCTTCCTCCCTTTCCTTTCCGAGACATGTGAGACAGATACTGGGCCATTTCCTTTCCTCAAAAAACCAATTTACCAATTTTACACCTTAAAGGCGCGGTTACGGCGCCATTCGACATAGTGGCTAGCGCACAAGGGGGACGCACACGGAAGGGATCCAGACAGGACAGACGCTAGGCACAATACTTTATTATATCAACCAACTAGCCCAATTAAGAGCCTTGAAGGAAGTCGTGTGTGCTGACCAGCTAAGAAAGGCAGCTGATGTCAGGTGCTGCTCCATACGCGCCAGCAGGCTGAGAGACCATGCGCGCTGTCAAGCTTCATGGTGGTGAGTTGCTGAAGAGGCACGGCACGTTAACAGCGAAATCTCCCCTGCCGGAGTGCGAATAGCAACATGTACCCAAGCATCGTCCCAATATTGCAAATGGATGGTTTCGCTCTGGTCATTTGTAGAACCGACATTTGCCAATACTGTTCCAGTATTGGGTCAATTACCTGTGCTGCTGCTTGGGTATTTGGTGCGCCTTTAGTGCTATGCGTTTCATGCTCATATGTAACTGTGACGAGGTGTTAGACTACGTTTTAATTTAATTGATAGTTCTATGTAGAGACGTTCATATTTCGTCGAGTCGGAAGTCAGTTCTACCATTTCTGAACAAGAAAAAACTATTTGCTGCTCACTTCAAATTAAAACTTTTGACATGTTTTTCATTGAATTTTGAGGCTTAGAAGCACAGGATAACAACGATAGCTTTTTATTCTTGATAAAATGCACTGGGAAAAACTAGAGCTTTTCCAATTTTTTCTTACATCTCTAGCAAAGTGGTCAAAACTGCCCAAAACTTCATAACGGTGGTACATATTTCTGTACAGAAAAAAATGTTTAGGTTCTATAAAAAACCTGTTTCACACATTACTGTTGACGAATCTTGAGAAAGAAGTAGCTTTAAACGCAGGATTCAGATGAGTAATTGGGATATGTAAAGGGTGATAGGCAGTTGGCGTAAAATATGTGGGTACACTTTCGATCACTGTTCCCAAAGGTACCTTTGATCCCCAGTACACGCACTTCTGTAATCCTGCAAAACGAGTACAGAACTTGGAGAAATCAGCATCACCGACATGCTTGATTAATGCATAAAATCTCTACAAAGAGTGCGCATCATTTTGATCACCTGCATTAAGACAAAACGGATAATTATGGCGAGTACGACGTTTTTTGGGCTCTTTCTATTCACTTGGGGCAATTACCCCATGAGACCGACGCAAGCAATGATTTAACGAGTATCGAACCTGCGGCACTTAATAGAAATAGTGAACCCAATGTTCCTGTCACAAGAAGGTCATCTGGTTTCAAATAACGAGTACATCATGTATAAACCGACTGTCAACAGTTTATCCGCCACATATCAAAATGCGGAGACAAACCACTGTTTCGCGACTCACTAGGACGCCCAGCGTAGAACATCGTTACTTTGCTCATTTTGCATCTTTCTGTGGGGAATTTCACTCAAAATGACGGCGTGGCTAAGCGTCAGACAATTTTCATAAATAGGCAGTAGTGCGCTATTCATGGTCTCATAATTCCTAAACGTAATCGCTGAAAGTTCAAAACAACTCAGTCGACTGAGAAGATTCCTGGACGTGTCCCCTCCATCTATCCGCGAACCCGTCTACGAAACGGTCATTCGCACAAAACTATAATATGCGCCACCAATTTGGAACCCGCACCAGACTTATTGACCTTGGAATCCGTGCAAAGTCTCGCAGCCCGATTTACATCGCGTTGCGATCAGAGCACTAATGTTTCAGGCATAAAATCCTCTCTGTCAGTGTACTGCTAAAATCATGTCAGTGCACGTTAAAAATTCCCAGGTCGTCGAAATCACTTCGGAGCCCTGCGCTAGGGCCCCTCTTTCACATTTTCTCCTTTCTCTTCCACTTTGCTCTCTTCCCTCTCAGCGTGGTTGAGGTGTCCACTGAGAAGTGAGACAGTACTGCGCCATTTCTGTTCCTTAAAACCCCTATTATGCGGGTGGCGCGGGGCTCTATCCCCAGTGCCGACGGGTATTCACTGGTTATACAATGGGCGCAAGCTTTCCTCTGTCCTTGTGTTCGGCTTATATCGGTGAAATGCTTGGGAAAAGGGTCTTTGACCTCTTCCTTGTGCGAACAAAAATACCTTCTTCCATGGCGCTTTGGCTAATGACCTTGCACCGTAAAAATACTTTGTTATCATCACGATTACAAAGGCTTCTTCTGCTACATTGATCATAAAAGCAGGCGGAGAATAGACGCTGTAAAATAGCAATAGTGTATCGCTTAACTCATGAAGGTTGATTGTTTCATTTGAATTTAATGAAAGCGGCGGTCACGGGCCTGCACGACGCTGATTCAGGGAAAAGGACAATAAACACAATAAGTTTATCACCCCCCCCCCCCCCCCGAGTTTAATTCGTATGTTAAGGATGCTCACCTGGTGAAAACGGAATCTGCAGAATGAGACAGTGAGCACTTGAGTGCAAAACAGGATAGCTGTGTCGAATGTTTGGATCCTGTGCATGTTCTGAAAATAAAATTCATAATTTAATCCAAAAGTACTTGAAATCTATTTTAGGCGCTCTCTTCCATTCATATCGGAGTAAATTTCCAAAAATATTGCCTCTTGTGGGCATCCCTGAACCATAACGTTTTGTTATAGACAAGAATTCGTGCAGTAAGTACAATATCCATTCCGTATATTAAAAGCATTTGGTGGTTTAACGTCTATGCGTAATATTTGTGGACTTCTTTCGACACATTGGAAGAATAAAAAGTAATGAAATGTTTAATAAAACAATGCTTTTAATGTGCAGAATTTTCCTTTGACGCCGGTATATGAATTATTTGCTCCGGAGGCGGCGAGGGGAGGGGGTTGGAGGCCTTTCCTTGAAGCTGCATTCAGTGAACTAGCCTTTGGAACATAATAAACGGTTATATTCAGAGGCGTTAGTTACATACGTTTGCGGTCCAAATGAGGCCGTGGCTGCCACGGCTTATTACAGGGCCTCAGGATAGAGCTCTGTATTCAATGCAGATGACAACGCTATGATGATAACGTCTTTTGTTGTTTCTATCTCACTAGCTATTTCTCGAAATTGATTATATACCTTTTCCTCTGAGGTTTTCCATAAACCTTTCCTACTTTTACTTTTCCATCTTACTATGTTTTTGATTCTCATATACTTTCGACCTCCAGCATCGACTACGATGTTGCGATAAGGGCGACATTGTTTTCAGAGAACGAAAGCCAACGGAGCGAAGCACTACACAAGTGTACAAATTTTCACTTTCGTTCTTCAAGGGAATGGCAGCGAAAGTGAACATATTCATGACATCCGCTCATCGCTGCTACATGAGCCGAAGCGAAAGCCCCAAGACTGCATTCATCGAGTCATAGTCACTTTGTCTGTAGCAGAGTCGGTTTCAACAAATAAGTGCGAAATGAATGCATTTCAAGTATAGTAATGTTTACCTCTTTGCTACAAATCGCTCTCCTTCCTAACTGAACCTGTTATTTAGACTCTTGCATTGTTATCAGAAAGTTTGTGCTAGAGTGTCTTTCAGATTTCTGTCACGAAAATTCGTACATAAAACTCCTACTCCACTTCTTTTGCGGTCGGCACAGCATACTCGAGAATCTCTCGCATAGCCTTGAGTCTGATCCTCTTCCTCCCAACATCTCCAACTCTGAACGGAAAGCGAAAGTAAAAACGAGCAGGGACATTCGGCGGTTGAAGACTGTCAGCGTACGAATAGCTTGCTATGCGATATCTTCATACAATCTTTGCTTCATGATGCTAAAACTTGTTTGCAACTCAAGAGTGCTGACAGCGCAAGCGGCGCCTTCATTAACCCCCCCCCCCTCCCCACCGAGATATTAAAGCGCAGGCAGGGCTCCTGTCCGGGAGAATTTAGTAAACGAAAATACCAAGAAGATTTCGTGCTTACTAGTGCCATAATTTTAACTTATGTAACTACTACTACAATTCCCGAAGTAGAAGCTGTGTTTCCAGAGATTAAATAGACTTGTCTATTGCGCAGTTTATTACGGCGATAGGTTTAATGCTCATGTTTGCAGGCAGAACAAGCAACATATTGCGTATTACCTAATTTTGTGTTGTGTTTGTTTTCTTCGTTATTGAAGAAGCCGAGTTGACTCGCATTCGCATATTTCCATATCATTTTAACTAATGTAACCGCCGCTTTGCCAAATTTATATTTATTTACCCGGTCCTAACAGTGTTCAGCAGCAATAAAAGATAGCAAGGCAAACTAGCTGTTCCTCTAAGCAGGTCATCAACAGAAGTGATCATATTTTCCCGCGTCATGGCTTGTGATGCATAGTACTCGTTTTGCCTGTGGCAACATGGGCCCCCTTTATAATATATATTTTATTTCATTCGGCTATTGGCAGCATAATTATTATTTATCAGTGTAGCAACTTTACTTCTGCGCAGAACAAATGTTACATCGGTTCCAACTCCATCTGCATAATGTGATGCCCACCAAAAGAACAATTAACACGATAACTGTCAACGCCTTGAGAGACTCTTATTCACGATGACCTGTAAATACCTTGGCGCGAAATATTCCTCAGCTCTGCTATTTTATTATCGAATTTCAAGGGAACGAATGCATCACTATAATATTGTTGCAGTTACTTACCATCATACGCAATTGTAAGGACTACTTTCTTTTCATTTTTACCAAATGTAGTCATGGTCAGCCGCAATGCATATTCCCTGAAAAACAAAAAGCACTCGACTTAACAAAGCACTAAAAAGCTAACGCTTTTGTAAGGACCGTTTCTTTCGTTTTCTCACCTAGAAAAATACCCAGCCACAATATTGTTACGTAGCCGTTGGGGCTCGTAACCGAAAGGCTTTAATGGGGGGTTGACGTGGACGGCACCGGAGAGCAATCCAAGAGCACCCAGAGGAGGCCGGAACCGATCTTCGTCTTCTTTCACTCGCCGGTGCACGCGACTTGCGAAGAGCAGCCGCCCAGCGGCCGCTTGTGGAAACGTGGCAATATCATTGGGCATAGCTGAATGCAGATTTTGCTTGCCTGACAATATCTGATAGCTAAATGAAAACTCAGTGCTGGCCGGCCTCCAGCCAGGGTGACCAAGCGGTACCAACTACTTCTGCGAAATTTCCCCTTATCTATTTCCTTTTCAATACAGCAACGATTACTATGCGTTCATCACTTGCGGTGACTTTCCAAGTGATGATACAAGTATTACGGTGCAAGTGAGTCATCACTTGCATAATATTTTACTTTCCAACGTATTTGTACAAAATTATTGAATTCGCATTGGCCAGAAACTAGAAAAATATTTTGGTTTCCATTTATACCAATCACTTGCCCCAATGTTTATCAAGGCACATTCGCATTTTCGCTGTATTTTTCTCGAGCGTGCGTCTCCCCGAGGCGAAGAAATGAAGTTAAACCTCGGCAGCTGACGTTCAGCCGTTTGCTTCACTCAGCCACCCACTGCTCTGGGGTTTTGCTTCCTCTCATACTACACAAGTATTTGTTTGTGGAGGTGCAGGGCAGCGCAGTCCATGCACCGCAGCCCTCCAACAAGCCGAGACTCAAGCCAGCCTTGCGACTCCAGGACGAGTCCAGGAATGCGACATGACTGTCGCATTCAAGTCTCGCCGCTCTCTCGCGCCCTTGTAGATCCCCTGAACCGATGACGCTAGTGACGACGCCACCCCAACACCACATCTAATTGGCCAAATATCAGTAACGTATTGACAAATGCCGGTCTTACAAAGGACCAGAATGAAACCATGTATTACCACTATTGGACCGATTACCAGTGCTGCTCGGGTATCCTCTTGAATGCCACCAGCACAGCTTGTCTCGCTCATAAGCTTTCTGCCTACCCAGAACTTCGTCACATGATCGACTTTCTAAACGGTTCATGGACGACTACCCCAGAGTTTTCAACCGCGAGCTGCCGTCCTTATGCGATCGCGACAGTGTTCTGGTGAAGAAACATTTCTCCATACGCAATGAGCCGCACGTGACCGTTATACGTAAGAGTCTGCACGATGAAATCTGAAAGGTCTCCCACGATGAGCCATTGTCTGGAATTTTATGAATCTCCCGTAGGCTAGCAAGGATCCAGGAAAAATACTACTGGCCGCCTTTTAATGCGGACTTTGTGTGCTACGTCAGGAGGTGTCGCAGCTGTCAGCGTTCCAGGGTGCCAGCAACAAAACCAGCTAGGGTTCTGGAAGCCAATAGAACCACCATAGATGCCCTTCCAGCTGATCAGCATGAACATGCTGAGATAATTTTCATTATCTAAATCGGGTGATAAGTGGCTCATCTTTGGTAGGAACTGCCTGACACGATATGCGGAAACCTCAGCTTTGCCAAGCGGCACCGCCCAGAAAGTTGCGAAGTTCTTCGTCCGTCAAATTGCTCTGCCTCATGGCGCACCGGAGATTATGATTACCGACCGATGTACCACATCATCGGCTGAGATGCTGAAGCAGGCTTTGCAGCACATTCATAAAACCGTCTGACGACAACATCATTCCAACCTCAAACGAGTGGCCTGAAAAACACTCGAACACAACGATCGCTTACATGCTCTCAATGTACACTGTAAAAAATTTCACACCTTTAAAGGGAACATACTAACTAACACACCCTTGCACCCGACAAAATAGGAGTTTCTGTTACTCATTCACCCGTCCTGCACCCGTCTGCAACCTAGCATTTTAGGGCCGGGTGCATATGGCCAAAATACCCGCCAGTGCAGGCAAGGGTGTTCCTTTAAAAAATGTAAAGCTGGTTTCACCTCAGTTATGCATGCCGGACTAATTGGGGAAGGTAACTGTAAAAAACATAAAATATAGCTGTAGCTCGTGCGTTTTATGGGACAAAATGTGTTGGCGTGGTTCCTGTGACAACAACACGTGCACGTGTGAAGCAGTAACATGCGTTTTCGGCATTTTATCCACGTTTCACTGATGCATCGACGCGATTGTTAAGGCAACATTCTACATGGCGATCCCAACTTAACTAATTTTGAAGGCAGTACAAACGCTCTGACGGGGGCGATAGTATGCGCTTTTGAGGATTGCACTTTGAGGCATGGTTTACATCTTTCGCAACCGAGAACATACATGACGCGGCGAGAAAAATATTGGTTCGCTCGCAGCTAAAAAAAAAAAAAGAGTTATTGATTTTATTACGGCCGCCGCGCCGCTGCGGAAAGTGCTGACGCAGTCAAGCCGCTGCTAAGAGCGGCGGCCGTTCACTTCGCCACGGTCAGCGGGCACACTCAGTTTGCTCGAAAACGCCGTTGAGAGCGTTGCAATTTGGTAGCGCACGAGCGTAGTCACGTGGTATTTTTTCATATTTCGCGGGCTTTCTTTAGATGCCGGAAAAAAGGACCCCGTAGGAGATACGATGCTACAATAAACTGTATTCGTTGTTTATAAACATGCTCTACGACCTAACGTAATGGTCTTGGCACTAAAGTGAATATATGAAAAAATGCATAATTCATCTTAGTTAATTAACTAATTAAGCGCAATAAAAATATTTTGAGGAGCGCCACATGATGGCGAACAATGCATCGTTGGATTCAGCTGGCTGCGGTGTACCGCTTTTTTTAAATCCTTGGTTCAAGTTACGTGAAACACCCTGCATATTTTTCAAACGGAATACTGTCAGCGCGAAATCATTCTACTTTACGCACGAAACTACGCGCAAAAAACAAGACCAAAATTAGCAATTTTTTGAAGTAACCTCTGTGTCAACTGGAAGAAAGGTAATGATGGAGACCTGAAGTTAATTAGGGTCCCAGAAGAGCTTGAGAAGCTCAAAGAGCAAAGGAAAGAAAACAAAAATTTTATTTTGCCCCGACGTACGTAGCTCTCCAAAACTGAGCGAGTAGCAGAAGGTACCTGTGCAAACCCATTACAAAAAAGTTAAATGCTGCGGTATACGGCGTTTAATGTCTGAAAGCTAAACCTGAGCTATCGGAGACACCGTAGTGGAGGACTCCATACCATTTTCGGCAATCGTGGGTCCTTTAACGTGCACTGACATTCGCACAACACACGGACAATTTAGGCATTTAGTGCTTCCAGTTTCTGTTCTGGACAAACTAGCGAACATCGTCTACGCACAGCAGCGCACAGGACAGAGAACACGAGCTAGAACTTTTAGAACCTTAAGCGAACATTTCCATCCTCCCGCTGATCTCGTAACAGGCGCGCCGCGAGTGGAAGCACGCTGTGCGGGCCCATGAGAGCGCCAAGGGAGCTGAAGGTCTACTGGACCGCAGAAAAATCTGTCGCGGTCAGACCTTGCAGTCGGCATTCGGCCTTATGTGTTGCTCTGAATCACCGCTGCGTTTTGTTGATTAATTTAAGTTTATGAAGGGCAATGCCACAGGCCTTGGAGCATTATGCCTATCCATCATAACATAGCGCCCTCCCGCCCATCTTCTACCTCTCTGAGCCTCCTCACCACGAATGCCCTGGCACCGTCCCTGTGCGGCCCTTCGAAGGTGTCGCTTGACGGTGGGGGTGCCGTCCTAAAATATGCTACGCCGTGACTGCCATACATTTCATGCTCCCTCCACTTTCGACGACGATATAGGCTACACTTTTTATATATATATTTCGCCACCATCGAAATGCAGCCGCTGGAGTGAATGTAAAAAGAAAGAAACGGCAAGGGGGCCAATTCATGGTAAATTTTGAATCCGAAGAAATATATATAATTTAATCACTTCGCATTTTCCGTAACTGGTAACGGTTGGCAATCGTTGCGTATGCTGTTCCGATGCTGCAAATGCAAACCCAATAAACTGAATTCAGAACTGAAAGTGAAACTACATTTCCGCCGCTAGGCGGCCATCGGTACCGTCGGGCCTTTGTTGATTTTTTCCTGCCTGTTGTGTACGGTGTGGCGTCGTGGTGTGCGGGTTTCAGCAGTTGACGTGAACTGCGTTTTCGACCGCATTTTTCGAGGTACCGCGTTGAACTGAAGTGTTTTTTGTGCATATATAACTGGAGTAGTGCGTAGGTTCGTTCACTGCTGTCCAAGTACTCGTATCTCACGTATCGGAACAGAAGTAGCCTTTGGAGGCTCTGCCGAATGCGTTTCTTTGTTGTTGATTGGCAGAAAGGCCGGCGCTCGCTCACGGTTTAAAGGTTTGATATCAGAAATCACGGGCGAAGTTATAATGTGAGCGTGTTTATGCACCAGAATGCATTTTGTAATGTAGAAACGTCCTGAAGTCGGCGTTGACGAAAAACGAGCGTTGCCGTGATTTGGAGGCGTACTTCATCAGCTCGGCACGACTACGCACCTGCCTCGAATGGTAAGCAATACTATGTCTTCATGCATGCTGGTTTGCATTATTTAAAGCATATTTTATGGAAGAGCGGCCTCAAGACTTGCCGCTTCTAGTACCAAAGTGCCAAGATCTGCAGACAGGCAGCTCTTTCGATGTATCCAGGAAGAGAAGCAGCACTGAACAGAGTTCGCCGAGAATGATTCTACTCAGAGCTGTTTTTGTTTTGACGAAACGAATGTTGCAGAGTACTGCCTCATGCTACTTAAGAGCTCTAGTATGTGTGTTCTGTCAAATTTAAAGCCGTTTAACGCTATTTCGTCAAATTCCTTGTCCTATGGTTTATCTGCACGTGGTAATTTTTCCGCCCGTGCGTAAGGTCTATTCCGTATCTCTGCGTAAAATGCGTTGCGTCAGCGTGACGTCTGAGATAAGCTTTCAATTTTGTGTGCTGCAGGCGCTGACCACTGATCGTTTGCGCATCAGGCCATGTTTTTGCATAAATTTGTTGACGCTGATATCTATTTCGGTTTTTAATTGTTTTTAGAACGGCATCCAGATTAAAAAATCCAGTGCTGTGCCAGCTAGGTATATTTAGCTTGCTTTTTCAATTTTTTAAAAACTTCATTGCTTGGCCATAGTGACCTAATTTATGAATTTTGGCGGCCTCTAATCGTGATGGTATTAAATGGATGTCTACAGGGGAAACATCTACATCCACATGGGAGTCCACAGCCACAGCTTGCACCTTGTTGCCGCTGGGAAATATTCACGAGCAGTATGGAAGCAAAGGTGTGTTTTAGTTCTTGCTGCAAGCTTCTTTTTATGTTGTATGCTAGGTTCTTTTTGGGCCATTTTCCCTTCTTTCCTTCATCAGGCTGCTTCATGAAACAGGGCACATAGCCTAACCATGCCCTCATTTATTTGTACATCCTTGCTAGTTCGTTGTCAGCATGGGGTTATTGCAAACCAGTTTGATTGTCGTTAAACGTAGTTTTCTCGTCATCATCATCATCCTGATTACACCCACTGCAGGGCAAAGGCAGTCCTTTGGCAGCTGCAGCTACCATATCCCTGTGAACTTGGTACTAGCATTTGGTGATAAAAAGTGCGCTACCACATAATGTCTTAATCTCCTCCTCTCAAAAAGTATGTGTTCACAAGCAGGAGAAGTACACAGTCCTGTGTACTTCTGCTTGTGAACGCGTCCTTTCCACGAGTGTCTCACAATTTGAAAAGAATAGGAGCTAGGCCTGCTTTGCGAGTAGTATTCTCTGCTCCAAGCAAATTGCAACATCTCCGCAAGAGTGTCAACCGTGAAGGGTTGCCACCTGCAGAATGCGAAAAGAACCGAGAATTCTCTTATGTACTAGTGCCCCAAAAATGTGGCGCACAGAAGTGAGCTATCCCGCGGAACGTGCTCTATCAGTCAAACAGGACATGCCTAAACGACTGTCTGAGCGAACACAAGAGCCCCTTAAAACCACCTCCTGAAAGCAATATGGTCATATATTGGCTGTCGTGTGAAAACTGCACCTCTGCTTTCAGCCGTACAACCATAGCGTACACGCATAAGGACCAGCACATGCGGGAGATTGTTGTTGATGCGTTTTATCCGTCAGGAGCAAGACAAATGCATCTGCAAACATTCTGTTGTGCTCAGATGCAAAGAACTATACTTCGTCTCACAAGATGTTTGCAGCACTACGGAAGGTAGAGCTCTCTCGTCCAATCAGGACTGCAGAAACACAGAATATAGTCCCTCGAATATTTGAGGAGCGTATGACTATTAATCAAAACAATAAACATTGCAACTAAAACATGGTTTGGGCAGGTATATTTAAATGGTAGGGAATGTTTCAATCACTGGTGATATTACCAGACAAAGCCCGTACGGACACAGCTCTGCGGAGGCCTGCTGCGAGGTAGTGATGCGTCGCCACTTTCCAACATGGCGTCGGTCGAGTCTGTTGTGTCTCCTGTGTGCTCTACACCGACAGTGCGCTGTTTCCCCAAGCAGGCGAAGCAGGTGGCTTCGCGACAACAGAGGAACTGATCAGAACAGGTTGCGACAAAAAAAAAGTGGGGCTAGTCCCTTTGGAACGGGCGTCCGCCTGTCCAAAAACAAACCAGAAAAAGAATAAAAAGACATCAAGCGCCACCTGCTAGAGGTAGAAAGAAGCCACCTGGACATCAGGTGGATCGAGCCATAGGCGCGTAGGAACACACTAATGTAGTGCGCGCCATCCTGATTGGACGAGAGAGCTCTACCTTTCGTAGTGCTCCAAACATCTTGTGAGACGGAGTATAGGCTATCTCAGCAGCTTAGACGGCAGGGTAACAATTTCTTCTGCATTTTTAAACATTTTTTTTGTTTTTATTCGCCAGCATTTTTGCTTTTCGCAGTCAATCTTTAATGCAGTGCCACATGTTTTGCAAGCTGGCAAACTGTCGCGAAAAAAAATGTTGTTTGTGCTCTTTTTTCACCTGTTTATTGCGTGGCAGCAATTAAGATCGTCAGTCTTGAGTCAGCGCCGAGTCTGTCTAGTTCTTTCCTCCCATTACAGTTATGCTGTGCCCTTCATGCTGACAAACATGTACCGACTAGCTCAAGAAAGTAACCTTTTACATTGTGGAGCCATTTTACCCATTGCATTCGCATGGTTTGAATGAATGACCATTCAGGTTGCTATTGCATATTTTTGGAACCGAACAAGCTTAAATTTTGCAAGCTTACCAAACTCTTAGGATGCTTATGTTTGTTGTTACCAGCATTAAGTCTCCTTTCCTGCTCACGTCTACAGAGGGCAAAATGCTAGACTCATTATATTGCGGGGACTATATTTGGTAGACTGGCAGGAACAATACCACCATCCAAGTGCGTAGGAGAGTGGGAGTTCTCAGTGTCACGGTTATACATCTGCACAATGTAAAGATTCAGATTGGTGTCCTCTTTGTAACTTGTAATTGTAATTTTTCTAGTGTTACAGAAGCCTCTTACAGCCCAGCCAATTTATTGACCTATATGGAAGCTGCTATATGCCTGGTGATAAGTAGGCTGTGTATTGTGTTGCTGTGCAGTACTGAATAAGGTGATTCCACGCCACGTTATCCAGACTTTTGTACTCGACTGCACTTGATTTCCTACAGAAACAAAAAAAATCATGGCTTATTTTATTACCATGACAAAGATTTTTAAAGCATGTTCTTGGCAGAAAAAAAGTTTCGTGTCGTGGCCACAGTCTTATGTTTACAAGCAATAGCAAAGCTAAGTCTTACAAAAAACTTGTTAAAAATAAACACTTTATGCATGACTGAAACTTTTTCATATAAATAAAGGACGTGCTTTTATATCCAATAAATTGGACTCATGTATTAAACATGAAAGAAGGTAAAAAATATTGGAAATTGATATTTTTATTCTATTTATGTTCTCATAACAGTCATTTCAACTATTTTTCTGGGTTATCCAAAAGGCAAAGAATGTGATAAAAGTGTTTCAGAGATGAAAAAAACGCAATGCATGTCAGTCAGCTAAAAAAAAATATTTTTGAGGCATATTCAGCCACCAGTGGCTCAGTGAGGTTGGCCTCATTTATTTTCTAATGGCTGTGACATTTATAAAATTTTAA
Source organism: Amblyomma mixtum (assembly GCF_055824585.1). Lineage (NCBI taxonomy): Eukaryota > Metazoa > Arthropoda > Arachnida > Ixodida > Ixodidae > Amblyomma > Amblyomma mixtum. The sequence continues at coordinate 74,585,014 of NC_143015.1, read as the reverse complement.
TTGGAGCAATTTTCGTTTTAGGCGGGAAAATAACTTCGCAATTTCAGTGTCTACCTTCAACCCCAGCATTGCTGGCTGCTTGCTCGACACTGCTGTGCACGCTAGAGCCGGCATCTAGGAGACACAAAGCTTCGCAGCACGGTGCTCCATGTGGTGCTCCTCACGGTGCTCCTCATACTTTGGTTTTGACATGTCTGCTGGCATGTTCGCTCACCTTTTGTCAGTTTAAACTCGAGCATGACTTAAGTCCAGCGTGCACCATTGAGAGAGATAAAAAAAGGCTTGATGTGGTGAAAAATGCGTATTTTAATGGTAGCACTCTTGTAAACCGCCTAGTGAGTTCACCTTTGTTTTCTTGAATCATTTATTGGAGCACCCAGAGAGCTACGACACTCTTAATGGTTTTCTCCGCCCGTGTAAACAGCTTATAGAGAATCAGTATTTGACCTTTCTATGGCCTCTGAATGCTTTCTGTTGCTGCAAGGGGCCTCACACTTCCACCAATACCGTCACAAGCGCTCCTCCGATGTGATGGGGTGAAAAAGTCCATTCCACTGAAAAGTTTAAGTATTTTTCATGGTAGTAGAGGTTTTAACTCTGATTGGTCAGACCACAAACGGTGCTTCCCTGTGTCGAGGAACGAGAGCCGTTCTGCCATGTGGCCCCTTCATTTTTACTTTCTGTAAATCTATCCTTCAGCAGATTTCTTTATTGCCGAAGCTGGTGGCATCGAAGACCAGCACACCATTGTATTCGTGCAGCGGAGTGCTGGTTTTGTGTAATTTACAGCTGGTGGCAAAGTGTGCTGGAGTGAAAAGGAAGCACTCAGCAGTGTCGATGTTGAACGCAGGGACTCAACTTGTAAGATTGTTTTCTCGCTTAAAACAAAAAAAGAGCCCCAAATAAACTAAAAATAAATGCCGTTAAATGGTACTGTTTAAATTTCTTTCATAATTTAATTAAGATCACCTCATTATGTAGCAGACTACTGAATATGTCACAAAAAGCAAATTCTCTAGACTTTAGAAACCTTTCGCTGACTTGCCTTACATGTTTTGCTCTCTGAAACATTTTTATTGCCTTTGCCTTCTCGACAGCTTAGAAAATAGAATAACTACTGTGAGAACATGAAATTTGAAAAAAGATTTCAAATTTTTATATTTTGTACTTATTACATGTTTTATTTAAAACAAAATAAGTTCAATTTACTGCATTGGATATGGAATACCTTTAATTTATATAACAGAAACTTCATAGTCCTGCGTAAGAACGTTTCTTTTTACAAATTTTTTTGCAAGGTTAGGTTTGGCTATCACTTTCAAACATGAAATGGCGGCCACGACGGGAAAAAATTACTCCGCCTAAAACAAGCTGGGATAATGTTTGCCTAAGTAATGCAATAAGCCATGAATTTTTTTAAAGAAATCGAAGATTCAGTGCTAAGCCTCGAACAGTTGGCATGGAATGACCCAATGGCATATAAATGCCAACTGTGCGCTGATTTGAAGAAGCCTTTATAATATTTTTGTAGCTCAATTAATATTGCAGTGTAGGTTGAATGCAATTTTTTCTGCTTGCATAATTGGAATGGTTCCATATCATGCCGTTTAGTTCGCATCTTGTATGCAAACTTGTATTGCATTGCCAATATTTTTTGCTGCTAGCGTTCACCCCATATGAATACTGCTGCTCCTGAGCAGCATACTCAACTGATCCACTGGAATGGTATCACTGTGTGCACCTTTGGTAAATTTCTGGGAAAAATGTATTCATTCACCTGGCTGCTTCGTAGTTTCATGTTTCATATGTAATGACAGATGAAATGCAGATCTATCCTAAGGATGAATGTGGCCATTTGTTAACACCATTTTACAGTAGTGATATTTGCAAGATGATCAATTCTATTTATCTACTTTGTACTTTTGTTCACTACATAGTGCATGTATGCCTCTAAGAAAGGAAACGCGAACCAGAAAGGAAACAGCTTGGAACCCCTTGTGGTCTTTTTCCAGATGCAGACTTCATCTCTTAATGTGTGATAGTATGTTAGTCTAGGCAAAGCAGCGTGCAGGGTAACAGGGCACTGACAGGAACACACAGGTACTGCGATGACTAACAATTGAGGAATTTATTGCTTTGCTCACTATAAATACAGGAAATATCATCCAAAATACAAAAGAAGGAAAGTCATGGAATCATCATTTGGTCACATCTGTTAGGCTTATTTATCCAGATAGTCAATTTCTTTTTTCGTTGGCGTTATTGATGATGTGCTTCCATAGGTTGAACAATTCCTGTGTGTCATGCACGTCTCTTATATCTCGGCATGAGCTGTTAATTATATTTCCTAAGAATTTTACATCATCGAAAGGGGGGGGGTGCACTCACTGTTCGACACATGTCTTGCAAGTTTGCTACTGTATCCTGTCTCAGTATTGCCGACTTGTTCTATTAGACAAATGTTGACACGCTGACCTTATTTCCCAACATACGACGCTCCGCATGAGAGAGGGATCTCGTAAGCGAAGCCACAGTCGCATGTTGTGAATTTGTTTCGGTGCTTCATCTTGTGTTGGGCTGTTTTTGAAGCACCTTTGCTGGGCGCGTTGCATACTCCGTTCGGCTGCTTTCTGCAAAAAAGCAAATCAATCCATCGCAAAGAACTTCCGCAAGCTGCAAAAGAAGGTCAAGCGTCAAACAGTGAAGAACGAAACCTAAAAACTTGTGTCAAGCCAACAACTAGTCCAAATTAGTGCTGGCTATGAAGAAAAGTGATGGCCTATGCATGAATGCCTTCGCTATTGCAAAAACACGCAACAATAACTGGCATTTCAGAGTAATTGTCGCTGAACAAGGATCAAGGCAGCAACCCTTAGGGCAGTATCAGCAAGAATTGCTCTCCTTGTTCACCGTGGGAGACCTCTTCCTGGTGAAGAAGCCAGAAGTGTCCGCATTCCTCTCAAACAGCTGTACAGAAGAATTGTCATCTCATTCTGATCAAGGACTTAGACTGCACGCTGCTAAATGCTGCCTTGTTTGAGACGATAAGAGAAGGCATTAATTCAATGGGAGCAGTACAATTCCAGAACCCGTGCAGAATTAATGCGGATAGATTCCTCGAATTGCTAACCATCTACTTCCGTTCTACCTATGTAAAGTTTAATGATGTGTGCATACAGTGGCAGGGAGTATGCACCAGTTCCAGCGTTGCACTAATTCTCATTGTGCAGCTAGCCTGTCAAAATAGCCAACTATTAAAAAGCTGTGCATGGCGCCAGTTTGATAATGACCTTCCGATTTGTGGACGACTTCTTAGTAACCCACAAGCTTCATTACCAAGGGTAACACAAAGTCATTGTTGACATCTTCAAGACCTTCTCCAAAGTGCTTGCTAACTTTGAGCTGACCAAAGAAATGCCACTGGAGGTACAGCTTCCCGATCTATGGCTGTACTTTGTAGAGACACATGTGTGCTTGCGTTACTTCCCAAGGTCGAAAAAAAGGCTGTTGCTACTGGCGCACTGAAAAATATCCTAAATAGCTCGTGTATTGACCGTCAGCAAGAATTCCTTGAGGCCCACCTGGCATGGCTACCTGAAGCTGATTTCCCAGATGACCTCATCTGCAGCCTTGGCTTCAGGATAAAGAAATTTGCCTATCTACCTCTGAAAGGCTTCAGAAAGAACGGAACGTAGCTGTCATAGCATATTACTATGGGGTTTAGCTCAGCAGCAGGCGCGACAGGTTGCACTCAGAAGGCACCCCAAACCAAGTCACTCCGAGCGCTAGCTGCAGCGTGCCTGTTGTCAACTGCCCAGTGTCAAAACAATGTCCTCTTCGCCTTGCAACTTGCACTGTAGCACTACCCCCTCCGCCTCGCGGAAGGAAGCACAGCCCCTGGGCGCCCTAAGGTGGTGTGAATGGTAGGGCTCAAGACAGGTGACATGCACGAGCTTTGTGGAGGGGGCCGGGGGAACAGTGCGGGAGTGCAGGGACGTGATTTCATAGGTCACATTGCTCAGTTGCCTGAAGAGAAGACGCGGTAAGGACCCACGTAACGAGGCCGCAGCTTCTCACCCAGGCCCACATGGTGTGCAGGGAGCCAGGGGAGTACGTGGAAGCCGGGAGGGTAGTGGGCAACACGATGATTAAGGTCATAGGTGCATGGTATAAGCCACGCACTAAAGAAAGTGGTCAGGCAGGCTGGTGTGAACTTAGTATGCAACACGCCCAGCTAGGGTGCTTCAAAGACAGCCTGGTATAAAAGAAGGCTGTCAAATCCACAGCATGCGACAGTGACTTAGGCACCTTGTTTACTAAGTTCACACCAGCTCGCCTGACCACTTTCTCTTGCGCGTGGCTGATACCATGCACATATGCCGTCACAGCTAACTTCCATTCTTCTTTCTGAAGCCTCGTTGGGGTGGATCAGCAAATTTTTTTCATTATCTTCAAGCCAAGGCTGCAGACGAGGTCATCCGGGAAACCAGCTTCAGGTAACTATGTTAGCTGGGCCTCAACGCTTTCCTGCTGACAATGAATAACAATCTGTTCGAGACATTCTTTAGTGTGCCAGTAGCAAGTCTTTTTTTCGACTGTGGGACATAACACCACTACATATGGGCCTCTGATGTGCAGCTATAGATCGAGAAGTTGTACCTCCAGCAAGGACTTCGGAGAAGGTCTTGAATGTGTGAACAATGCCATTGTGTTCCCCTTGTTTATGAAGCTTGTGGATTACTAGGAAGTCGTCCAAAAATCGGGAGGTCATTATCAAATTGGTGATAAGCAAAGCTTTTAATAGTTCGCTATCTTGACAGGCTAGCAGGACAATGATAATTAGTGCAACGCAGGAACTGGTGCATAATCCTTGCCACTGTATGTGCAGATAATTAAACTAAAATAACAGATGGTTAGCAACTCGAGGAATCTATCAGCATTAATTCTGCATTGGTTCTGGAATCATGCTGCTCCCATTGAATCAATGCCTTCTCTTACCGTCTCAAACAAGGTGGAATGTGGCAGCGTGTAATGTTAGTCCTTGATGACAATGAGAAGACACTCCTTCTGGACGGCTGCTCAAGAGGAATGCGGACACTTCTGGCTTCTTTACCAGGAAAAGGTCTTCCATGATGAGCTAGGAGAGCAATTCTTGCAGATACTGCCCTAAGGGTTGCTGCCACGATCCTTGTTCAGAGACAATTACTCTGAAAGGCCAGTTATCGTTCCGTGTTTTTGCCATAAAGAAGGCATTCAGGCATAGGCCCTCACTCTTCTTCACAACCAGCCCTAGTTTGGTCAAGTTGTTGGCTTGATCTTCTTTTGCAGCTTGTGGAAGTTCTTTTCAGTGGCTTCATTTGCTTTTTCACAGAAAGTAGCTGAATGTAGTACGCAATGCTCCTAGCAAAGGTGCTTCAAAAACAGCCCAGTGTAAGACGAAGCACAGAAACAAATTCACGACATGCGACAGTGGCTTAGTTTACAAGATCTATCCGCCACGCGGAGCGTCCTGTGTTGGGAAATAAGGTCAACGTGTTAACATTTATCTAATGCAACATGTCGGCAATACTGAGAAAGGATATCGTAACAAGCTACCAAGACACATATCGGACTGTGAGTGTCTATCACACTTTCGACAATGTAAAATTCTGAGGAAATGCAAGAGATGTGTATGGTACATAAGAATTGTTCAACCTGTTTAAGCACATCATCACTAACTCTAAGGAAAAAGAAATTGACTACCTGGATAAATAATCACGACAGATTTGACAAAATGACGATTCCATGACTTTCCTTCTTTGTAATTTGGATGATGCTTTCTGTATTCATTGCAAACTAAACAATAAATTCCTCAGTTATCACTGCACCTGTCTTGTCTGTGTCCTGTTATCCTGCATGGTTTTGCAAAGATTCATGCACCAACTGGCCCAGCTCCTTTTCTTGTAGTAGTTTAGTGGCCTTGTGCAAATCTTTCTTGATGGATTTTTGAGTTTACTGGCTGCAGACATGGGAGATATGTTAACTTAGCACTGTTGCCTGCCTTTCAAGATGTCACTTGCTTGATATAATAATGAATGCATGCTTTGCATTAGTTGCAGCTGACCACTCTCATGGAAGGGGTTGTGTTGCTGACTTTGATCAGATACTGTGCTTTCTGTTGTTACAGTGAATTTTGCACATTACTTGTTGTTCGGTTTATTTTAAAGCATTTTCAAGTGCGCTATTTTCGTCTTTGTTGTCATGGTGTTTTGTGCCTTTTATAGTCAGTTTACCCTCAAGACAGGCCAGTGGTTTGCACTAGCTTGTAGCAGTTCGTGCAGAATTAATTGCATGACCTGCTCACCTTCGTTCCATTTCATAACATCTAGCTTTTTAGCTAAAACATTGTTTGTATGATGCTGTTTAGAGCAATTTTCTCTAAACCACAGTGGCCTCTTTGGAATGTTTCAAAAAATAACAGCTGGTGCTTGCTCGCCACATGGGCAGATTTTCTTCTTTCTGTTAGCGTTAGCATGCATAATAAAACACATTGTTAATGAGCAATATGTTGGAATTTATCAGCAACATTGAACAGTGTAAACTGGTATGAAATATTTTACTGTTTTTGTCTAAAATGCAGACTCGCACCATGTATGCTGTTCACCGAAGACAATCCTGAGGTAGCTGAGAACCTGTTCGTCGAGGGAGGATGGCTACTCAGCAGGCTTACCACTGCGGCTCACTCCACAACTGCGCCATAATGTTAGGAATATGGGTGTTCAGCATAAGTTGCCTTAAGTTTGCTTTTTGCTTATTCCTGGGAGTTAGCGTCACAGTTCAAGCCTTCTTCAGGCTGGTATATAAGGCTGCACAAGCATGAATTTTTCATTCTGTTTGCTCTGAAAAAATTGGGAGGTAGAGTAAGTGCTATGGAACCTTATAAAAGCAGGTATGGTGCACCATAAACCCAATAAAAGCAGGTATGGTGCTGTTGTACCTTCAAATTTTTAGTTCTTTGGATGGCGGTAAGGAATTCATTGGAGAAGCTTCTTGTGCCTTGTTTTATGGATGTGTTTTGTTCTAATAAAAATTTTCCACATTTCTGCAGTTTTGTGATTTGTTTGTCAATGAACGTTTTTCTTAGGTGCAGACCGCCTGTTTACTGCTATGAAGAGCTCCAGTAATACAGGTATATTGCGTTACTTAGGCATTATAATGGTAAATTTAAAGAACGCTTAAGAAAAGTAATAAAAGTGGGAACCCATTGCATGCTTTTTTCCTGAAGGGTGTAGGGGTGTAAGAAGCGTCAAACGCCTGTGGCTCGGTGGTAAAGTGTGTGATACACCTCAGCACCTTTGGGTCAAATTTTATCATTTTCGGGCTGGTTCTTCCCTGAAACACCCCACCTTTAAGATGTATCGAAGTCACAAAACTCCTTTCTGGGCCGGGTGCAAGGGTGCGAGTTATAGACACCTGGAAACTCCTTTAAAGGTGTTTTATTTTTTACAGTGTACGTCGACGTCGCGCGTAAAACACGACACGAACTGCTACCTTAAGCCCCCTTCTCGTCCAATACTGCGCTAAATGATACGACCAACATGCCACCGTTCCGCCTAGTCCACGGCCGCGAAGTAACCACAATGCTGGGCGAAATGTTACCCCATTTTGACGACGACAGCCAACACGCTGATGTTCAAACCTTTATGCACCTCGCCGAAGGGGCACGTGAGCTGGTCAGGGTGCGGATTCAGAAGCAACTACGACGTGATGTACAACCGTATAACCTCCGACGCCGTGATGCTCAGTCCCCAGCTGGAGACCACGCGTAGGTCTCGTTTCCCATTCGCCGGCGAAGGCTAAGCGAAAAGCTACTTTGCCGATACTTTGGAACATACCGCGTGATAAGACCAATTGGGGACCTAAACTTTCGGGTCGTTTCTGATGGGTTTCGAAAGACCGACGAGCCATGCTACCTGAAGCGGTCGACGTGGTCCGCCTCAAACCTTTTACGACCGACGGTAGAGTTTGGTCTTTTTTAAAGAAAAACTACTCCTCGCCACGCTATGTTTTAGGCTCAGTCTTCAAGCGTCGGACCAATGCTAATTTTAGACTAGGGCTAATGACAGTAAATTCCTCGTCTTCGCTCTGAGCGGTTCTCGGGCGCGCGTCTCCCCGAGGCGAAGAGGCTGAAATGAAGCCTGGGCAGCTGACGTTCAACCGTTCGCTTCGCAAAGCCACTCGTCGCTTTATTGTCTTGCTTCCTCTTTGGTCATTGTCCACAAGCATTTCTATACATTTCACAACATTGTCGGCTAATAAAACACTAGGTTTCATAAGTCTTCGTTTGCGGCATGCAGCACATGTAAGACTACCTGCAAACAAATCACTCGGCACATTTAAACTAAAATACGTATCGAGAATCTGGATGCCCTATTAACCAGACAAAACAGAATGACCTGGAAGCCATGCAAGAACAGGACGAAAAGGTTAATTCAGTTTTCATACTTTTCAATAATATCACATGATGGCAGACCTGAAATCGGCTTTGTCTAATCTTCCGAGTGGCCGTCGCATTTCAACTGTTGTCTTGATCCTCAAGTTCTTTAATTTGCCAATCAGGCAAGCGTCCTGTACTTAAGTACCCTCACAACGCTTATCCTACCATGTCAGCCATCCACTTTGTTTTTATCTAGCGTCCAAACTAATGCTTTTATGAACTGATTGTTTTTAACGAGCAGCGAACCACTGAAACGGCAAGTTAGGTATATCGATGTCATAACCTGTCAGTAGAACTTCGCGATTTCTGTACCTGGTCAACTCCAACCCTCACAGAACATCACAAAAGGAGTCTTTAAGAAAAATAAAGAGATGTTGTGTTATGATGACGGTTGTGAATTTTTATGGCGCCAGGGCATATGGGGCCAAAGCATGGCGCAAATGTTTTCGACTTCTCTAGGTGGATTCAAAGACCATTTTGCCATGCATTTCACCCCAAACAATTTGAGTACCGGACCTGGGGAGAGCTTGGGCCCAGTGTACCACCGGTGCGTACCCGGCGGCACTGGAAATCGTACCCCGCATCTCCCGGTGAAATAAAATTGCGATACCGCATTTCAGCCTGCCAGATATAACAACTAGTTTGAGCCTAAACTTCAAGAAACCCCCTTGATTAGCAGTCGCTTTAAAATCTCGACCTATAGTGTCTATATTCCGTCGTTATAGTATGCGTGTTAATTAGTTATTTTGTCTGTTTGAGGGCTTTGCCACCACGTGATCACAGTAATACAACCGATTTTTGTGCCTAGTCTAAATCAGAGTAAAAAATGTGTCCGTTGTTACATAATGTCGCGCAACAACTCATGTTTTTCTACACATCGAGTACTGCCACCAATTGTTCAAGTTTAGATTCGTATTTGTAGCCATGAGGTACTGGCAGTTGCCCATATATGGGTTGAATAAACAGTGGAGATTAAACTTTTTTCGTTTACATGCGATGGAAGCAAGTCCATATCAACAGCAATACGAGAACACTTAAGTGTGCTCTGATTATTCTGCAATTTTACACTGCGATGGTCCAATACCAACCAGGAAAACACGCCACTATTACTTTAGCCCAGTGTCCTGAAGGAGCACTCTATAATAAAATACATTTGAATTATTGGAGCTTTTTTTCTCTCTTGCATACACTGAGGCTAAGAACGTTGCGTGGTGTCATCAGAATCTTCGTGCCAAATGAAAAATTCTTAATTGGCCGCTATAACGACTTCTCAGTGCACCGCTTTTGCTTTCAGGACAATTTTTATTTACGATATATGCACTGTAAACAATTTCACACCTTTAAAGGGAACATACTGACAAACACACCCTCGCACCCGACAAAATAGGAGTTTCTGTTACTCGTGCACCCGTCCTGCACCCGTCCTGCAACCTAGCATTTTAGGGGCGGGTGCATATGGTCAAAATACCCGCCAGTGCAGGCAAGGGTGTTCCTTTAAAAAATGTAAAGCTGGCTTCACCTCAGTTAGCATGCCGGACTAATTGGGGAAGGGAAACGCAAAAAACATAAAATATAGCTCTAGCTCGTGTGTTTTACGGGACAAAATATGTTGGCGTGGTTCCTGTGACAACAACACGTGCACGTGTGAAGCAGTAACATGCGTTTTCGGCATTTTATCCACGCTTCACTGATGCATCGACGCGATTGTTAAGGCAACATTCCACATGGCGATCCCAACTTAACTAATTTTGAAGGCAGTACAAACGCTCTGACGGGGGCGATAGTATGCGCTTTTGAGGATTGCACTTTGAGGCATGGTTTACATCTTTCGCACCCGAAAACATACATGCAGCGGCGAGAAAAATATAGGTTCACTCGCAGCTGAAAAAAAAAAGAGTTACTGATTTTATTACAAATGCCAATAAAAATTGCTGGAATAATACCTATGCCACGAATGTGGGTGCTCATTGCTTGCTTTGATAATAACATGCTCCTGTACTGAATCCATATCAAGGTGAAGCAGTTACGACTGCATCGCAGTGAATAGAGAAATCATTACGTTAAAGTCTTGCGATAATACGGGGTGTCTCACGTAACTTGAACCAAGTATTTAGAAAAAGCGGTTAACCGCAGCCCGCTGAAACCAACGATACATTGTTCGCCATCATGGGGCACTCCTCAGAACGTTTTTTATTGCGCTTAAGGTTGGGGAAAATTTTCTTCCCTCAGAATAAATACCTATATAGCTGTTATTTACACAGGTGGCAACGGTATATACGTGCGGGAATTACGTTTTGAAGCACATGTGAGATGATAAACATAAACGGGTTTTCCACCCCTTTCATGCGAAATTTATTTTTAAAAAGGCAGTGCATTGTGTACGAATTCGCACAGGTTTTTTGAAACACCACCTGTTAAGCTGTTCATTGCATTACAAGGTTCTTTAGCTAGCAAATAAATAGGCGGAAAGAACGCTTACTGGCAAGATATTTACCGGTCACTCCCTTTGTGCTGCCACAAAAGGCTTTGCCTTATTATAATACTTGGATACAAGATATGAACGTGAGGTACGCAAAGAGCAATGACCGCAAAAAGGCCTCCTTCTCTCTCAATCGTGCACATGTGCACGAGGCTCTTTAACCCTGACTTTAACATCATTCAGCTGCCCAGTCGTCTTTTTTCCACGTACTCAACGCATCCCATTACGGCAATGGCAAAAAAAAAAAAATTTGCAGGCAAGGCTGTTAGCTTTCCTTCGTGAATTTCGGAATGCCTCACAATGGTCTTTGTAAGCTAGGTACTTATTACAATAGTTGTTCTTAGCAGCTGTGAGTGCGAACTACTCAGTTGAATAATGATGTTATGTTCGCGGTCATATGCTTCCTCAGAAGTATCGTTACAGCAATTGGCAGCCAGTGTTCCAGGGGTTACAGTGGCCGCAACTGGCAAAGGACAGGGTTAATCGGAAAGACATGGGAGAGGCCTTTGTCCTGCAGTGGGCGTAGTCAGGCTGATGATGATGATGATTCCAGGATAAGCTGAGTGACGCCATAGTTGTTTTCACCCTGAGCAGAGTAGCTTTTTTTTCCATTCGAATACAGCTTGCTTTCCTTTGAAGCACTATACAAATAGTCGTGCTCAAAAATTTTTCTTTCAATTCGGCACACATGAAACTTACAAAAGACATGCCACAAAAGTTATTCATCAGTGATGAGAGTGAGTTGTGTGCTGCTGAAACGCTTTACGACAAGCAAGATCTACGTATTAATTTTTGTTGGAGGAGAAGGAGAAGCATGTATTTCTAATATCAAGAAATCTGTTGTCAGAATGAAGCACTTGTGCCAAACTACAGGAAAGCTCGCGGACGGAGAAGTGATAAAACTGGCTTTGCCGCTTTTTCAGGCCAGCCGCTTCGAGTACATCGGCTCCGAGGTACACATGGGCTGTATAAAAACACTAAACTTGTTCCTGGAATCACCGCAGGCCTCAGTCCACGTGTCTGAAATGGTTCACTTTTACCTAAGAAAATTTTATTTTGTTTCTTTCAACAGAAAATAGTTTTAGTAGCCGCACAGTGCAAAGGCGAAGAATACTGCATTTACTATGGACATTTTTTCATGCAGTAAAGAGATTTCCATGACCCTCTGATTTTAATAAAGGTCAGTTTGAAGAGAGTCCGACTAGATTTAACAGCAATTACCAAAAATTGTGACGACCATTCACCTTATCAGGCTATCTTCTGGAGTACCCATCTGAGTCTTTGCGTCAGTTCCCACTGTGGGTTTCAATAGCGATACTGGCAAAGGAACACCATTGAGAAGCGCTAGGGGTAGCGTGAGAGTCGCGAACGAAGCAACACCGAAACTGGATGCGGCTTATCATATTACGCACAATTTGTATCCCGATATTCGTCTACGTAAAGCTCTGAAATATACTTATAAAGGTTTTAAGAGCGCTCGCATCAAGATAACTCACAAATTCTACTACTCCTAGTTGAATTTGCCCCGCGGTTTTGGTGTGTCACGGGACTTATAAGAATGTTTGCCAAATACTCGTTGCATCAAGAAAGCACAGCTTTCCTTACAATCCCCTGCTGGTTCAAATTTAATGTGATGTCATTTGTATTTTAATCTGCTCCAGCAACAGTTCAGAGAATCATACGCATGGTTTATGAAATGCACCACCGGCAAATCAGTGTCGTTTGCCCAGACAACTTTATTCTTTGCGCGTTAAACATCGATGAATACATTAAGGAGGTTCAGGCAGCACTTGAAGCAATCCAGTGTAATGGACGTATTCCAAATCTATTGAAGCACCACGGCATCTAAATGTTTCTTCGTGAACCAAATCAGCGCCGCTCTTGGAGCCACTGTGCAGTACGGCTATCACAATTAATACTTCATCTACTAGGAGCTGAACGAGAGTGGAAGATTCGGAAGGTTTTAACGTGCTGAAGCAATTACACCTTCAATTATCGTGGTGTGTTTAAAATTGAAGCTGTTTTTTTCCTTGAAGTGTCAGTTTTAATAACATTTCAACACTTCGATGACAGTGTCTCAAGCATCGTTCGCATGTTTATTCAACAATTGTCGTAGACCTGGTATTTTGGCGAGGCGCCGCAGATCAGGTCGTACACAAACTTGCAGCAGGAGACATCTTCGTGTATACCCTTCTTCGTCTGCCACAAGCTGCATCCTTTTCCTGCAAATAGAAAATGTGTCTATTGTTTTACTCGCTGCTCTTTTCAAAAACAACCCCCTCAAAAAAGGTGGGAAAGTTGCTGTTGGGGGACCCTGAAAATCACACTTCGAAGCCGAGAAGTCTTTTCAAAGCGGTCACAATTTTCATGAACGGACCTGTGTCTTATGCAGTAGAGGACACTACATGTGCTGTAGTAAGCAATGCACGCTGCCAAATTTTTATAGCGGTGTCTGTTTGCTGCAAGATTGGTTATTTGCTTGTACAGCTGTCTGCCTCAGTGAAAAGGTTTGAAAATATGTAGCGATTTTTAGAAAAACAGCTGCTCCGCCAACGCCATTTAGCTCTCCATTCATAGCCTAGTATATAAAAAGTGAATGCTAAAATACTATATTACGCACAGTTTATTCTTAATAAACCCCTCAAAAATTCTAGCGCAGAGCATACAGCATCCCAACATTCCCTCCATGATGTTACCTTTGTAACTGCAGCTTCTTTACATCGCTCACTCCCTTACTAAAGTCAATAAATGCTAGCAAACAATGTCCTATAATTCTTTAAACTGCCGACAAGCTACATCGGTAGTTGCGTTTTAATGTGGAAAGTAAAACCTCAAATTGTGGCGTTGAACGCCCCAAAGTGACGCGTGAGCTCCGATGGACGCCTTTGTGGACGCCTCCGGAACAATTTTGACCATCTGGTGTTTTATGCGAAGCATACTAGCCGCACAACCGAGCTCTTCCTTGCTGCGCCGCGCGCGGCCGCGTAGCTACCACTTGACCACGGTGTAAGAATAATATACAGTATTCTTGCACCGTGCACTTGACCTACATCGGCGCACCACGTGATATGACGTCACAACAGCTGTGAAAGCTGGGGCTCAACTCGTGCGCTCGCTTGCGGACGCGCAGCCTCCGCCGGCGGTATGCTTCGCATCCTAGGCTTAACCATAAGCTAAGCCAGGTCATTTTTTTACCCTGCACTTACAACGCACAGACGAAGGACGGTGTTTGCGTTCAGCCTCTATCGAAACACGGACACCGCGGCCGGGATTTAGCACGGTCCCTCAGGCTCAAAAGTCGGGTGCTTTAACGGGTGTGCTACCTCGGTGGATATTTGTGGAACGATATCCATATATACATTTCAGGCACTGCTAGGCTAGCCGCAAGGAGCAATAGCGGCCAGATGATTATCCCTCGGACTAAAGCGTGAGTCTTCAGCGATAAGAACACAGCCAATAAAGGCGACTGACTGTGTGATTAGCTACCCCTTCAATTTCTGCACATTAGCTCTAATTAAGGCAGAGTTAGCATTGAATGTCACTGGAGGATAACATACCAGTTGTTTCAGCAAACACTTTAAAGAATTTCAAAATATTTGGCCTTCACTGATAAAATTACAAAAGTTTCAGCCAACAAATAAGCAGCCTGAGCGGACGCTATAAATTTTGAAAACCATGTCATTAGCTTTGTGCAGAATTTAATATTTTTTCTTTTAATTACTTTGGCTGTTACGGAGAACGATAACATTGTATCTGAGGAGAAAGCGGCATCAGACCGTATTTAAAGAAGAAAATTCCGCTATCTAATATTTTGTACCACGAAGAAATCTTAAGCTCTTTTCTAGATAAAAATTAACCAGGTGCATATACTGCTTAGCATTGTCACTGGGAACACAATGCCTCCTCGCAACGAGTTGCAATGCTTCCGTTGCCTAATTAGAAGCGTCTCTGCTACTGTGGCGCTGGTAGTTAATTTTTGCCACTCTCGACGCGAGAAAAGTGTCGTCATTTCCAACAGTGTGGACGTCATTTTTCAGCGTGAATGTAAAACTAAGTAGTTCCCAGCGGTCATCGCGTTTATAAAACTTATTGCGCATATGATACGTTGTTTATCGGTTCTGCACACAAAAAAAAAAGCAGATGAACTTGTTCCGTGCCCCGTTTGAGAGGGCGATATTTCTTTCGTTTCAAAACTAGCTCATCGTCATTTCCAAAGCCACGAACTCGAGCCGTAACCCCGACCATCAGATTGTGTTAAAGGTGGAATTATTCCTCTACAGTGAACGTTACGTTTATGATAGTTTCTTAAATATTGCTGTTTCCTGACGTGTAATAGAGCTTGTTGCGAGAATGATTGCCTGGGTTTTTTTACTACTGAAGATGTCGAAATTTTAGAAACTATGTAGAAGAGGAAATATCGCGCAGACAGATGGCAACGCTGCCCCCAGTTCCCCAAGCATGCCCCCTTAAGTTCCTAATGTGTATGCTGCCTGTAACCCGTGCTTGACAACAGATGTCATTATGGAAATTTTTCCAACTGTCAAGCTGCTACTTGTTCTAGGACGGTGGCCATTAGTAATACTACATAGTTGATCCTGTGTTTTCAAGACCATGACAATTCGTTAGAATGGACTTTGGAAGCACTAAAAGAGACGTTAGTCACTAGCAGATGCACCCGACAAACGCAAAACAGGTTTACGTTACCATTGTCGATGTAGCTGTGTCGAAGGACTTTGCAATGGCCGCAATCTGTGTAGACTGAGGTCATGTCGAAACTGACTTCTTGATCTGAAAGACACGGAAGCAACGACAGCTCTTGTAGAAAGACACAGCTTTCTCAGAGCAGCAATACCACGGTGCATTTCTTGCTAGGAACATCCCAAATGTTTCAACCTCAACTACATTCCCAAATAACTTTCTAGCTTTAAAGACCGTTCCTCTTTGGTGCAACATTTTTAGGTGGTCTCAAGGAGGTATTATGCTCTGTGCACTTAATTCGTCGCAGATAACTTTCTTTCGATAGTCCTAGCTAGCCGTTTGACTGAACGTTCCTAATATTACAGAATTTTTGAGGGCAAGGCTCTCAAATAATCATCTTCTCTTGCACCGACTAAACATGAAACTGACATTCGTGATTTAAACGTCTGTATTTCTAAATTGCTTTTCTATTCACCCTAATGAATAATATAAAACCTTTTCATAAGTCAGAACTGCATGAAACGGCTAAACTTGACAGGCGAGAGACTGTCCTACGGTGAACTCAAGAAAGGGAGGCTTTCATCCAGACTTGCAGCATGCAGATGAGAAACGGTTGCGACGCATAATTTAAAAACGAAATGACTTACCGTCTAGAGACTGCACATGGACAATATTCTTCACCTTATATCCGGGCGAGGACGCCAAAGTAGTATTGATTAACCTGCATAAAAAATAAGTTTGTTCAGGTGCCTTAAGCTAACCGTACCAGAATGAAAATAGAAGGCTTTGAATCTGTCTACTTCCACAAAATCCCAAAAAAATGAGTAGCTTGCCCTGCAAAAATAGCACCCGATAAACGAGGCCACAGCCCCCACGGTGCACTGTCACAGAATATCCCCAATGCACACACCTCAAAGAGCACCTTTATCTCTACTGCGCCTGGATACACACGCTCCTACATGGCAGTGAGAAAAATGTTGGGGGTTGCCAGACACTTGGCTGATTTTATTGTGTACTGTTGAATTTAAAATAGGAGTTAAAGATTTAAACTACAGGATGATGAATCTAAACAGCAACATTTTAGCACAACCCTTCAAATATATATTGCCCATGAAACATCGCTGTGTTCTATTAGCTATAAATGTGAGATGTAGGCTGATGATCTCCTAAAAAGCTATCTTTTTTTACATGTTTGAAACATGATACGCTTTTTTTAATTACGAAGCTGCAATATTTTGTTTTCTTGCCAGGGATTTCGGAACACCTTGACCGATATTTTACAGAAGACATCGAGACAAGTCTGACAGGATCCCATTCGACAAAGAAATTGGCGCAATATATATTTACCTCATGTTTCTGGTATACAGCAAAGGAGCAACTAGTAACAGCTACTTCACAGGTTCCAAATTCTTCGCATTCACAAGGATGCCGACATTCTCTTTATTCACATACGCGAAAGATGCGGCAACAAGGTGACCGCTATCTCAAAAGCAGTGCCTTATTACTATGCTCAGCTCCTGAGGATTTCTTGCCTAATGCTGGCGGGGTGACGGATGTCTGTGGCCTTTCTAGTCACTGAGTTTCCCTTGTCATGTACGAGGAATACTTATCTCGGCTGACAAAGAGCCACGGTGTTCAAGGAATAGCACATATTCGCAACAAAAAACCTTATGCATTTATTGGGAAAGCTTATGTGGCATACCATCAGAAAGAATTTCGGCTTCACTAACAATATTGTCACACCTGATTCATAAAAAGTATTACAAACCAATTTATTGTACTGCTTGGGCAGAATGTTTTAAATTGAACATTAAACTGAGCAAAAATATTTGGTGGTAAGCAAATAACAAAACTTGTCATTTATGTTCAGCTGCATTACATCGCCACTTTTTTGTTTTAATTTGTGTGCAACCAAATTCAACGTAATTTATGGAACTGCTTCTTTATAACCTTACGTCTGCGTTCATACGCGAGTGAATTGTACTTAACAGGCTATGAAATAATTTCATTTTAAATCGTCACTTCTTGAAAAGCAGACAAGCAGTTAACATTTCTAGCCGTTTCCTCACTATGATAATTCCGTGAAAAGAGTTTGTAACCATTGGGGTACCCCTCAAACTAAACAAAATTTCGTATTGCAAGTCCTGCGTCTTTGACAGCGTAAAGATACTGTTAACTAATGAGGAGTTTTTGCTCAAAAATTAAATTATGGCCAAGAAAGTTCAAATTCTGCCGCACACCCTTAGGGAGACAAAAATCAGCATACAAACACAAGAAGGAAAAAAATATCGCTACGCTCAGCATTCAAAATATGAATCGAAATTCACTTACTCTACAAGTCTAGCTCATTCTTTATTTGAAGTTGTCACTTACATGGTTAAAATTAACAGTTTTTATCTTTCAAGTCTGTTCTTTTCCTTCTCGGCCCTCTGCTCTCTCTCCTTAACGCTCGACATAGCTCCAGTTTTAATAGAATTTGAATAATACTTGCCTCAATATCATTCAATCCCATCATTACTCATACTGTTCTCATTAATGTGGCTTCTCTCACTACCATTAAACAAGGTTGTGTACCACCTAGCCTTGCTGACTCTGGCGCAAGACATCGTCGACGCTTCGTGCTGCGTCGTAAATTTTTTTTTTTCTATTTTAGCAGTGTACAGTGAGGCTGAAGAAGCTTTCATGAAAGAGGAGCGTCAAGTCTAAGGCCGCCGCCTGCAAACAGACATAATAGAGATCTGTTTTGCTGCCGAATTCACGATCCAGGAGCTCTCGGCCAGTGGTGGCGGCTAGCCAGAGGATGGTCCTTTAGTGGGAGACAACAAAGATGATGCTGCCTACTCGCGTACGACACTCAAGAAAGATGAACATTCTAAATGTCGCTCAAGGTGCTGTTTTGGCTGCGGAACTTACGCTGTGTTGTCTCCACCATACTTTACTTCGATCGTGGCAGATGTTCCGTCATAACGGACTGTCTCAGTAACCACGATGCACCTGGCATCTCCTCCGTAATACGGGTCATCTTTGTAATTCCTGTACATTATGTACCACGTGTCTTCTAGAGGGAAGCACTAAATGAAGAAAGAAAAAGTAGCAAAAATGTTTTAGTATTGTTTATGTAACCTGCTAATTTAGTTTTGTTTTAATGCGAATGGATTGAGATTGAAACATTGTAGCTTCTTTGCCAGCATTAACGAGGAGCCGCGGTTGGCTTCTCAGTCATACAGCGGAGCTTAACGGCATCTCTAAAGATCGAAAGGTCAGGGCGAGGGTCTTGCTTACCTTACACAGACTTAGAGCTGAGGGGCTGCCTTAGGAGCTCCACTACACAGCTCGTCAACAAACCGGTTTGACTGCTTACTTTTCGCAAAGAAGGTACATGTTGCGTTACATTAAGTATATGTTACCTATTACTGTACAATGAAGAAAACACATGCTAAAAAGGCTTATCACGAGCGAGTTTTGCTGCCGCACCATTGTGCTACTGAAACACCGATAGGACGGTGCAGTGTAAATCGAAAAAGAATTCTCTTCAGGGAACTTGGATCTAGCGATGGAGTTGTGCTTCCATAATGTGCCTATTTTAGTCTTGGCGGTGCCTGAACTACACCATTGCGGAACTGTTTCTTTACAGCCGCTATAGCGCCGTGGTGTACTCCTCGATACAGGGATTACGTATGCGGACAATGGAGAACGATGTCAAGGCTATGCATGCTTAGGGTCGCACTGGAAAGTTTTGCAGCTCAATGCGGGCCTTCGGGAACAAGCTGCAGCAAATATCTGACCAGTCACCTTGAAAAAAAAGATGAATTAAGGGTTCTTTCTTGCTTTACAAATATGGCGTGCGAAAAAATGCCTTCGTTCACAATCCTTCAATTCGGACAATACCGCTTCGACCATTAGGACACCAGAAAAACATTCCCGATATAAAGCAATTTTAAAAAATTAAGCAACGATTTCAGAAACACAGTCTCCCTGTACAAAAACAGTAATATCCGTCAAACGAGGAGGTTGGCGCCCACTGTGGCGTAAGCTTCATCTACCACAGCACAAAAAAGTGCGCCAGTGTCCACAAAGCAAAATCACACGCTTGTATGCTAAATTTCATAACCTTTGCGCCTTTGTGTCACTAGAGTTCTAACGCACTTTATTGCGATCGACCGTCGTGAAGTCTAATCCCAAGAAAGTAATTAGAGATATTTTAAAGAAGCACTCAAAAGCATTCAAACCATAAACATCCCAAGGTGCATGTGTTAGATCCACCTCTTTAGTCTCCTAAAGATTTGTATAATAACATTACAAGGCATCAGTGAACTCAGATGACTTACGTCTTCCTCGTTTTGATAAACACCAAGATCGGGATTATTTTCGGGGAACGGTTCACTCCCTCCAAGCGCGCTGGGGAGGAGGACCGTTACGAGAGCAGCTACGCATATCAAGTGCGTCTGGGTCATCTTCCAAGCTTTGGTGCTTCCCTTCGTTGTGAGCTGCACTACTTGCTTCTATGCCTTCTTTATATAGCACCCACGGTGGCCCCTTGTGACTTCATAGCCTTACACTACTGGCCTCAATACGCTTACACGTGCTCACATCGACTGCAGTTCGTTATAACTGTTTACGTGCAGGGCTTTTTGACAATGACGCTGAGGTTGAAAATGAATTCTTCTTGCTTTATTTTTCTGGGGCATCCGTGTGCAAGTTTTATCCTCTTTTCAGCCACACGCTGTGCACACTGCTATGAGAAACAGGGAGGAGAATGGCCAAACGGTGAAGGTCAGGTGAGCTGTGTACTGTCATGGGCACATATTCTGAACGGAAGTGTCCTTCTTTTATTTCTATGAGAACATTTGCGGGTGTAAAGTTGCAGGTGGTCATATAGAGTAGGCTCAGTGAAACATATTTGAGTTTTTATGTTTTTGTAGTTTTATTCTCTACTGAAAGATGGCGTGTGCGTTTTACTGGCGCTGAGCTGTGGTAAACATTCCTATACGCAATAGTCTATCCTGCACATGAAATAAAATGAACTGCACATTCTTCGTCGGATTAAAGATCGCTAGCGATAGTCGGCAAGGCTAGCGTACATAATGTTATTCTCTTCATGAGTCGATAAATTATTATTTATATGCTAGTGAGCTCGGTGCAATGTAGTTTGCCGGGCCATTTGGTTGTGCCTTCTTTGAAAGGACTGCTAGAGTACGAGAGCTGATTTAAAGGAGACATACGCGTTGTGCTGAACATACAACTGACATTTATTTCACATCCTCTTCAGAAAATATACAGTGCGGATAACGAGAACGGATAGCACATCCTGTCACATGAATCCGGCATTTCCATCAGCTTCTCGAATTAAAAGGAAATGATGTTTTATCAAGCTGTAATGTGTAAAAAACGGCCACACGTGCCCTTTTCCCGCCCATTTTTTTTCGGTTGCACTCCAGAATTATGTCCGTGAGCTGTGCACTTGGTTTTCGAATGCTTATGGACCCTGAGTCAGGGGCTGGTACAACCCGTAATGCTGATTTAAACAGTCATGAAAATTCCCTGCTGGAACTGTATACAAGCTACGTTTGCAAACAGTTATTCTATTTTATTTCGGCTGAATTGTTTATAATTACCGTGCGGGTGACGCTAAATGATTTGTAAAAAGGTCTAATGACCGAGCGTCCCTAATTAAAGAGATATCAGTGATGAAAAATTGTGTCTTATTATTAAAATAGAAGAGTGGTTTAAAAGACCATCGAGAAGAATAAGTAATTAACAACGTTGTAATTATATAAGTGTACTGCACAGGTGCACAGAAATCAAAATGGAGCAACCCAGAAACAAGACAAGTAACATTGAGCGTGAACTTGATCTATTTATTCGTAGTGGATTTACATCTTTATATGCGCGTATGCATTAATAGGACAATCGGGAATTAGTAACAACACGAACAAGATTGACTATTCATGAGTCTGATATCTCTTCTACACACTTTCTTACTGCTGTTCCCGTCTGCAGATTATTTCAGCAGACTTAACACTCCCAAAGTCCAATTTTTTTTTTTTTGCAAGGAAATGCGATGCTTCGTGGCCTAAACGGTAATGAGAGCCCTAGAAAACTGGATGATTGGAAGGCTCAGATGAGACTGTGCAAGTGTTGTTCGAGTGTTTATTCAGCAGTTCTCGTGGACACCGTATTTAGGCGAGGCGCCGCAGATGAAGTCGTAATCGAATTTGCCGCAGGAAAAATCTCCAGCTAGAGCCTTCTGGGGCTTCCACAAAACTGCATCCATTGGCTGCAAAAAAAAAGTTGACCTGTTTTTTGTTTGGTGTGCTATGAGCATTCAGGAGAAAGGTGAAAATGCTACCGTTCAGGGGTGTTAAAACGTGGCCCCGAATTTCAGTAAATACGATGATCATATTGATGTTTTAAATTAACGAAAATATTTATGAATAAGCACAATACATTTTCTCTGCTGAAATGAGTGGTGCGCAAGTCACCAAATTGTATAGCTCAGTTGTTCTGCTAATTTTATTCCTCACGTGCGATATGACGACGCAAAAGGAATGAAAACGTTCAAAGAAACACTACTTTTCCAGAAATAAATATAAGAGTACTCTTCGTCTGCTTCCTTTACGCTTGAATTTATTGCTGTGTAGATGACAAATCAGAGAGACTTAAGTTATGAAGTGATATTTTGCATAACTAGCTTAACCATTATTTTTATCCTTGAATAGAAATTCTCTGTGGTCCAATTTTTACAACTAGAGCTTCGCTGCGTGCACGACTCCGAGATTTGCAGAGAAAAATATGCAGGTTTGAGAACATAACGATGCTCTTAGCAGAAGTGCGCGGTTTGCACGAAGGAATAGTGTCACGGTAATTCGCCCAATATTGGAAATGAATGGTATCTGTGGTCCTTTCGAGGACCAGGCTTTGCAAATACATTTCCTTATTGGGCCAATTAGGCGTACTGCTGGAGAGGCCAGATCTTTGCGGCAGTCAGTACGCGTACTTAAAACACGCATACCAGACATGGGGAACGGCTTTGCGTCTTCTGTTTGCAACGTTCCTAATATGGAGCGAAGCGCACAATCCCGATGAGGTTAGTAGTTCGTTGTCAGTATGAAAAGAGCATACAAGTTTTATGAACTGGTAGCATTTTTTAAGATAACGGCAATCTAGAAACTTAGAGGCATTGAGCACTGATTTAAGTTTGCAGTTATCAGTGCATTACCACGTTTTAATGCAAAGAATTAATGAATAAATATACCCACATCGGTATTCCTTTTTACAAAAAATAAATGCACGAGACACGCAGAGAAGAAAAATTTTTATATGCAGCATATTTTCTTTAAAGCGAAGCGCACATCGTTTTTAAGGTTAATTCACAGTTTCGAAAATAACAGCCCTTACTAGCGCAATAAATTAAAACTAAGCGGGTACATAAGCTCCGCCATAACGGTTCGACGCGATAGCGATAACGATTTCATGCCCACATGCCCGGTATTGATTATTCTATATTTTGCATTGCGGATCGCTGGAAGTCCTCGTAATACCTGGATCAACGATGCTGTGGTTAAACGATGCACCACTACCAAGGAAGGTGGCTGTTTCAAACACAGCCACTGGTCAGGCTTGTAAGACCCAGGTTGCTCTTTCGGAGCACCCTTTCGCCCCCAACCGTTTTTGTAACTTCTACCTGAGACGGTCGGCAGTTTGATCACAATTCTGCGGACAAGTTGCCACATGTCGGTTTGGGAAGGTTTAGGTAACGTCACAAGGTCACGTGACACAAGTGGTAGGTGGGCCACGTGCTTTTTCACTCGCTGCGCTGCTACCAATGTCGACAACAACACCGAGGACTGCGGATTTTCTGCAGAACGTTCTCGTTTTGATAGCTTTTTTCTGCCAATGGAAGGCTGTGCTGTAGAAATTTCCAGAGGCATTGAGCACAAACTAAAGTTGTTCTTTACAAACAGATTACCGCGTTCAAATGACAAAGTGGCTGCTTTCATTGGAACTGAGATTTTAGAGGCTGTGAAACGTAAAAAAAAAGTTAGGCAGTGTTTACCCATGGCTATACATAAATATCGAGTGATAGCGGTTTGGCAATGACCCCGAACAAATTTGGAGGTAGCCTTTGTGTCAGGCCCTCTCAATTATGGTTGGTCATCGATTGTGGTCCAAATATGCCAAGGACAAAATTAGGAACTTTAGAAAATACAGAGAATGTTAGCTAGATTCGAGTCAGTGCAAAAATATAGACTTGTGCTTCGTAGAAGACGAAGATGAGCGAACAAGTGCCGCCGGACGGAGCAGACCGAAGTTCATGAAGACGACGTTCTGCAAAGCGCAGCGCGAGAGTGTTGCGCATTTTAGAGCAAGGCTTGTTCAGATCGATGCATATGTGTGTGTCTCCCGGAATTTTGATCTGCTTGCAAAGTTTGACCAGGATGCTGGTGCGATTGTTTATGACGGGCTCCAAGATGCGACCTGGTTAAGTCGGACTTGAAGCCTCTAAGAGGGGGTGTACTTCTATCCAACAAAGAAAAAAAACTGCGGCGATAACGTAGTGCGCGCAGTGTGAACATTACTTCAATATTCCTCCATCTCACATGACCATCTTGCCCTGCCTCACATCGACCTTGCGAAAGCACTTGACCGTGTTCGCCGTTCATTTCTGTTTTCACTTCTTTAGCAAGCAAAGGTGGGGTCTACTGTATTTAAGGGGGTACAACTTTGCTACAGCAACGGTTCAACACGATTAATTACTAATGGCCAGCTCTCGAACTCTGTGCCAATCCGCTCTTCCGTGAAGCAAGGCTGCCTGATGACTCCTCTGCTTTTTGCTCTTTACCTGGAACCGCTTTGTGTTAGTGTTTTGTTACATCCGTGGGTTCCCTGTTCTGGGTAATTAAGTCAAATTACTAGCATATGTTGACGATCTTCCATTTTTCAGCACAGACAATCCCAGAACTGATGATGTATAGTCCACAATAGATCGGTTTGGCATCGTTTCTGGTGCTCAAATGAATCGCTCCGAAAGTTCTGGCCTATATGGTTTGGTTCGTGGGGCACAACTCCGCCCCTGTATGCTGGAATAGAATGGTCGTGTGTGCCTCCTAAATATGTTGGTGTTCCACTTCATGCCTTCAAATCAAGTGCGCATTACTGGAGAGAGCGGGTTTCGGCCGTTGAGCCTTATGCTCAGACTTTTGTCCCGCATCGGATTTCAATTATTGGTCGAGACCAGGCTTGCAACACCTTTCTGGCAACAAGAATTTATTACATACTCGGGATCCTTCACTGCGCCAGACATTACATATAGCGTGTACATCATGTATGTTTATTTTGGTCTTCTAAACTTTACCCATGGGGCGTGACAACGTTTTCAGGCCTGTTTGTGCAGGAGGCCTGGGCCTAGAACACCTGTATGTGAGAAAGTTGTTTGCCCGTTTTTTTCTTTTTTCGTCATTGTTCCCCTCCGATTATTAGAGTATTCTTGCAGGTTAACGTCATGACTCTACTTACGAACTTAGTAGTTTCTTCCAATTTCACTGAACGCCCCTGTTTACCAGGCTTTATGGAGGAAGTTTATGCCACCGTGCGGTTTTTGACAGTTCGGTTTTCAAATGAGTACTTATATTCTGTTTCGCGCAAAAATCTGTACAGGGATTTGATAAAGACGCTCTTCCCGCCCACACTGTATCGTTCTGTCTATTTTGGGCTCACGGGTCATGATGTTTTAAAGCGAGTGCGTAAAATGCGATTTTCTCCGTGCACGAAAATATTTTTCTACAAAATTACACACCGAAACTACCTGTCAACACGTGGCTCGATAGGAAAAACATTTTTGTTTCTTCTGTAAACTGCCGCTTGTGCAATGTGCCTGAAACAATTGAACATTGCTTTATAGACTGCAAAGACGCGATTTTGTTTTGGGATGTGCTGCAGAGGACGCTGCAGAAAGATTTTCTCCTAAATTCCTACAGTGTGCGCTACCTTGTTGTTTCCCAACCTTCATTCATTTATCATTCAGAATTTATTTAAGGCAACGAAGAGGCTGTCTTAAATGACTCGAAACGCTATTATATGATTCTTCTGATTAGTCCTTTGGAAAACGCGCATGCAAGACCGCAACGTTGAACTTCTTGTTTCGCCCAGAATTCATTTTAGCCGAATGCTGCTGCAGGTAACGGACATTCACGAAGTATTAGACTTTTTCCCGGATTGGTTTCCCCCCCTGATGCGCTCTATATCCTTGCCAGTCGTTTAGTTCTGTTATGTTTTCTATCAGGTTTGTGCCACGTAGCGGCTACCTAGGTGCTCTGTAAATAGTTTTTGTGTGTATACACACAAAAGCACACACATATGCATCCTTTCATGTACATATTTACGTAGAATAAATACCATGAAAGAAAAAAAAGATCCCCTAGTAGTCTCGCGCACCGTCCTCTGAAGCTAATATGTTCACGCCGCCACGTGTTCGGCTTCCAGTCCTAGATGTAATTATTTTTTCTGCGTATTTTTTTCTGTCTAGGCACAATTTGACCTTGGCTAGGCTGAAGGGCAAATTCAGACAGCGGACAGGTCAAGTAGTGTTAAGTGGGGCGGCATCGAGTAGAGCTATCGCTTTCAAAGAAGTATAAATGTCAAATCTGCGGTGTGAAATCTACGAACGAATTGAAATTGTGAAATTATGTTGATGCCTGCGTCTATTGAATTCTTCCATAAATAAATGACCTGTTTGCTGCGTAACGAACACCAGTGCGGCCGAAAAGAATACTGGCATCTATTATTACTGAGAACAGTAAATAACCTTCTTTGGGTTCAGTTCTCATTTAAGTGACGAAGGAGTGTTGTCGTGTCTATATTGAGGTCGGTGAAAAAGAGGTAAACGAATTATATTCCAACACACAGGTCTCACTGCAGAAATTTAGGAATTGGAAAAATAGGCCCATTTTTGCGACTAATACGCAAATGGTCTATTTAAAGCAAATAACGAAGAGAGATAACCAAGAGAGAGCGTCCAAGTCACGTGCACAACTCGTGAAAATTGAGCATCATGAATGTGGCTTGATGGGCTCTGCCAATACTATACCTTACGCCCAGTTGTTTCCAACATACACTGCTTCGATTAGGGCGGGTGTCTCAACGTAACCGCCTATCCCAGGAAAGATAATGCATTTTTTACCACCTGCGCACTATGGTTGATACTTCTAGTTTCTGTACATTTGTGTGGTGTCTCTTGGATTGGCACCAACAAATTCGAAAAATAAATTTCGCCGTGGTCAATTACATTGAAGGCGAGGAATTGAGACGGCTTTTTTCTCAAACTCTCGAAGCTATTCTGATTCTAGTCATATTGCATTTCTATTCCTAACTGCATCTTTTACTCATTCCTAGCCCGACGCCACCTTCTTCGCCCCTGCGAGTGGATGCCGGCTGATGACATGCCGCCACTCAAAACGTTCTGGCACATCTAATTTTCTTTGCGTTGGACCTGCCACTAAATTAATCAGTTGTCTTGTCTATTGTCTATTCTTGTCTTGTCTATTGCCTAATCAGTTGTCTATTGTCTTATACTTTAAAAACAATTACACTAGCAGAACGAGAAGTTGGGCATATAGAGTCGCGAAGCATTCATGGAGCAAAGAACATAGAAACCGCGACGGGCGCAACTCGCGATTTTTCGAGCTGTAACCGGCGCACGATCCGCCCCCTGTGTGACACGCTTGCTTGTTTCCTTTCATATTCTTTACAACTCATAGGCCGTGAACTTTCCAAAGCATATTATCAAAACGGAGCCTTCAAAGATTAGGAATAAATCAGAAATGCAATAAAAAGCCTCTCAAGAGCTGTGCATATTTTATTCATTGAAGGCAGCATTCGTTTTAACAAAGCTCTTTTGTGTCAAGTTTATTGCTTTACTTTCAAGAACTATCAGTGAAGTCCCCGTTTGCTTAGATGTCAGCGCACTTTAATTTTCTTTGTTATGGTAATCACCAATATCCTCGTTATTTTTTGCCAGCCGCTATTCAAGACTGGAATCGGCTTCCAGAATCGGTTGTCACTGAAAGCGATCCAGAAAGGTTTAAAGAACGTCTGATGTGTTATCTTGCTGTATAAATGGTTTCATTTCCCTTTCGTGACTTTATTTCTCTTTATGCTTTTGTTGTGTGTGTGTTTTCTTGTTTGTTCTTTTTTTTTAATTCTTTTTTTCCCCACCAATGTGAGTCATGATGAATGTACTACTCCCCCCCCCCCTTATGTAATACCCCCTCCCAGGGGCCTTTAAGGGTCTAATAAATGATGATGATGATGATGTTCACAGAAGCGGCTCCCTCTAAGTGCGCCGTAAAGGGGTACTGAAATGATTGTAGCCGCCAATACCAAGCGCCTTTGGGCCATGTTCGCTGTTGCGGTGCTTTCATTCGTCACGAGTTATACTACAAGCTCTTCTTCTTCTATATAACGGCCACCGAGGCCGCCTGCAGCCTCATGACCTTGCATTCGTTCCCGCCAGTGCACTAACACGTGCTAACATGAACCAGGCCGCATTCATGCCGTTGACGCACAGGACTCTCTTCTGATGACGGGGCTGAGAATGAAAAATGAATTTCTCTTCTTCTTTTTTTGCCGTGGATATCCGCCCAAAACTGTATGCGCTGCTCCACATCGTCGCTTTTCATACATGTGCTATGCACCGTGCACCAGCGGCAAGGAGCAGAGCGACCAACGGGTGAAGGTCAGCTGAATTTATGGATTGTCACGGCACACTGTCTACACGGACGTTTCTTTGTTTTCTTTTAGTACAGTGACAGCATTTCCTGTTAATATGTTGCAGGTGGTTTCAGCAAACAACCTCACGAAAACCAGATATCAATTTTTATCTCTTTTCTAGGTTTTTATGCGCTATAATATGGCATCTACACTTTAACGGCGCTGAACTATATAAAATATTCCGTGTGTTGAAGCGCTGAAATTCATCTCCAAACCGTCAAAACAGAAAATATACATTTCTCTCTTTCTCAAGAACGTTTAATCCTGCGGTGGTCCTTACATAATAGATCTAGATGAACAATAACTCATCAACGTTAGAAAATACGAATTTTTTTTGTAACTTATTCACCTCGATAGCTCAGTGTACTTAGGCCAAATTTGCTGGCCCAAATTTATCAAGTAGACCAAAGAATAATGTATGGCTTTTCATTAAACTAGGTTGACACTGTTTCCAAACGACTTCGTTTCAAAATGGTCTTTTTTAAAAAAAAAAACTTTGAATAGGCTGGGTATTTCAGCTGTTGGAGCCCATATTGACTAAAGACTGCTATAGCTTTTGGTAAGAAGAAGCGTATTTATGTTCACCACGTACATAATTAGAAAAAAAAATGCAGTCTATTGCATGTTCAAAGCAATACGACAATGCTATTTCGAAAAATGTTAAGTGGTCTTGATGAGTATCCACTGCCCCACTGTCAGAAAACGGTACCAAGAATACCGTGCTTTTTATTCGCCCAGGAAAATTCCAACATCAAAAGCGGCGATCATGGAGAGTACAGCACGGATTTATCTTAAGCCATGACAATGCTTTACGTGCAGAACCGAAATAAGAATTCATGTCATAGTGTCCAGAAAAACTGAAGTGGAGAATAATATTTGAAGCAATCGTACCGTTGTTCTGAATGCATTTTCGTCTTTGCTACAATGAAAAGTTTAATACTGTTTACCCTATGCCACCAAAATTGCAAAGCTCAGTGGGACCTATGTAGTCGCTGCAGCCCGTTTCCCGTGCATTAGCTTACGACATTCAAGTTGCTCTGCCGTCGGCGGGACATGTGTGTTGGCTGCCATTTAGAATAGTCTGGCTCCGCAGCTCAGAGTGCTGGAAACGTGCAAGCCCTTCACGTGGCCTCCTGGATCCGTGCGCGCTGGATCACCAAGCCTTGAGGCCTTGCTTCGGCCATGCCATGAGGTGCCGAACTGCTGTTGCAAACTAAAATACCCTCCTTCCTCATCTTCCAGAATGACATACCCTCTCTCGAGTAGACGCTCACGCAGTGCATCGTTACGCACCAGTGCAAAGATTTTTGTGAAAAAACAACTCGGTACAGAACCCACGCCACCTTATACTCTCCTCGAGGGCCACTAACGCCATCCCACGGGCCCACCGCAGAGTCAGAGCCCTACCCACCGTGGCACCTGGAATTTATTACAAGCTTCTGTTCTGTTCGCGGCGGGAGGCGTCGCAGTGATAGCTGCCGCTGTAAATGGCAATGGCTGCCAAAGGCTCTCAAGCTCAATTGAGCTGCTCGCTGCTCAGAGATCGAGCTAAGCATACTTGAAAAAGGAGCATAAATAATGCCTTAAGAAAGATTCTCAAAGCAGTAGAGTGGAGAATAAGTCAAGGTGAGCATGTTGAGGAAATACGACCGAAAAAGTTTCGCTAATACAAGTTCTGGAGAGTCTTAAAATTTTGAAATGTTCTCAAGAGAAGGAGAAGCCAGAAAAGCTTAGGAGTTGTGTTGGGTAAAATTCTCACGTCGTAGTAATTCTGCGTATATGTCGTTTGATTGGTTCACGATCGATATGAGTATTTCTATAAGCTACTTCTCCTCGTACCTAGTGCTAAAGACAGAAATATAAGGCGATGAATGAGTCTAACATGTCTTTAGCATTGAAAGCAAAACTGCAACGAACTGGACGAATCTGACTGTTCATTGGCGATGTTAGCAGAACGTCCCATGAGAAGTGCCGTTAGGGCTTGTGAGCAAAATGCTTAAAGGCTCATCTATCAGAATGATGATGACATTGTTTCCCACTTGAAACAAGTACGATAGACACCACCGCCTGTTTATTCATGCAGTTAGCACCAGCAGCATAAGACAGCGCCATCTGCCATCATTCACGGCAGTTGTTGAATTTAAATACTGTTTAAACGCACTGAGCGCCCCAGACGCCAACCGTAGCTTAATGCCTGTGGCCCTGGGCTTCTGTGTCTACGTTCATCGGATGAAATTCCTGCCGCCGTAGCCGCATTTTCATGGAGACGATATGTAGGAAGGGCCATGTGCTGAGTGATGTCAGTGTAAGCTAAAGTACCCAAGGTGAATGTTTAGCATAGACTAACAAACATTAATCAGACGTTTTCCGGTACGGCGTCTCTCATAGCCCCATGGGCAGCTTTGCGAAATTGAACTCCATATTTCGAATAGAATAATCATCATCGCCGTCTCCACAACACGTAGCAATGACGAGTGGTCTAAGGCGGCATTCAACAACGCTGCTATCTGTGCGCCCGTTTTGATTCGAATTCCCGTCAGCGCAACCTTTATTGTCGGGTATATAAAACTACAGTGAGGGCAATGCACGTTTCGCTGTTTGGATTAATACGCAGTTTAGGCGTAAGCATCGATTGGGTTTCAGAACAAAGCTTAACTTAGATTGCCCAGAAGAAAAGCTTAAAAAGTTTCATGGCTGAAGCGGTTGGATTGCTACAGACACTCTCTCAGTACAGCCTTTTACTTTATGATTAAAGAGCCGGGAATCATTTCTGCTTGTCAGGGAACCCTCCATATATGATCCCAATAAAAGGTCCTGCTACCTGAAGATGCATGATGTACCTGATTGGTCAAATGTTCACAAGTGCATAGGGTCAGCCCTTGAACCGTGTAGAAGGATATATACGATATCCGGGAAGCTCACATTTTAAAGACACTGATAAGCAGTGTTTTTTTCGCCGTTTTGGGCATTAATTAGTTTATATGAGCCATAACTGCATGACTATACTGCTCAAAATCACACCTTGTGGCGGGAGAACGTTTGATTCCCATTTCACGTCCAATGAGAAAATGACAATGCATAATCATGTTTTAATCTTTTTTGTACCAATAAATGTTGCAGCTCGTTAAACCTGATTAAACCTGACTAATGTCGTAATTTATTTGTATGTTTTATTCATTTCAGGCAGCCTTCTCCAATTTAGTGCGGTTATCCAATTCAGATGCGCGTGTCTTCAAGGTGTCGCTCAGTTATTGGCCTAGCAGTTGTCGTAGAGCTGGTATTTGGTCGAGGTGCCGCAGACCAAATCAAACACGAAGTCGCAGCACGAATCCTTTTCACCAATGACACTCTTTGGCTGCCAAAGGCTGCATCCTTTTCCTGCAGATAAAACAAGTATTGAGTTGCAAAACGCGTAGAAGCACTTCGCGCTCTCTGTATCGCGTGCAGCACCAGCCTTGGATGAACGAGAAAGTTTGAATGAAGGCAATACTGCAATGTGCGAATTTGGCTGGAGAAAAAAATGCAAAAGCTCTCGTGTGCTGGCGCTTTACTGAAAGAGCACAAAATCCTCGATCGACCAAATCAGGAGACCTCCATTATGGACGCGGAAAAGTCTGATTGTACTGGGAACAGGGATGGTTCGATCACTTACCGATTACCGCTATGGCAAAGGGGGAATTCCAATACTCTCTTTCATGTAGCCTACTGTAGGCAGTCGCAATGGTCGGGGTACTTAGTTTTACTTTCTTTTTCTGCTTCGAACCATAATGTTTAACTATTTTCTACACTGCAAAAAGGAAATTATGTTTTCTGGGTATTAATACGTTTATTTGTCTCTTTCTGCAGTATGTATCTGAAAGCTTTCGTCACTGGACAGCTTTTAATTTTACAGCCGTTTCATGCTTCAATAATGCCGCATTTCTTTGCACGTTACGGAGTCAAAAATTTTACTTTTCACTACAAAAAAGCTGTATAACTGCTATCCCAAACCCAAACTGCTATCTCTGCATTTATGTGACATTAGACCGCAACACTCATTTTCTTGATCTCACTTTATTATGACCCACTAGCAAATTATCCTGATCGAACTCGTGACCTCCACCCGCTTCAGTCGAAACGTTCTGATCTCACGTTGATCTTCTCGTTTCAATGAAATAACATTTCCTCGTAGCGAGGCCTATATGCGACAACAGTGCTCTCAATCAGATGGAACAGAAAATAAAAGCGAACATTACCGCTTAATTTCGGCTATGTAGATTGTGCGCGCAAGGTGACATGAAAATACCGCTTGCTTTACATTACCTCCGTCTGCGTAGCTGTGCCGCAGTACTTTGCATCGGCTGCAGTCTGTGTAGACAGAGGTGATATTAAACCGTGCTCCACGATCTGAAATAAAAACGACGTCTTGTAGTTATTAGCAAATAAGGCACTAAATTCAGGAAAAAACCCCGAAGGTCATTCCTTCAGTACAGTGCACATAGTTTGCCAAAGCCCTCTATAGTTTTCTTTCTGTTCTACTGCCATGTAATTGTGCACCACTTCGTGAACTTGCCTTACCAGCCCTTCTCAGAGTAGATTTCTTTATTTCAATATTGTTTTAAGCGTGCCGTCTTACACGAGTATGCTTCTTCTTGCATTTAACTCCAATTTCTCCTCGAAATGCTTGAGGAACTTCATTTTAATTAAACCACACTGACTTGTTGCTGTCTTGCAACGCTAATTGGATTTTGACGCTTGTTACTTGTAAAGATAATTGGTTACTGCCAGAAACCCGTGGTTTTAGAGGCATCGATTCGTTTATGTGTCGTGTGAGTAAAACGTCGCATTTAAAGCAGTACCCTAAAACTGCTTCACTGCAGGGCGCGCCATAATCATGGTGATTACAGTAACGATAATATGCAGGATCTCGAAAGACACTATCCTCTCCAAGGTTACAGATACAACCAGTGTTGCATGCGTAGGACGTGTAAGCACTTTTGCGCATGACAAATGGCAAATAACAGTCACCAGGTTAGCTTTGGGTGGATATAGTAGCGAATGTAATTAACAGCTCAAGAACTCGGATTTGCAGCCGAAGACAAATATTACATTACACTAGAATGATATTTATTGAGGAAAATGTAGACGTGAGCCAAGTTAGAATGTTCGAATCGTTAAATCGCACGGTTTTCGACACCATATGGGTTATGAAAACTTAGATGCAGATGTCAAAGAGGGCAGCGACAGAGCCTAAGCGGGTGAAATTATGGAAGAGTTTCAGAAAGTATCAGATTCTCAAAATAGGGGCGCGGATAAACAGGATTTGGATCGATACCAGCGAGAGCGACAAGAACGCAGAAGCTTCCCGAAGGAACACCAAGTCGTAATGAATTTAAGATCACGTCATAACGAGGAACACTCCACCAGGTTAGGATCCATAAGAAACTCTTCGCTTAATCGACGAGCACAACAACAAATGATCTTCTCATCCATACGTACACCAACGTTGCCTCAGTTGCCTTCAAAGCGGTCGTCGCAACCTGTTGTGAACTGGCGCCCGACTGCCAACTGATTTATTACCCTGACAAAACCACTTGTAACCACGAAGGCGTACGAACAGCCGTAGAAATGCTACAATACGTTCTGCTGCTATATGTACTCGTGCGTGGTTGTAAGAGGGTTTTAGAAATAATAAATGTAAGCAGTTCGGCCCCCGTCCTGTCTACAGTGTGTTGTCGTCCCTCGCGTCTGCATTCTATATCAGCTATGTGTCTTGGAATATTAGCTCAAAAAAAGTTTTGCTGGCAACTTGCTAATGATCGACTTTGCTGGCAACTTACATTAGGCATTGAAATCTTAAATGTGGCCGATGACTGGACTAGAGGAGTAGGCGAAACACCGTCCACTGAAGAAATGGTCCTCACGTTTCGGACTACGACAAGTTTTGCTGGAACCATGATAGCACTAGGTGAACTACGGTTCTGCTCGCCCAGATTGACCTCTAAAAGTGCTGCTCGAATTTGAATCTGGTAACATGTTGAACTTTCTCCTGTCTTGCCGCAGGGTATAATTACGAGCATATTGTATTCTACAATGCTACGCAAGCAATACAGTAAAAATGCAACAAAGCTGTTATTTCGTAAATTTATAAAATTACGCACATTGTCTTCGGAAATATTCTTCTCATGCAGGCCTCTTCTAGTTGGACCTCCTCAATTCACGTAAAGATTGATTTGTCACTCAAATTGTAAATATGCTAGACAGCTGTAAATTATATTTACAACTTCTTAACAACGCCTGATCAACGGAGACGCTTAAATCAAATGTATATATATGTGCTTCAGTGATTCCATCTTTGAGCACGGCTCTTGCTAACTCGATTCATGCTGCGATGGTTGCAGTGAGTCTGGTGAAGAAACATTCGACCAAGGCTTGCTTCTCTCAAGCTTGCGCCTACCTGCGGTCGAGGTGCCAAAGACGATGCAAGCAAGTCGGCGAGCTTACCGTTAAGCGGCTCCACTTGAACCACGTTCTTCACTTTGTATCCGGCAGAAGCAATTGGAGTTCCCCTTACTCTCCTGGAAAAGGCGTAAGAGTGTTCCACATCACCACCCCACGTCTTGTGCGCGTACCTTGTACCCCTACGTGGTTTTACATACTAGACGTAGTTTCTGTACAGCGGAAGTTCAGACTACTTGCCTAGCCATAACAAATATAACATAGTTTAGAAAACAAATGCGTATACAGTTTTTCTGGCCCTGCCTGCGTTTCATGAGTTAAGCTTAGAAGTTCCGAAAAGGCAAAAAATTTATTTATTCTAACCACTTCAATGTGAAGGTCAGTAGCACCGTCGACTTATAATACACTGTAACCTAACTACTTAGCCGATGCTCACTTAGCTATTTTTGGGGTGATTATACTGCAATATCAAGGTACATATCAAGAATGGAGCCGCAAACCCTACGCAAAGGAGGCCTTTGAGGAAGTGGTGTGAGCCGGTTGTCGTGACCATGCGCTCAGTCTTCCTGTATCTGTCAGCAACCTGCGATTTAATACTAGAAGGTGTAATCGGATAAACGGCGAGGTCATTAAATATGTACACGCCACTGGCGGAAGGTCATTCTTTGAACGGAGTTTGCTGCAGCGTTCTTGATCCGTACACGACTATAAGTATCATCAAGCTCGCAGCCAAGAAAAGGATCAAAAGAAAGAAAAGCCACGCAGAGTGCATTTGAAAACCCAACGACTGATAGTGAAGTTGAGGCAACTGTAGAGCTTGTCTAAGACACTGCTTTCTGGCTTCAGTGCTCCGTTTTGGGAAGAATGCCAGTATACCAGGTAGCAGTTCGATCTGCCATCAATCAGCATGCTCTTTAAAGAGTCGACCTCGAACTCCTTAACGGGCGATTTTTTTGTAATTGTATCAAATTTGTCATTTCATTTAGTACCAGTGCTGCGCCATCTGTCGGCAAGCAAAAAAGCTTATGACTAGCCTGGCTAGTCCAAGTCTGCTAGTTGGTTAAAACATAAGAATTTCAATATGTAGGGAAAAATCCTTACTAATAGCATGCATGTGTTTATATCGCTGTTAGGATGCGTGTAGTGCAACACTATGGAGCCTTTTATCGCTGGATTACCCAACGGTACTTAGAATTAGCCAGCATTTGCTGTGTTCTTAGTGGTACAAACCGTTCGCTTCATTTTCCAACCATAGTGTCAATCTGTGCGATATCGCCAGTTAAAATGTGGTCAGATAAACTCCGTGTTTTTCGCTTTCTTTTCCCTAGTAAGAACAACGAGAACAGCACACATCTTCGTAGTGATATCTAGAACATTGGTGTTCTAGTGGCCGCGGTACGAACACCGTTGTTTCCATATTAGGTGATGCAATGTGTTCTGAAAATGTGCTTTGAACATACGCGGCCACTCTTACGCCAGCAGCGCCTGAGGCTGCGGCACTTGTTTGTTTCTAATTGCGCGTTCCTTTATGTGGAGTAAAAATGAACTTCGTTACAAATCCAACAAAGAGAGCGGGAAATCCTTCAAAAATAAGGGATCAAGCTAAATCCTTGCACACGCTCCTCCCGTTTTTTTGTGTAAAAAGAGAGTTCCTTGGGACTAAATTGCTGTGCAGGGCTTCTGAAAGCAGTAAAGCTAGTTTTCCAAAGAGCCACACAAACTTTTTTTCTGCCGACGTGTAAAAAATAATTTTTGAGGTTGGGATAATGGCCACGTATTTTAACTTAGAAACACCGGGGTTTGCCAAATAAGCACGCGAGGAAAGTTAAGCATGCATTTTCTCATTGCAGATGCACTCGAAGCTAGGAACCTGGAATAAAATGCCATTACGTGTTCAGTTCAATTCAATTCAATTCGTTTATTTCACCATATACATGGTAGGAACTCTTGGGCAAAAAGCTGCTCGAGGCAGCTTGACTGGGCCCAAGAGACCACAACAAGGCAGGCCAGCGTGGAGATACAAACACCAAGGGAGAAAAAACAAATATAAAATCGAAGCTGACATGTTCATACATGAGTCGACACGCAATACAATTCAAGTAGGTAGACAAGCAGTTAGTATAGCAATAGTGCAGTCAGTCATCAATGAGCGTATTACACTAGATGTTCAGTGTACATTCTAGATGCAGGAGAGACAACATTTGAAAGCTCAATATTATATCAATTTTAATAAGATATCAGACATTTTCTAATGTGGCACATAAAGGAAAACATACTGCATGTATAAGTGAAAATAATAAAAAAAGAAAAACCAGCTTACACATCTTTAATTTCAAAATCAACAACTACATTAGACATAAAAACAACATTCTTGAAGTGAGAAACATTCAAGGCGGTGTTTAAAAATTAATTTATGTGTTAAGAAATTGCTGCCTCAACTGGTTTATTGTAGGCTTAGTAGGAAATGTGTACGTGTTTAGAACCGAAGGGAGATTAAGTTTTAGTGACTGATGTGCATAATTAGTTCAAAAGCGCGGAATGTACCAGTTATCAATGCTTCTCGTAGAAATAATATGTTCGTGGCGCTGTAGCGATGCGGTTGCAATTACAAAGTCATGAAATGGGCCGTTTGAAGAATAAAACGTGCGCAAAATTCTCAAGTCGTACAAAGACGTCACTGGGATTATTTTATAGGTTGCGAACAAGTGACCAGTGTGCGAGAGGTATGGGTGATTTCCGATGTATGGCATGATCCTTTTTTGTAGTGTAAGAATTTTATGCTTATTGGTACCTGTTGTGGTGCCCCAGACAAAATTACAAAAGCGGATGTGGGATGCAAATAATGCGTGATAGAGCTGGATCTTTATCTGCGTAGGCAGGAATGTTCGACAGCGTGAGATCGCCCCGGCTGCTGTGGAAATTTTTTTGCATATGTTCTCAACATGCGAGTCCCAGTTCAAGTTACTACTAAACGTGACTCCAAGTATTTTGTGGGATTCTACAATTTTTAAGGCGGAAGCCTTTAATGCCTCATCGTTGTAAGCAGGAGCTGTCGACAGAAATGTCACGCTTTTCAATTGGTCGAAACGGTCGTGACGTCAGAGTGCGCGAATTTCAAACGGGGCCAATTGTACTTTGGCTACTAATCATGCAACCAATTGAAGGGATCGTATAGTGATGCTCCAATTAAGTTTGACGGAGTTTAGTTAATTGCTTACTTAACAAATTAGTCTAATTACCCTTTCCAGTCAGACCAGATAAATAAAAACCGAGTAGAAAATTGGCCGAGCTTGGGAATCGAACCCCGGTCTCCGGAGTGCGAGTCGAGCACGCTACCACTCCGCCATGCCAGCTCAATGGTTTGGAATGAACAAAGGTGCGTCTAGTGAATACGGTGTCTTCGTTCACTCCCATCTTCCTCCCTTCCCGTTACGGCGAGGTATAGGTGTCCACCGAGATGTGACCGACAAATACATTTCCTTTCCTCAAAAACCAATTTACCGACGAGCAAGGCGCATTTGTCCGCGTTTCAGATGGGTTCAAATTGTCGTGACGTCACCGCGCGCGAATTTTGACGGGTGTCCAACGAAATATGTGAGGCAGTTACTGCGCAACTTCCTTTCCTCAAATACAATTTTCGACTGGTGTCTACTGAGATATGTGCGACAGTTACTGCGTAATTTCCTTTCCTGAAATAAAATTTTCATTTTCTTCATTACGGCCCCTCTTCTTAACGAATTCCAAGAGATGGATGAAGACGACTTCGGAGACGCCGACTTGGGAAGTGAGGACGAGATCCCGTCCGACTCCTCGTCGAAGCCAGCCGGGTACAACAACGATGCCAGCTGGGAGCTTGCACAATCCAAGCGCCAGAGAAAACTTCAAAGGCGAAAAGAACGCAAAGGCACGGGAATCGGCCCAGCCGCCAAACCTCACGATGGAAAATTACCGGGTGATGCGACCGGTTGCAACAAGAATGGACTATGGCAGCAGAGCAGGCCTAGGCGAAGAATGCCGCCACTCCCCAGAAGCGACTACAAGATCATTATTCGACCTAAGAAAGGACTCATGGTGAAGTCCCTCACCACCCACCAAGTAGCGCGCGCCATTGTCATGGCGTGCGGCCAGCAATGCAAGGATACCTACTTGTAAGGCTTCGCACCGGATCCAATATCATTATCGTTAGCACCCCGCACGAGCAAACGGCTCAGCTAGTGCCGCACATTACCCGTCTCAAATTCGATGGAAAGACTTATGATGTAAACGCTTACGTGGCGGCACCGGAAGACGTCCTGCGCGGCGTGATCCACGGTGTAGACCCAGGTACCCCTCCTGAAGAACTCAAAGCACACTTACGAGTCAGAACTCAAGGAGTCACCATACTTCAGGCAAAGATGCTCGGAAAATCCAAGACGGCAGTGCTCACGTTCGACGGCCCAGTCTTGCCGAAATTTGTCATTTATTACGGAGGAGAAGTACCATGCTACAAGTACCGCCCCACTAGGCAAGTGTGTTACGTCTGCTTCCAGCAAGGACACCGCTCCGACGTGTGCCCCACACCGAACATTATTGTGTGCGGACTGTGCGGAGTTTCGAACCCGCCCGACGACCCCGAGTGCGCGCCCAAGTGCATAATCTGTGGCGAGGCACACCGGACCGGATCCAAGGAGTGCCGAGAGAGATTGAAAAAAGCGAGGCCAAAACCCACAGGAGGAAGAGGACGGAGCGACCAACGCGGGCGACCACCCAAGCGATGGCTCAGCTCAGAGGGAGAGACATCGAGGAGCCGATCGAGGTCCAACTCCTTCCCGCCTCTACCACCAGCCGGCCCCCAGGAGGGGGAGAAGCAAGAGAAAAAGAAAAAGAGGAAGCCTTCCCAGACAAGCGGCAGCAAGGTGAGCTGGGCTTCTACCACTGCTTCGCACTCGGCAGGAAAGGGTAGTGACATAAACAACAAAAACAACAAATACAGTCGCGTCACAGAACCGAAGGACGCGAACAGCAATGCGCTCAGACGCGAGCTAGAACTCGCTGGAATCAAACAAAACGAGCTCGAACGCAAAGTTGAGGAACTCACAAAAACACTGAAGGAACAGCGGGAACTCGACACGACTAGAGCCCTTCCAAAACGACAACCACAGGCATCGAACGAAGGAGACCTTGAAACACGAATGCAACAGATGATGCAGCAGATGATGCAGGATATAATGCAGCAAATCCAGTCGCAAATGCAACAGATGCAAGTACAATTCCAAGGGCAGATCTCAGATATCAGAAGCGCTTTTAGAAAACAAAAACATACCGAAAACATTAGGGAAAGGGCGTACAACCGTCCAGCGCTAACAGCTTTCGCAAACGAACAAGGCAACAGCAGTAACGCGTAAACATGATCAGTACGCATCGGCAAGAACAAGAACACTTAGATATTTGCAATGGAACTGCAGAGGCTACCGCAAAAAGCAGGCCCTCTTAAAACAATATATAAACACACAACTCACACCTCCTGATGTAATTGCGCTCCAAGAGACTGGAATCAAGCCGACCTTACAAGGGTACGAGGTTTACGAGAGTCAAAACGAAGGTAAAGCGGCCGTCCTAGTCAGCAAAACCATAACCGCCATCATGCACGATACCATCGCCGCCGACACCGACATTGAACACGCGCTTGTTGAACTCATTCCGAAAAAGCGAAAGGGACGCAGCACGTTCTTACTGAATGTGTACAGCCCGCCGCGACAAAGAAAAGCCAAACTCTTCGAACTCTTTTATGGAGCGCACAAGCTGGCCAAAGAAAATGCACTCATCATCGTAGGAGATTTCAACGCCATGGACAGGAGTTGGGGATACCAGAAACAAGACATCAAGGGAAGAAAATTAGTGGAAGTAGCGGAATACTTTGGCTGCAGTCTAATCACAGATCTTGCGACCCCCACGAGAATCGGGAATAGCGTGAGCACGGACACATGCCCGGACCTCACCTTCGTAAGGAAGAGCAGGGAGTCACAGTGGGAAAACATGATGGAAAATCTAGACAGCGATCACTTTATCCTCCGGACACGAATAGCACCCGGCACCATAAGACGCCAGATTGCACAGGCGAAAATCACTGACTGTAACGCGTTTCGCGGGGCTTGCAACAAATCTGAAGGCCGTATCCAATCACTGGAGGAATGGAGCGGCATGCTGAGAGAAACGCGACAACGATGCACAAAAAGTTTAAGGAGAACGACAGCAACGCCCGAAGTAGACGCCCACCTCCTCAGGCTATGGGAAGCGAGACGCAGTCTCACCAAAAGATGGCGGAAGCAAAAACACAACGGGAAACTAAAACTAAAGATAGCAGAAATTACGCCAAAGGCGGAAGA
Source organism: Amblyomma mixtum (assembly GCF_055824585.1). Lineage (NCBI taxonomy): Eukaryota > Metazoa > Arthropoda > Arachnida > Ixodida > Ixodidae > Amblyomma > Amblyomma mixtum. Next base: position 74,543,790 of record NC_143015.1, on the reverse strand, counting down.
ATACGCGATGCAACTCGCGAAACAAAATTGGGAACAACTCAGCGACTCGCTTAGGGGAACTCTAGGCACAGCCAGAACCTGGAATCTCTTAAGAGCACTAATCGATCCGACCAAAATAAAATCAGAAAACAATACAGCCATCCATAGGTTCATCCACTCCTTCGAGGGATCAGACATCGCCCTACTGGAGAAGGCACGAGAAAAATGTTTTGGCGATCACAATCCCCCGCGATACCAAGGAACGCATCGAGGAGCCGAAAACGAGAAACTCGACCGCCCCATAACTGTGGAAGAGGTTTACGCGGCCATAAGAAACACCACCAGAAACACGGCAGCCGGAGCGGACAGAATCGACAACGCCCTAATCCGCAACCCGAGCGACGACCTCATACAAGAGCTCGTCATCTTTCTTAACAAACATTGGGAGGCGGAGACGGTTCCCGAAGATTGGAAACACGCCGAAGTAATAATGATACCTAAACCTGGTAAAAAGCTACAAATTGAAAACATCAGGCCCATATCACTCACGTCGTGCCTTGGCAAGCTTTACGAACGGGTTGTAACTTTAAGACTTCAAAATTACATGGAAGATAACGACTGTGTACCACATACCATGTTCGGCTTCAGAGCGAAGCTCTCGACGCAGGACGTTCTCCTCCAAATACAAGAAGATGTCCTGCGAAACGTACCTCGGACGGGAGAAAATGTCATAATGACCCTGGACATCAAGGGGGCATTCGATAACGTCAGCCACGAAGCGATCCTTACGGGCCTAGACAACCTGGATTGCGGACGCAGAATCCACGGCTTCGTCAAAGCCTTCCTGTCCGATAGAACTGCCACCATCGGCATAGGAGACCTTCGATCGGACAAAATTCGCACTCCAAACAAGGGAACACCCCAAGGGTCAGTTCTCTCACCCCTACTCTTCAACATAGCTATGATAGGCCTAGCTCGAAAACTAGAGAACATCGAAGGCATCAGGCATGCAATGTATGCTGACGATATAACAGTCTGGACAAAAGCGGGCTGTCTCGGAGAGAAGGAAGAAAGGCTACAGCAAGCGGCCTCTTGTGTAGAGCAATACCTTGCAGAAAGAGGACTCGCTTGCTCGACCGAGAAAAAGGAACTGCTGAGAGTCTGGAGAGGCAAGCAAAGCCGGACCTTCCCAACCAAGGAGGACCTAAAACTCAACGTCTACCTAGAAGGGACGCCCATACCGGAAAAGACAACAAAAAGAATTTTGGGCATGTGGGTTCAATCCAACCAGCGCAGTACTCACAATTTTACATTACTGAAAGCAGCAACGCTCCAAGTCGCACGCATGATCACCCGCATCACCAACAGGCGACATGGCATGCGTGAAGAGGACACACTAAAACTAGTAAGAAGCCTAGTAGTTAGTCGAATAACGTACAGCCTACCCTACCAGTGCCTCAACAAAAACGAAATACAACAAGCGGATGCCCTGCTACGCAAAGCGTATAAGACAGCGCTGCGACTACCACGCTACACGTCTACAGAAAAACTCATGGCCCTGGGATTACATAACACCTTTGAGGAGCTACGAGAGGCGCAGCTTGAGTCGCAAAAACTCAGGCTGTTGCAAACAAAGACTGGAAGAGCGCTCCTGCAGAGGCTCGGATACCGCGAGCAGATGCGAGAAATGTCGAGGACGGCAACGATCCCCGACGAGCTTCGCAAGACCCTCAAGGTAGCTCCAATACCAAAAAACATGGATCCCAACCTCCATCGAGAAAACATACGCTCCTCAAGCCACGACCGTGTATACAGACAAGTCTTGGAGAGGAGGAGATATCAAAATCGCTGTAGCGGCGATGGTCGATTCGTCTTTACGCGAAATGACCAGCGCGTCTCTCCGAGGCTGCACAGCTGCAGAGTCCGAGGAAGTAGCCGTTGCTCTAGCGGTGGCGGAGGGCTATAGAACCGGGCGGTCACTAACAATACTCACGGACTCTCAAACAGCCTGCCGAAATTACATGAATGGCAGGATAGGTCGTCACGCGCTCCGTATACTCCTCGCAGCGAGCGACAGAATTAAAAACCAGGAAGAACAAAGCGACAAGATCCCACACAAAATTGTGTGGGTACCGGGGCACACGGGGGTGGCAGGGAACGAAGAGGCCAACAGGATAGCTCGAGGATACATTACTTTCCGAGCATCCGACGAGACCGCGGAACTCGCGCCAGCACCCAGGGAATATTCGGCCATACTACAAAACCATAGAGGCAGAAGAATGCGATATCCCCCACCGCACAAATCTCTCAGCAGAGAGGAGGCTGTCACTTGGAGACAATTACAAACAGGCTCTTCCCCAAACCTACATATACTAAACAAAATGCACCCTACGATATACGCGGACAAATGTCCCTGGTGCGACGAAAAACCTACTCTATACCACATCACATGGGCCTGCCAAAACATAGACGTGGTCCCCAAAATACAAAACCCGAATGCGGAGCAGTGGGAGACTCTGCTGTACAGCGACCGCTGTGAAGACCAACAAGGTCTGGTACAGCGAGCTCAACGGGCGGCAGTGGCCAGCAGAGCCCTGGACTGAGGGCAACCGACCACTGATTAGAGGCGGACGACTTCGACAGAGAAGGTTCCTGGGGGTAGAACCAAGACGTCTATGAAGATGCCCCAAACCGCAGGAAAAACCATTAGTGTAAATAAAGTTTTCCCTTCCTTCCTTCCTTCCTTCCTTCCTTCCTTCCTTCCTTCCTTCCTTCCTTCCTTCCTTCCTTCCTTCCTTCCTTCCTTCCCTCTTCTTGCACTCACACTTCTTCCCTTCCTGTACGGTGCGGCTCAGGTGTCCAGCGTTTCCTTTCCTCAAAAAGCGTTGCGTTCAAAGGGCAACGCATCGCGCCGAACGGGTGGTGGTGTTCCGTGGACTCCGTGGCAGCGCTACAAAACGCTGTCGCGTTCCACTCCTAAAGGCGAAGCTTAAGCGTCATTAATTGGCAGTTAATTAATGCAGCAACAAAATGTGCACTGAACAATCGCGTAGCAGAATGCAGCACTAAGGCTTCCGCCTTTCACCACTTTAGCCGCTAAAGTTCCTCGTAATTTTTCAATATTTTGGGCTTCATAATTTATTGGGTGATTAACCTGAAATCTTTTATTTTTCGCTGTGAAAACAATAATTTTGGTTTTGTATGGACTCATTTTCAGTCCATTTGATTGTGTCCATAAGGACAATTTTAAAAGAAATCTTCGCATTGCTTTACCAACATACCTACATCTGGCCCCAGCATAAGTATTGAACAGTCATCGGCGTATATGATAAACTTCACTGATCTGTCAATGAGGACAATGTCGTTAACAAAAACATTAAACAGGAGAGGCTTCCTAGTGGGACACCTTTATTAATGGGTAGAAAACTTGATCGGTGATTTCCCAGGCATACCATCTGTGTTCTGCTGCATAAGTACGATTTAATCAATTCTAGAGGAATACCACGAACTTCGTACCGGGACAGTTTATCTATGAGGATTTTATGACTCAAACAATCGAAAGCCTTCGTGAAATCTACAAAAAGACCTAAATTAAAGTAGTTCTGATTGATGTTATGTAGTACATACTCTTTCAGGGTTACGAGAGCAGTTTCGGTTGATCTCCCGGCTCTGAAGCCATGCAAGTCTTCACTGAAGACATTTTTTACCGAAAAAAATTTCATAAGACGAGAAAACATGATTTTTTACAGTCCTTTGGAGAAGATTGGAATAATGCTTACTGGTCAATAATTTGCCCCCGTATTTTTATCACCACCTTTGTAGATGACGGAAACTCTGGAACGCTTCATTTCGCTTGGAAATACGCCAGTTTGAAAGATCAGGTTGTATCCGTGCACTAGCACGGGAAGAAGAAAATCTGACGCATGTTTTATCGCCTTAATCTGTAAGTTATCGCCGTGCGATGCAGCACTATTCGTTCGATTATTGAAAGTTCTGTGCACTTCGGTTTCGTCTGATGGTTCAATAAAAAAACTATTTGTGGGGCTAAACTCTACATCTTGTTCTGGTTCTTTGTCTGGCGGCACCGTCTGTATCGTTGCAGCAATTGTGACGAAATGCCTGTTGAAATATTCAGCAAGGGACTTGCCGGTAAATTCGTGGCCGTCCACAGGGATCTTGTCAGGGTTAAAGTCGGAGCGGTAGAGGCCCAAGACTTTGTTTAATATTTTCCAGGCTACGTCTGGCTGTTTGCCTGAAGCATTAGCAAATAACTGGTGATAATATGCCAGCTTAGCTCGTTTTAGTTCGGCATTAAGTTTATTCCGGGTCTTTTTACGCGTTCAATTTACAGTGCAAACCTCACTGCTCTTGGAAGCATTTCTTATTGTGTTCGCTAGCTAGAATTGAACACCCTCTCAGTGCCAGCAGAACAGCTTATTTCTTTTGAAGCAAGCAGGCACTGCGAACTCTACCACACTTCCAGAAATCACTGGCTGTTCGCTGTGCACACGTTTATGTACTATTTTGTACAAAAGTGGTATACTCCACGCGGCGAGATCCGGAGCACCGAAAAACTGCGTTGCAACGCTATTTACAAGCGGCACCTGGGATCCAGACAGACAATGCATGATCTTTATTATCAGCAGGCATGTCGCTTGGCTCAATTCAGTGTTTCGTACTTTAGCTCGCCAAAATGGCCCAGTTTTCAATGGTTCCGGCTCCCGCCAAGTGGAGTACACCTTTTTTGTCCCTGATTGTACGTGTAACAAATCCAGAATTGCTCCAGAATTTCTATTGGGTTGAAAGCGTAGTAGCCGCAGTTCACTCTGTCCTCACACGAGCAACAGCTCATTCTTATTACTTACTTAACTTGGTTTCCACCGTATTCCACCTTGAATAAGCCAGTCTCACTGCCAAAACCACTTGTCTGGGTGATCACCATGCACTTTGCATCGCCTCCAAAGTACGGGTCCTCTTCAAAATTACGGTACATTATGTACCAGACATCTTGCAACGGGAAGCACTGCAAAGGACACAATGTACTACAGTTATTGAGCATTGAAGTTACACTACCTTTGGGCGCTTCATCTATCTTTATTTACCATAGTTATAGTTTCTGAAAAACTTTACACTGAGAACAAAGCAAAACACAAGAAATTTGGCACCACATTTCATTTCATTTCATTTTATTACCTTAAAGGCCCCTTAAAAGGGGTATTACATACCTTACATACCTTGTTACATACATTTACATACCTTGAAATAGAAAAAAAAACTTAAGATGTTATTTTTTTTATGCTACATCCTGCCAGTAATGTTCAGAGGGGGGGGGGTGGAGGGTCTCATATTTTTCTGTGCCAACATTTAGCCTTGCTGACAAGATATCAAAGAAGGTGTCTTCTCTATCGTAAAGCAATACTTGCATCACGGCCAAATCTCAAAAACGCTCACGCCGGAACGGTGGGTGCGCTGGGATTACGCTAGACTAGACGTGGTTCCTTAACACATCGCCGGGGGCGAACTTGAGATGCCTAGCTGGCATTTCGAACGCCATCTTCCATACCGTTTTGCAAGCTCACACGTTAGTTTGTTTTGTCGCGCTTGCGTTCACGTGCTCGTGGTCTTTACCAAAAATAACTTAACTCCTCAAATGGCGCAGTACGTGGGCTTATGGTGGAACTTTGTCGTTGCGGCCGCCAGCGCTGTTCATTTGGTAGGATAACCTGCACGTTGCGAACCTGCACCACTGCTGCCCTCTTTCGATTAGAACATGCTCGATAATCTAGACCCTTGTTCTAATTTCTTGGGTTAACCCATACAAGTGCCATTGGCGATAAAGTCGAGCACTGGACTTTACATACATGTTTCGTATGTGTTTGACCTCTAATTTTTTATGAAATTTTGTTTCGCGTATTCTTTTACATGTGCTTGCGATTGAATATTTGAAGAAGTTGCTGCTGATGTAAATGATGATGTTGTCTAGGCACACTGTCTTTAACCTTCTCGCCCAGTACGAGCTAGTAAATTTTGTCCCAAAATATACTGTCCTACTGCTGCTTCTCTGCTCGCCCCAGATCTACGGTCGCATGTGTTATCATTGCACCAATCTAGTCTCTAAGAAGTATAACTGCCGCGTGCTTATGCTGCGTACGTTTTTGTCAAAAGTAACCAGGCTGCATAGTTTGCTTCTAGCTCGTACAGTGGAGCCCTTACAGCTTCCCTGAAACTGAAATGGTCGTTAAAGGTAAGGACTGGGAGTCTTCTTACCTTCCAACACGTTTTGATCTTTAGGAAAGCCACAAGGGCTCCACTATGCAAGCTAGAAGCAAACCATGCAGCCTGGTTACTTTTGACAAAGACTTACATGGTACTTCCCTGCGCAAACACTTGCGCGCTGAGATGAAAGAGCGTTTGAGGTGATTCAGGTGTCTGGCAACCTACTCGCTCGGCTTCGACTTGGGTTCCCATGCCGCTCAGCGAAAATTTTTCATGCACTAACATATTTCTCGCGCAAATATCGGTATCGGTCTTAGCATTCGTTTCCACGCAAAGGTCTCTGTGATTTCACGGCGGTGTTCTTTAAAGTTAATTGGAGCCAATAGCGCTCTGTGCAGACAAATAATGATTCCCTTGAAATTGAGTTGTTGGATTAATCACGTACAACAAGACCATGGTACCAGGCCTGTTGAATTTTCTAAGCGCTTACAGCAGGTCTTGCTGCGAAAAACAGCACTTACACGAAAAGTAGAGTGGGGACGCGCCGCTGAGAACAGCATTTTATTGCGCCTTTCTCCGTTGTACATTTCGCCTTCGTAGGAAAGAGAAGATACGAAAAAACAAACAAAAACACAAAAAGGTAACAAATAGTAAAATATCACGCCATATCACACAAATATTTAATTTTTGTGTTATGAAGCGCGATTGGCGGTCTACTGACCGATGTGTCACTCTTTAACCTTACCTTAATTCGCACTTCTTGGTACAGAAATTGAATATCTGTGTGATACGACATAATCTTTTACCACTTGCGGCATTTGCAGTGGTTTTCTGTGTTTCTGCATATCTACCCTTTCCTTTAAGAAAGAGAAATACATAGCTAACGAACATGCAATCCAATATTTGTGAGTCAGCGTCGAGCCCCCCCCCCTCTCCACTGTCTCGAGCAAGCGATTTTTTTCCCCACAAGTTGATGCACCAATCAGCACCACTAACAGCTTGTTACGATGGGCATCGTCTAAAGGTTTGTTGATTCAACTTTTAACGCAGGAATATGCTGCTCGCCAGTTGCACTGCATGCGAATTAAAGCACTTTCTACGTAGTGTGTGAATGAAGTGCTTGTGAAGTACAATGAAGAAAGTATAAACATGTTCTGGAAGTCAGCACACTCACGTTTCCCTCATTCTGGTAAATGCCAAGCGCCGGATTGTTTTCGATGAATTTCTGGCTGCTACCAAGTGAGCCAGGTAAGAGGACCGCCACAAGCACCGCGGACAGGATCAACTGTTTTGCTGCCATTATCACCCCCGCGCGCCACTCTGCTCACGAATCGGGTCGCCTGCTAGTGAGCTTTTATGCGGTTCACTGCATCCGATCAGCCACTTTTTCTCCTAGCTCGCTGTCGTATATCAATGCCGGGAAGAAGAATAAACAACCTCTGTTTTCTGCAGCGTCAGTGATTTATACATCCTTCGCGCATAGCTCAACTCAGACATATGTCCAGATCTGCGCCGTCATGGCAAAAGGGGGAAGGGGGTGAAGTCCTGTTGATGCGGAAGGAGGGTTATTTTCGAACAAGATTTTTGAAGTGATGGCATTTAGGCAGTAGTCTTGCAAAAACCACTGGATTTCTCCATAACGAAACTCCCTGATTGGTCGGGAGGCTTGTGGCGTCATAATCACAATCAAATTTGAGAATCTGAGGACCATAATATTCGAGTACTTTCATTGAATTAGTACCATATTAGATTATACTAACCCAACCCACTCTTCCACCTTAATGCACTCACTAATCAACACTAAACAACCTTAAACACCCACTAATTCCATGTAATCCACTTTATTCCCCCTAATGAACACTACTAATCTGCCTTGATCCACAATCTAATCTCCACCGGTAAAACTGAGTGTATTATCTACTCATTCTGGGTTTTTTGCGCAAAAGACACGACACAAAAGAAACGAGGTAGACAGGACAAGCGCTTACTAACAACAAGCGCTTGTCCTGTCTACCTCGTTTCTTTTGTGTCGTGTCTTTTGCGCAAAAAACCCACAATGCTTAAGCACCAACTAGCCTGCAAAAACATACTCGCAAGTATTATCTACGTTGGGCCTAATTTCGAAATTTGGGGGTGCTTAGGAATATTTGGGGCTGGGACAACTTTAAAACGCTATCACATTTTATTCTTTACGAATGTCGTAAAGAAGGCCTCAATAATTTTCCTTTGATTGCAAATTAAAGCATTCACTTCTTTGTCAGAGTTGTAATTAAAACTGACGATAAATGAATTTAGTAAAATGAGCACATTAGAGCAAACAATAAGCACTTGCATAATCAAAAAACCTAAACTAAGAGAGTGTAACCGATTCCACTGACATGCATGCTTTTCCGAAATGCATTCTGTTAGGAGATGTGTTAGAAGCAACATTCACTAAGAGAATCCGAGCTTCAATATCTGACCTTTGCCCTGTTCTATATGGCCGCACGTGCACAATAAATTAGTGTGCGAAGGTTCGTGACCGCGCTGCGGTGTGTGACAGTGACTGCAAACAATAAAGTACTCAAAGAGAGTAAAAAACTCTTTGTTAAATTTTGGCGACGTCTGCACGCGGTAAATGTGCCTCAAGGAAATGTCATCTCAGCGGTAAGTGATGTGTCCAACCACCCAAGTTTTATTTTTAATGTAAGGCGGCGAAAGCGCGATTGTATAGGCTAGGTTTTACTCAAAGAGGAAGCGGATGCCAAAAAGCGGTGCTACACTTCTCTTCCAAAGTATTTTTAAGGTGATGTATGATTTGCTTTCTGATGTCAAAGCTACTTTAATAAACCGAGGATTAGGATCGTTTGTATAGCATTTCCCAATCGAAGCGCTAACTTTGACGGAATGACCTGGGACACAGAGGCAAAAAACAGAGCGTGAACTTGCATTCTATTGTTTTATTTTTCAGGCGGGAAGAGATTTCGTACGAACCGTGAAGGGTGGGCGCAGACAGTTATGGCTCTTATGCCAGATAAATAATTGAAGCTTTTACGATGACGACAATGAAAAGAGAAGACTATGTGAGGAGCCCATCGATCAAACTCACAAAGAAAAAACGCGCCTATCTCATATCACAGCATCCATAACAGGGTGTGCCCACCTACCCCCAGTCGTTCAAAAGCTTCTTCCGCTTGAAGGATAAAACAGTTCAAGGCAACTTCTCCTTCTGTTCATAGTTGTGTCGCTCGTCTTGGTGTCCCTAGACATTGTGTCAAAATTGTCGCTTCCATTGCGAAAATTTAAAAAAAAAGTCAAAGTTACGCAAATATAATCACGGAGAAAATGTTGCTTGCATCTTTTTTCCTCTATTCATTTCCGACAATTCCTAGCGCTGATAGAAGTTGTATTCCTATATGCGAAAATTTGATGCAAGCACGTTAACATCAGCTTGTTGAGACAAAAGTTGCAGCGCATGTTTGCGTGTCTTAGAGATTACATTGTAGGACATAAATCGCTACTTTCCACCATGATTGAGTGCGAAGCATTCCTTGTATTTCACTGCATTATCTGTCAAGCTGAAACAAAGTTTTCGTTGGCTCTCTCGATCTTTTGACTGCAAAGGTAATAGGAAGAAAAATAGATCAATTCGTTGCTTCTCTGAAACCTACTGATGCTGAAATGTAGTGAGCTGACAACTTGCACGAGGTTGCGAGACTATTCATTCTCCCGAGTCTTGTTTGATGGAACGTTTTCTATGTGGAACTCCTTGTTCGTATTTTGTTTGTTTTTTTGCAAGTTTTAGCACCACCCGACATTTCGCATAGGACACATGCTACCCCGAACCACCGGGAACACCAAAATCCAAAGAAATTTCGCGGCATTGATAAGGCGTAAGGAGGAGGCCAGGAATGCATTTCTGCAAATATTTAAACAAACCCGCCGCGATGGCTCAGTGGGTAATGCGTTCTACTGCTGAAAAACCAAGCGGTTGAAAGTGATACAAAGCCCGCCACTACGGCACCCTTTTCTATATTCCGACTTTCATAATCCTCCATTCCTTCACCCACTTCGCTCACGACGGGTCCACCATAAGTAAGACAGTTACTGCGCCTTTCCTTTCTACAAAATACCAACCGCTTTCTGAGGCACACTGCGGCCATGTAAGCCAATTTATTCTATTTAAGTTACACTGAACCCTAACGGCAAGCCAAAATAAATTAAATCAGAGTATTAAGCTCAGAGCCTTCGCATATGCAACGAAGAAGCCTGAATCCCTAGAACGGGAAATCCGAAACGTGTTCTATCTCTTGCTTGGGCCGTTCCTGAGCGCTGGTATTTACCATTTTAACAGGTGCTAACACTAACAACGATACTGCGCTTTTGTGCGCTGTCATCAAGGAACAGACTGCTGCGTGAGAAGACCGCCCAGGGCGAGGAGCATGTCGGCACACAGGCAAGCACTCGGGAGAAGAGCAGGATTGCACGTCTAGGTTAAAACGTACCGAAAATAAAGTAAACGGACCCACGATTCCCCTTCTGCACGGGTCAATCAGGCACCTCCCTATAACACATTCGGTTATGACCCCTTGCGGTTGCCGCGCTTAGGGCATTACGGCAAACCGGAAAGGTCAACGTCGTTTAATCTGTCCTTGATGCTGTTGGCGATGATGGGTTCGGAGTCGCTGCTAGCTGCTGCCGCTGCTGTTCCTTGACGGAACCGCGGTCAAGCTTCGACACCCGTTCCCACCACCAGGACAGGAGTGCCATCAAGCCAATGAGTTGGGTGATGGGAGGAAGATTACGAGTGGGTATATTTACATTTTTACAAGCAAAGTGATCAGAAGTGGGACGACTCTGCCGCATTCGTTGTCGAGTTTTACACCGTTCTCGTTCCCTAAATTCCCTAGGTTGAGGACGCCCACGCCGGAGAGGGAGAGGCCTAGAGCTTTCACTTGTGCGCACTTATGGTCACGCCCCCGTCACGTGTTGAGTTCGAGGGAAAGAAGGTTGCCGTCGAGGTAGCGTCGACTGCGGTAGGTGATTGGTTCTGGCCAGCCGAAGGTTTGCGCGGGTCACCGAAATCTGCTCTTCATCAGATAACCCCCACCGCTCAAGGCCGGAACGCGAGGTCACAGAAAGGCCGGAAAGTGGTGGTTCGCCCTTGCAGATGTTCGCGAGTGTCGGGGATGATGCCCGCCAGCTCGTCGCGGTGTTCGGCACGCCAAAGAGGCATAGGAAATGAGGCCCTTTGTTCCCCGGCACGGTCACGGCAATTGAGGCAGATAACGTCCGTCTCGCCCCGTTCGACACGTCAAGAGACTTCGGAAAGGTTGTCTGGTTTTGCTCAAACTTCAGCCCCTTCTTTTTGGTTCTGCACTCCGACTGGGCAGGGTTCGGTAATTGGAATCAGCAGTCACCTGAGTCCTCTCCGGGTTGTCCATGACGGCACGCCTGGGGCAACCACCATCGAGTTGCCCGGAGCCACCCAGTAGAAACATGTGTGCTGGCTGCTTCCAAGTGAGACCCGCTGACGCCGATCTCAACAATGCTTAAACAGCGCAGAAAACACGACAAAAGGGAGAGAGGAGACGACACGAGCTCTAATAACTGGTTATTTTATTCTCGGAAAAGACTACAAAGGTGGTGGACATAGTAGACAACTAAAAAAAAAACGAAGAACAATGAGTAAACCTGAAGAACCAATTTGAGCATGCACATCATAGACGAGTCATGGCACCTTTTTATGGCATCTTTTTCAACGAAACTAGGAGACTATCTTTCATAGTATACTGCATTCCCCTATCTTCTGGACCTCACACAGTTGCCAAGAAAGACTAACTCCTTATCTACCAAATTGATAAATTCTGATGCAACGCACTCATCTGGTTCCTCCGTGACCATATAGGCCTCCACCAGCTCCCTACAAATCAGATCAGGGTGATTAAACAGGACACTCGTCTAATCAAAGTGGGGAAGCATTCATTGCACTGTTTGCAATGCAAAGCCAAGTTGGTCGACCCCGCTCCTTTTTTCACCGATCTGCGATGTTCGAACAAACACTCCTTAATACATCGGCCTGTCTGGCCGGTGTACTTTCGCCGCAAGAAAGCGGTATGGAGTACACAACTCCGATGTCGCACTCAGCGAGCGGTTTTCTGCGGGAAATCAGGCACCTATTCCTCGCTTTTTCATCACTATGTTCTAATTTATTGCGCACGGCACCACATAATCTGCTTAGCTTGTTTGTTGCAGGGAAAAACACTTTCACCTCCTACCTTGCTCCAACTTTTTTTAGCCTTTTTTTAGTGTTGGTCAACAGTGTTGGCTGCGCTCAGGTGGATGCCAATGAGTAATTACTCCCTTATTACAAATCTACTCCACCTTGGGGGATTCCCCTAAACATTTGACCAACACTGTTTCCACTTCGAGTTATTGATCAATTCGCACTCGCCCTACCATAAGCTTGCCGTCCCGGTTAGCTCAATTGGTAGAGCGACTTCTCCGGTGAAGCGGTGGTCCCGGGTTCGAACCCTGGTCCAGGACGAATTTTTCTTAAACTACGAAGTTTCTGAGAAAGCTGTATAGCTTTCCTTTGTAGCCGTATGGCTGCGCTCGGGTGGACGTCAATGAGTAATTACTCCCTTATTACAAATCTACTCCACCTTGGGGGATTTCCCTAAACATTTGACCAACACTGTTTCCACTTCGAGTTATTGATCAATTCGCTCTCGCCCTAATATAAGCTTGCCGTCCCCGTTAGCTCAATTGGTAGAGCGACTGCTCCGGTAAAGTGGTAGTCCCGGGTTCGAACCCCGGACCAGGACGAATTTTTCTTTAACTACAAAGTTTCTGAGAAGGCTGTATAGCTTTCCTTTGTAGCCGTATGGCTGCGCTCGGGTGGATGTCAATGAGTAATTACTCCGTTATAAAATAAGCACCACTGCTTGCATTCCTGTAGTAAAGCTTCCATGTACCGTTCCACGTCTCGATTATCGTGGTCTCCAAATCCCGCCCCATTTTGCTGGACGCAATACTGGCCACCTGATGCAAACTGACCAGGTTTTGATGAGTTTGTTTATACTGGTGGCGACCATGCTACTATGCTGTCCGCATTTTTCGACTCGGCCTTTATTCGAGGCACTCCATCAATGCCGCTGTGCAGTCGTGTTAGCTGAGTACCTAGACATACTTTTCTCCACAAATAAGGTTTCTGTTGGGCAAAAAGATATTTGCAACTACAGTCCGCTCATGAAAAGTAGGGATGAAAACCGGTATTTTACCCGCCTATCTCACTGCTTTTCCTTTTAGCGATTGCAATATCAATGGTATTTCTCAACGTATGCGTAGGCCATGAGCCAATATTTAGCAGAATGGAGACTTCTGGCAAAATACAGATGTCTACTTTTCCTGGCTACAAAGAAAATATTCGTTCCCTTGGCTGGAACATGCATTTTCCGACATATTCCTAAGGTTTTCAGCAAGCCGGCTTCTCAGGTAATGAAGAAACAGATTGCTATTTTTTCTAATCGACATCCCGAAAACTTTCGTTCACAACTCTAAACTTATGCTTCCGAGCCTAACCGCTGCATCTCCAACAAAGGGAAGCCTTTTGAAGAACGCTGTGTACGAGTATATGAACTGCAACAACAAAGGCTTTGTTAATATTTAGGACTCACCGTATCTTTTTTTTGTTATTCGGAGGAGCTTGTTTATTTTCCATTGTTCAGTTTATACGCCACGAATCTCAAGCCGATTGAAGCATGCCATTAGTTAAGTGAAGGATTAGTGCCATCATGGCTGACCTTGCACCATTATAAGCAAGCGAGCTGGTTCTAAATCATACCTCATGAATGTACAGCTAAGTGCGCTCAGAATGCAAGCTGAATCGTAACCACACAGTGCAAGCAATTTCTCTCTTCAGGAAAATTATGGGTGCAAAGCATTTGTATACGCAATTCAATTCGATAGAGTCGATGCCTAAATTATGAAAGCTCATTGGCTGCTAATAAAATGAAAGTTCAGCTTCTCAGCTGGATGCCTTACTATAAGTATGTATTACTGCTTTCCTTTTAATATTTTAACAATAAAACATGATTTTTATTGGACGGACTCAGCTTTATTTTAATATCTACAGCTGGCTACTAAGGGGCCTCACGTCGTAAGGTGGAAACCTTACTGTATACCGGCTGTTCAAAATTACTTCATACAAACTTTCCTCCGAGAGTCGTGAAAGATGCATCCGTGCGGAGCTGTGTATGCGGTTTGTAGACCAAGGCGGAGATTATTTAAGTGACAGAGTGCAAATAAAAAATAATTACCTGAAATAACCAATCATCTTTCTATTCCCGATTCTAGGGCAACAGATTATATTACGCAATTGAGAATCAGTGCCCTTCAGATTGGACCCACATATCAGGCAAGATTTCGCAAACGACACTCGACGATAGACCCTATTCAGATTATTAATCAGCTGACAGAGAAATGCGCATAATAAAACTGGCCGCTTTATATAGCGTTCATTGATTACGAGAAAGCATTTGACTTAGTGGAAACTTCAGCTCTCATACAGGCATTGCGGAATCAAGGTGTAGAAGAGTGTTATGCGAAAATATTGGAAAATGTTTATAAAAATTGCTCAGCTACCATAGTTATCCATAAAGTCAGCAATAAAATTCTAATAAAGAAGGATGTCACGCAGGGAGACACGTCTTCGCCTATGCTATTCACTGGCTGTTTACAGGAGGTATTCCGGGACATGAAATTGGAACAGTTGGGGATAAGAGTTAATAGAGAATACCTGAGTAATTTGCGATTTGCTGATGACATTGCCTTGCTAAGCCACTCAGGACAAGAACTGCAAAGCATGATCAACCAGTTAGACAGGCAGAGCAGAACGGTGGGGCTAAGAATTAACATGCAGAAAACCAAAGTAATGTTCAACAACCTAGCAAGGGAACAGCAGTTCGCAGTTGGTAGCGAGGTGCTGGAAGTAGTAAGAGAATATGTCTACTTCGGGCAGGTAGTGACCGCAGATCCGGATCATGAGAGGGAAATAACTAGAAGAATAAGAATGGGATAGCAGGTTCCCTTTGGTAATCAATAAAACTTCGGTTGGGCCTACCTGGTAGATGTTTCTGTTAAGCTGAAGGTTGCGCACACACGGGACTATCCACAACGATGTGACATGCGCTACTCACAGCTGGTTTTTGCTTCATAAGAACTCAAACTTATACATCTGACCACGCACGCTCAAACACGATCTGCAAACACACACAGTCATGCTAAAGGTTGTTAACGCAGACGCGAGAGCAAAAAATTGAATTCAGCAGCGTTCAGAGATGCGGCCGTATGACTGATGCACTCTTCGGCTTTTTCCTTAATGTGGTTAGCTTCCAATTCGAGCCGCGCGTGTTCGTTTTTGCTTTT
This sequence comes from Amblyomma mixtum, assembly GCF_055824585.1. Taxonomy (NCBI): domain Eukaryota; kingdom Metazoa; phylum Arthropoda; class Arachnida; order Ixodida; family Ixodidae; genus Amblyomma; species Amblyomma mixtum. The sequence continues at coordinate 74,528,187 of NC_143015.1, read as the reverse complement.
GCCAAAAATCTGTCTCGTGAAATCGCGGTGCACAATTGGGGCAAGTATTAAGGTGGGCCAAAATCTGTGCACCTTTGTCAGTGTTGTTCTTAACTTTGTTCGCATGCTCCCTGAGTCACTCATTTATGCACCGCCCTGTCTGCCCGATGTACAGCCTTTGTCAAAAGTTTGGAGCCCAGGGGGTTTTCTTTTGAGCCACACAGTGTCGTTCTTAATGGATCTCTAGCGCTCCAAACTTCCTGGGCATGAGAAGATTTCTGGTACTGCCTCGTGCAATAGGTAGAACTTCCACGAATGCCCCTGGAGTCCCAGTATCAAGCTTGGAAGTGAACCCCCTGGGCTCTAAAGTTTTACAAACACTGTACGTCTTTCTACATGAAACAGGCAAAACATATGCCATCCCGGTGGCGCAAGGGATGTCTGATGTTCCGTGCCTGATTAGGCAGCCGCTCCTTCTATCACCGCACTATCAAACTTTGCCAGTTTATTTGACGCAGAAAACGCCAGAGGGACGCCATGCCTGCCTGCAACTGTCTTGACTCCTTGACTCTGGGAAGGTAAGTGCGCAAAAAGGACGATCACGAGAGAAGAGACAGGACGGGACGAGGCCAAACTTCAACGGGCGTTTATTGAAAATTGCGGCAGTTGAGGCCTCAATTTCCAATAAATGTCTTGATTGTCTTGAGGTGATGAGACACATTATCCACATAAGGCACCACCACCGGCCCGAACGTTTCACGTTCACTCGCCACCCTCATACTTGGAGTACCGGTCTTCATTTATTTATTTATTTAGAGCATACTGCAGACCCAGTGAAGGGCCCTGGCAGGAGGGGCACAATAAGCACAATACAAAAAGTACAAAACAGAAGTACTAGGCAAATCATGAAACAAAAACAATTCAATGAACGGCCTGTTCAATGGCATCAATGTAAACTCTTGATGATGGTGGTAGCTGATTCCACTCGGTAATGGTGAGGGGAAAAAAAGAAAATTTGAATATGTTAGTTCTGGCAAAGTAAGGTTTTAACGATTCAGTGTGCCTGTTTCTTGTTGACCTGGACGTTATCGGTTAGAGACACAAATCGGAGCCATTGACAGTTTGGTATTTTTCAATAGAAAGAGAAATCTTAACCTTAGTATTCTACGCTGAGCTTCAAGGAACTGTATATTATGTTGAAGCAACAGAGCAGATGGTGAGTCAGTGGCGCGATATTTAGAAAATATAAACCAAGCAGCTTTGCGCTGAATTCTTTCAAGGGAATTAATGTTAGTCTTTGTGTGAGGATCCCAAACAGTGCATGTATACTCAAGTTTTGGTCTAGTCATGGTTTAATATGACAATCCCTTTAACTTGTGCCTAAGAAAACAGAGATTGCGAAGCGAAGAAGAGTATACGGTTTCGATATGTTTATTCCAACTAAGATTATTCGTTAGTGTTACTCCTAGGTACTTATATTCTTTGAGTTCTGAAAGGTGCCTAGTGGGAAGATTATATGAGAAGGAATGACTGTTTCTTTTATTAGTGATCCGCATAAATAAATACTGTCGTGTAAGCTTTTAGTTCCATCCCCCATTTAAATCACCATTCACTAACATTCTGTAGGTTATAATTAAATAAAATCTGGTCGCCTTCAACTTTAACTTCTTTAAACAAAACACAATCGTCGGCAAACAACCTAATTTGAACAGGATGAGTGATTTTGTCGGTAATGTCATCCGTATCAGGGCCTCGGCAATAATCGCAGTCGAGAGCGACATAGGGAATCCTGCTGCCGAAAGCCAGCAGATCATGAATGGCAGTTTACCAATATCCGTCGAGAGAAAACAATACATCAGCTGCATCTTACCAGTACTCATCTAAGGGGCAGAAATGTGGAGGCTAATGAAGAGGGTTCACTTAAGTTACGGACAACGCAGCGAGCTATTGAAAGAAAAATGGTAGGTGTAACGTTAAGACATCGGAGGCGGATCCATAGCAGGCTGAACATTTCGCTTTGCCGTGTTGTTAAATTCGTGATATATAATTATGGTCGTATAATTAGGGTTTTGAAATCAAGCGATTTTTTTAAGGTACAACTGAAGTAGACATTCAGCAAAAGGCTGCATAAATCGCCTTTTTTCCGTCCCTTTTTGCAGCGAATGAAAATTTACTCTAACCGCTACTGTTTAGGAGCGACAAGATTTTAACATTGTTTGGCTCATTACCTTATAAACAATGGAGGCAAACTGAAAGTTGCATTGAAACACTGCATACAAAATCAAGTATTTGGTTTTTGGTTGTTCGTTTATTTCGTGTTGTACATTACTATTGCGGGCCCAGCACTTCTGATTCGGTCCAATATTCGCCGTCTGTGTGCGTTCTCTGCTAAAATGTTTATTCAAAATCAAGCGACCTCTTTGAGGGGGCACACAGCAATTAAATGGCCAATTTGGTAGTAATTTACCTTTTCTGAATCTACATTTATCGCAATCCTCGGGACTTTTCTTTCTAATCCCAAAAATTGCAGCTAAATACGGGAAAGCTTAGGAAACCACGTTTTTTCTTATCTTTGGCAGTCAAAAAAAGGGGTAGAGTTTTAACATAGCAGAGTTTAACATAGTAGAGAGGGGTAGAGTTTTAACAAGACATGCGGAATCATGTTGTGATTCTTCGCATCTTTTTCCTGGCGTTTGCATGAGGACGCAACCGCGTTTCTCTCTCCATCGTCACACCCTCTCTCCACTCGACTGCAGCGGACGCGAGGACCACCTCCGATTGGCTACAGCTGGCGTCGTACGTAATTTTAGTAGAGACATAATTAGCCTGATGTAACAGCATACTCGAAGGTAATGGTTGATGTCAAGTGTAATGGGCACTTTGGAAACAGAAATTATACCCCTCTCACACGGGCACTTTCGATCCTCATTGAGTCAATGCTGATCGGACTCAATGCAGATCGACGGTTGTCACACGGCCACTTTCAATTGCAATCAAGCTCGATCCTGCTTGACTCGATGCCGACTCCTCAAGAGTGCTTGAGGTTCCAAGCACAATCGCAAGCACTCTCGCTCTCACGAAGCTATAAAAATAAACACTAGTTAACAAAACAAACCACAATTGATGTTGTTGTAATTGATTTAAATGCAAGACAACATTTTTAGGCACTATGCCTGCATATATGCAAGCATATTTATAAATGATCTCGACACCACGGCAATCACGCTCCAAGCTTCGCCGTCAGTGTAAACAACAAAGATGGCGTCTTCCTGCTCGTCGACGCGCGAACTGTGGAGCGAGCGCGAGACAGCCGCTCTCATCGACTGCTGGCAAGAGCGCCTAGATGATTTGCGTCACCAGAAGAGAAACGCCGCTGTCTACGCAGAAATCGCGGAAGCGTTGCCGACCCTCGGGTTCCATCGCACAGCAGCAGAGCTGCGCCACACATATGGCTACAGATTTGGCTGCCGCTGCTCCCGACTGCACAGTGTTGCCGGACATCACCATGTTCTGGCTGTTGGAGGAACATTTGGCGCCACCGAACACACATGAGGGAAACTTCTCAAGGAGCATTGAAAACGCCCGTGTAGCATCGAAAAATTTCGATGCAGATAGAGTTCCATGAGGATCGAAAGTGCCCGTGTGACAGGGGTATTACATCCGCGATCTTTCAAACATTTAGTTTTTAGGTAGAAGAATTTCGATGTTGCTGTTTTCTTCGATTAAGACACAATGTCAAAAATTTTCGACTACCCTGAAAAAAACCAACCGCTAGGATTTTGCCCTGTAAAACTAATAAATTTTCTTTTTCAAGGCCTGAATTGCTGGTCGGGCGTAAAAGACATTTAACTTCAAAAGGACAAAAATTTCGCTCCACAAACCGTAAAGTTGGCTGCACGGCAGTAGAACCAGCTCGTTGAAAATAAACGTCAATTCCTCCACTGATCATGTAAAGACACAGAATATGCATGTGTGCATTTAGTTTTTCGGCTTGTAGGCATGAATTACAAGAAAGTCGCGACTGCTACCACTGGAGGCATAGCGCTTCCTGATGTCTTCGATTACGTCGAGTGTGAAGTTCTGCAGCTCTTGCTTCTCGTCTTCGTTCAGCAGTCTGTAAACAGGGTTCAGAAGAGTGAAGAAGTCTGAAAGGAAGGGGAGAAAAAACAAGAACTGCTAAGTTGTTGTTGTGCTGTTATATGGGTATTTCTCTCCGTTAACCGGCCAGGGTTGCACTGAGCAGTATCTATTTCTACGAAGAGAAAGTGAAAAAAACATTGCGTGAGCCCATCGTGCACTATTTGCACAGAACACTCTGACCAGTCGTTCACCCGGCTCAGAACATGCACATGTTCACTGTTTCCCTATATAAATAACCTAGTCACAGGCTACCATTTGCTGAGATGACACTTTGTCGCATGTACTGCACCTCACACATTTCCCTTGAAATCCTCCGTGCAAATATTATTTATATTGTAGGAGAATGTAGAACTTTTCGTGGACAAACTTATACCACTGTCACAGCAGCAAATTTAATGTAATTCGAACCAAATAACATTGGAACCGTCGAATGTCATTCGGTCTCTTTCGGTGCTACACGACAAAAACTAATGTCATTCGAAAATGTAGGGAGTGGCGATCAGTGAAAAAAAAATAGTGCAATTTAAAGACATCAGCGCGCATGAAGATGTTTGAAATTGTTGTGTAGTGTTTCAAGAGCGTGTGAGAACATTCCTGTTCAATATTATAAGCTTAAAATAGAATTTCCGGCCATTCTGCAGCACTGTAGCCCCCAGAAGCCAAGCCATGTACAAAGTCAACCACATATTCGATAAATATAAACAAACAAAATGGCTGACACAGCGGCGCGCGCAGGAGCATGGAAATGACTTCCAAAAGGTGAACTGCCCAGCTACATCTCTAAGTACTTCCTAGCTAAACGAACATGGAGCGTCAACCGACAAGAAAGACGCAACCCAATATGATCGACGGTCGCGGTAAAGGCCTTGCTTCACGCTTGCGGCTTGTGTTGGCTGCTGCTGAGGCCGAGAGTAATAGCTATCCACAAGAGCGTCTAGTGTGAATACGTTCACACCAAAATTAACATTTTTTAGCAGAACTAAATAAATACAATTTCTAACTTTTGCAGCGCGCTCATTATTTTTTCGCATCGCGTGTTTCTCCTGCATATCTGGCGTCCACAGTAGCCATTCGGTCCGAGATCAAATGCGAATGAGTTTCCCAAACTCATTCGATGGCGAAGCGAATGACATTCTAACGTAATGACACTAAATTTTCCCCTGTAGCAGCCGATTAATGTCATTAAGAGCCAATGTCAGTCGACGAGAATGCCATTAAATTTACTAGTCTGACAGAGGTATTATTTAGTTTTCTGTGCAGAAAAGTAAGGAATAAAATGATGATAGAAAAAAACTCCATTATGTGTCCGTTGTAGTTGATAACGTTTTTTTTTTTGTACTCTTCCTATGTAGTCGGATACAATTCAAGAACACAGCGGCCTTTCCCTGTCAAAGCACCCCTTTCCAGCCAATGGCGTCGGCCCATACTCATGACCCTGCTAGTTTGACAGTACAGGGAGTGGCAGATGAAAGGGGTTAAGTCCCTCCCGGCATTGTCCGGGATAGTCACCTCTCTGTTTTGTGGCGCCACTCCCTGCTTTGTAACTCTAGCAGGGTCATGAGAATGGGCCGACGCCATTGACTGGAAGTGGGTGCTTTGACGAGGAAAGGCCACTGCGTTCTTGAATTGTATCCGACTAAAAGATTATATAAGCATCTGTCACTCCCCTAAGACCGTCAGGTAGTGCAAATTAAATTTCCATCAGTGAACGGCGAACCTTACAACAGTTCCCATTCCCTCAATTTTAGGCGAAGCCATGTAAGCAGTGTTTCCGTCTTCTTGTGTTTTTCAAATAACCGTTGTTACTGTATAGATGAAATCGACTTCCGCTATCATGCCATATTCTTTGTGGGGTTTTTCAGGAAGATTCCATATCCCCAAAGTTTCAGATATTTTTTTAAAGCTCCTCTTTTTGCAAGAATTATAGTTATTGCTTCGGTTTGGCTTTGTTTATGGGGATTAACGTCCCAAAGCGACTAAGGCTATGAGAGCCGCCGTAGTGCAGGGCTCCGAAAATTTCAACCACCTGGGGTTCTTCAACGTGCACTGACATCGCACTGTACACGGGCCTCTAGAATTTCTCCTCCAAAGAAATTCAACCGCCGCGGCCGGGATGGAACCTGCGTCTTTCGGGTCAGCAGCCGAGCACCATAACCACTGAGCCACCGCGGCGGCAGAATTATAGTTATTACCAACACCACAGTCGCTATGCTGTGTAGATAATCATTAGTTTTCGAAACGCAGAAGTGCCTCAAAACTCGTGTCCTGCCTGAGCAACCATATCTGCCGAAGCAATTACGCAAGAATAATGTAGTTAACATCTGGAAATTAAACTTCTCTGGCCATTAACTGCTGTTACAGGTAGCGGCGCGTAGGTACTAGACGCCATATCCGCATTGAATCATCCATTGCGGTGGTGGAGCAATCGAATCAGGGAAACAAAACTGGGCATTGGTGGCAGTTAATGCAGCGCTGCTTGTGGAGGCGCCTGGCGCTGGCTCAGCGCCTGTATAAGCATAGGAAGCGGGCTCGGATCTCGGAGGCGGCCGGGGCAGCGTCTATGCCGTTGTCGCTTGCGGTGAGGAGTTGACTTATGTTGTTTCAGAACTGCCTCCCATGTACAGAAGTTCAGGCTTTCTAATCTGAATTATTTCATTTGTTAGCAAATCTAGTTCACGCGGTGGATGTCTGACTACGCTTGTGAGATTCGTAGAAACAACCAGCTGATTTAGCGCCTAGGAGTTGTGAGGATATCTCCGCCGTCACAACAGGCATTTACCTTGACGTCTTATAAATACATCTCTGAAATTACGTTTCACATATTTTGAGGCTCTTCTTAAATATACTCGCCGGAGGCAATCAATGGCCACCTTCGTAAGTGCACTGTTGTGTTCACGTCTTGTTCAAAGACTCGTGCTCTCGCCCTGTACCCTCATTTAGGGGAAAAACCATCACACATGTATTTGGCTATTTTTAACTTACATCGGCTTTTTAACCGCGTTTCATAGGCGCGTATGCTGTTTTGGGATCTGATCGCTTTTGCTTATCGAATAGTACATCTAATAGGAGCACAAATAAATGAGTAAACTGCTTTGAGGTCCTTTGTTTTACATGAATTTCTAAGGGTCATCCGTATCCCTTCGGTTGACCCCAGCCGGCAACAGCAGCCACATCGCATTTCACTTATTTCAAAGATCGTTGTTCCTCTGTACGTACACTTCGCCCTGAGTGCATTATTGCGGGAGGTTATTTGAGTGTAAGCTGCTGCAAATAACAAAAAATTAAACAAAAACCACACTTCGCACATATTTGTTTGTTTGTGGTTGCAATTGTTTGTTTTTTTTGTTTAACTTAAATTGTCAATACTCCTTAATCGCTGTGATATCCACCATTGCGTTTCGAGCTCTGCCGCCTTTCATGAAGTCAGCGGGAAGTGATCTGTCGTTCCGATGCAGTGCATTATTTCTTAAAAACAAACAAAAAAACAGCCGTTTTTTAGGCCCGCGTCTCTTCCCTCTCTTTTTCCTCTTTCTTGCGCTGCATAGTTTTTTTCGAAATTGCAGGTAAACGCAAGTGTGATCTGAAGCATCTTCCAACATGCTTTTATGAAAGGAAATTTCGGTTTGAACAAAGAGCTTCGCGCCACATTCTTGTTAGAAATACCCACTTGCAGCCGCAGTCTGGTCCAGTCCGATGGTGGCAGTGGTGTGGACTACCTCGCAGGAGAGCGGGATCAGGTTTGTCGCGCGGACCAAGTCGGCGGCGTAGTTTCTCAGGGACACGGTGCCCTCGAGGGAGCTCGTCTCAGGGAGAAGGCCCTCAAAAACCTGCGGGAGGCGGCACAAAGTGTCGCGCACTTTGAAAAAAATCTAGTGATTTAACAAAAAGGGCTTGGTGAGCACAAATTGATAATTTGATGGCGATAAAACACAGAGACAAAAAGCGGGCCCTTAGCAATGATGTCAGTATGTTTTGCGATAATTAGCCACTGGAGTCGTCACGACATAATTGCGCTTACGTGACCCTTTTCACAATGCAGCGTATTTTTATATAAGTCATTTAGTTCTATAGCTTTCCTTATCTATCCTCCTCCTATTGTTACGCGGCGGCCAGCCGAAGAATGAGACGTGGTGAACCATGGCTATGAGATGATTTTAATGGCCGCTGGCCTAGCGCGGGCGCTCCGTCCCGCGCCACTGCCAGCTTCGTCTTCGTCACACTACCCGGGGCCTCCGAGCGATCGTCCCGATCGGTGACGCACAGACGGCGAAATGGCGATGGTCTTGAGTGAAGAATCGAACAATATGTAGAAGATGGTGCAGTGCTGGCCGCCACGATGAGAAAGATGAGAGAATGAGTCCTGGTCCACGAAGCATCCGGGCCGTAGGGTGCCAGGAGCTGACAGCCGAGGTCTCTGGACGCACCGGACGGCAGGGGCAGGGGGGCGGTGTCTTCACGTGTGGGTCTTGGGTCGGTCGGGTCTCGGGTCGGTCGGGTCTTGGGTCGTCGTGTCTTGTGGTCCGGGCGGGGGACGGGGCTGGGGTGAGCGGCGAGGTCGGTTCAGGTCGGGCGGGCTGGGGCATGGCCGGGCGGCGCGGACCAGGCACTCACGACCGACGCCCACGGCAGGCGCAGGACACCGAAGCTCCGGGACCAGGATGGCGATGAAGGGACCCCAGCACCTCCACCAAATGTTACGCGGCGGCCAGCCGAAGAATGAGACGTGGTGAACCATGGCTATGAGATGATTTAATGGCCGCTGGCCTAGCGCGGGCGCTCCGTCCCGCGCCACTGCCAGCTTCGTCTTCGTCACACTATCAAGGCCAACTAACAGCCTTCGAGTAATTTCGAACCAAATAAAACTGATATAGAATTATAATAGCCGTCGCAGCCTCTTATATAGGGTGTTTCTCTTAAGGTTTTGTACAGTTTTTAAAAACAGTTTTTTTTTCGTTATAAGACGGCTTTTTTCGGCATAGTAGTATACGTGGCGTAATACATCAGAATAGATATGAGACGTGGTTAACTAATATTGAGCAGTCAACTTTTCGACTATTACCGTTAGGCTCCTTAATTATTGAGAGGCGTGTAGCCCACCGTTATTAATATCCATATCCGTTTTTGTCGAAAACGCGGTTACCGTCCACGCTGCAGCCCAACAAATTTTAGCTACATCGTGCCAAAATACATCCGCATCCGAGAAGCTTGCAGGGAAAGCAACCTCTCCAGTCCACGTAACTCGTCGAAATAGCAAAAATTTGTTGTGCCAGACCGCCGCGGGTTAGAGCGTTTTCGAAATTCTAAAAACTGATTTGGGCATTAATTACAATCTGCTATACGCCTCTCATTAGATAAGAAACCTAAGAGTAACAGTTAAAAAGTTAAATGTCCAATATTAGTTAAACAGCCTGCTAGTTAGCCTGTCTTAGCAGTATTCTGATGTACTATACGCTACTGACAATGCTATGCTGAAAGAAGCGGTCATCTAACTCAAAAAGCATATTTTTTTTAATTCAGGGGCACTGACTGTCTAAAGTGCTTAGAGGCGAATGCGTTTTCCGCATCACTTTGACTGCCTCTGTGGCACTGGTGACATCACCACATAATGACGTCGCACATGATTAACTATTCATTACTAAGTAATGACAAACTACAAAGTAACTACTAATTAATAATTGATGACTAAATGCTAATTAATCGTTAATTAATGATGCCTAAGCTTCGCCTTTAGGAGTGGAACTCGACAGCCTGTTATAGCGCTAGCAGGGCCTCCACGGAACGCCACCATCCGTTCGGCGCAATGCCTTGCCCTTTGAACGCAGCGCTTTTTGAGGAAAGGAAATGGCGCAGTTATTCTCTGTCATCTCGGTGGACACCTGAGCCGCACCGTACAGGAAGGGAGCAAGTCGGAGTGAAAGAAGAAAGAGGAAGTGGGGCCTTACGAAGAAAATGAAAATTGTATTTGAGGAAAGGAAATTACGCAGTAACTGCCTCGCATATCTCGGTGGACACCCGTGAAAAGCGTGGCACCTCTGCTGGAAAGCTTCTGCTGACAGCCTTCTGTCGACAATGATGAGGCATTAAAGGCTTTCGCCTTAAAAAATGTGCAGTCTTAGGTGGTGGTGGTGGTGAAAAACTTTAATCAAAGAGAGCTTGAGGGTTAAAAAAAAAATAAATAACCCTGCTGCATGGTCGGTATCCTTAGTCCGGGACACCGCATGACGAGGCCCCGTCTCGCGCCCGCTTGACCAGAGCCCTTTGGGACTCCAGTGTGGAGCAGTTGAGGAGGGCAGTCTCCCATGCCTCTCGGGTGGGGGTGGGGGAGGGGGGAAGGTGAGGATTCTGAGTACATGCCCACACCATGTGAAAGATATCGCAGATCTCTCCACAGTGCGGGCAGCGCCCATCTGTGTTGGACACCGAATTACCTTCTCCAGTCATTAAGCTATGCAGTGCCAGTGTTACTAAATCAGATCAGTCTATCTAGTTTTAATAACGCTCGAATAACGCATAAAATTTTTGCGTTCAAAGTTTCTGGAGTGACCCGTGTTTGCTTTTTCTGGCGTAAAATGGTAACGTGTTCAATAAGAACATACACATGGTAGTTTAACCTCTCATATGTGCAATTATGGCTTTCTTTTGCAGTTTTATGTGCATGTTAACTCTGGCCTTTGTATAACGTCTCAATATCTTTTTTTGATTCATTTACTTCACCTATTATTTTTGTAAATCTGCGATAAAATGTGACCGTGATAAAATCTGATAGGAATTGATATCTTGTATATAATTTTTTTATACTGCTGTCACTGCTGCCTGCCACCGGCTTCCAGGCCTCGTCAAGCTGTTACTACAGCTTTTTGCCATGGAGACCGTCAACATTGTAAAAATGTTGAAAATAAAGATGAATTGAATATCGGACACCCTGTATATTAAAGAAGGCGTACGGAGAGCGGAGTCTCATCCAGAATGCGTCTCGCTCACTTACGTGGGAGTACTTGCTCCAGCGGGGAGAACTCTTTACGGCGGTGAAGATGTCGTGCACGTCCAACTTGCTGGAAAAGACCAGGAGGCACTCGCCACCGTCGGCCATGAGCGTTTCGATGTTTTTCATCGCATGCTGCTGATTCGTCATCCAGTGCAGCGCCGAGAACGAATAGACCCGCTGAAAATGGCCTTCCTCACGCACAAACTTCGAGACGTCATCTTCCGAAACGAGGTCCAGAGTCTTGTACTCTATCCGGGGATCCGCGCGCTTTTCCCGCGCGAACTTCAACATGGCCTCCGAGATGTCGAGCCCCACAAGTCGCTCGCACCAGTTGGGTAGACGAGGAAGCAAATACTTCAAGGTGAAGCTGCGAATATAGATGTTTCGCGACAATTCGGTGACACTGCGGCGACACGCATTGAAGCAATGCGAAAGCAAAACGTCCACACACTATATCACTGTCCGTGGCTCTTTTGACGTCCGTGTACTTTATCGACGTCCACAGCTATTTTGACGTCTAAGTGTATTTTTTCGCGCTTTTTCGCGTTTAACTATATAACCAATTACACCTCATCAGCAAAACTTTTCCCACGGCAAAATTTTGTCGCACACCAATAAAATCATACTTTGACAAATTTGTCTTCAAAGAACGACGCAATCGTGCGGACAATATTTGCGGACATGTTTTGCGGACATGTTTTGCGGACACTTTCTTGCTGACGCGACATAGCCAGATCGCGTTTTTTGCGTTTAATTCATTAACTAATTGCACCCCATCAACGAAAATTTTCCCAAGGAAACATTTTATCACACACTATCTATTACAATCACACTTTCACACAATTATCTTTAGAGAACGACGTACTCGTGCGGACAAATTTTGCGGACATTTTTTTCGGACACTTTTCGCTGACGCGAAGTACCCATACAATGCTTTGACAGTAATAAAGCACTTTAATAATTAGTGCACATGCCTGAAAGCGAGAGTGAATAAACGATTGGAAGCAATGAATTCGAGCTAAATGTGCGATTCGCCGTACAATTTTTTTATCTTTAAATTTTTGCTAAATGTTCACACGTATCACAGAAGCGGTCTGCAATAGTCACACAGTTGTGACCGTTTATTCAAAAATAAAACATACTATTAAAGTCAACCTTTGCACTCGGACACCACTCCGGTACTGCCATGAATCTGAGTTTTGAACTGCAAAACTTGGTGACTTGAAGGTTGTTCGTCCGTAATATTGTACTTGTAATACTTCCTGCGAAAGCTGACTTAACTTGTTTAAACATGGGCATGGCGTCCCTCCCTGTACTTTGCACATCAGTACAGTCCATGTTAGAGAGAGGGCGGTAGATTGGTTTCTTGACAACACGAAGTGAACAAAGCAGGAGGGGGGGGGGGGGGTGCATTCTCACGGTGCATGCGAGTATTTCGACATGAGCACTTTTCGCCTGGGCAAGGACAAGAGAAAGGCAGTTCCTTTCAAGAAACGTTACCAAGCACCGTGAGGCTCGCTCCTTCTTCGTTGACTTTCGAAGCATTTGTAACAGTTTGCACAGAAGTTGTACGTCAATCTCCCAACTATCTTTATAAATGCCCAAATCCTCGAGGAAATAATTCGCCGCAAGAAATAAGAATCGGTCCTTATTTTAACTGAAGCAATACCCGTATCCCAGTGTCTGCACTTTCAGAAAGCTGATATTTTACAAGTTTGCAAGTTCGAGAAATTGCTGGCCCCGTGTTGGTGCACATCCGTTACAGAGTGCGGCGTTGTACAGGATGCGTTCCAAATAAAATAGAAACAGTGGATGTGCTCAATTCGTCTAAAAGGACCGGCTATGAGACAGCTGCGTCGGACATTATAGCGCCAACACGCGGCTGGCCAGCGGGAAACAACATCCGCTCATTTCGTTGCAGCGACTACGAACCGAACCATGCTCCATAGGGTGCGTAAGAAAAGGAAGGAATGTTCAGGATGAACCCAATAGCAGGCTTGCTGACTGCCTAGGCTGGGAAGGCTGCGCCGCGCTGAACTAAAGTTACCCATCACGCTAGTAGATTGTAAAGTTAAAAAGAAGCCCCAAAGAAAGCTTGCAGTGAAGTTCAAAGACACCTTTCAACCTGCTTCACTCAATGGGTGGACCGACGAGTCATTGTGAACCCTGAAATGTCCGGCGTATTGCTGGTGCTATAGACTCTAAAAAGGTGAATAAATTTGTTACGGTTTGTGGCATTAGTGTCCGACGGCTGCACACGGGCTATGAGAGACGCTGTAGTTAAAGGCCCTAGAATAATTTCGATCACCTCGAGTTATTTAGAGTGTAGCTACTGCCAGCGAACAGTACACTGTCGCTTTAAATTTCGCCTGCATCAGAAAGCGGCCGCTTCGAACGGAATTGGACTCTGAGTCCTTGTGTTCAGCAGCGGAACGCCATAGCCACTTTACTTCATTGCAGTGTCTTAATATGCGTAGAGCCTTCCATTTTAGTTGTAAGCTTGAGGTGAAGCTTGTTGCAAGGTATAGGTGGGGTTAGCCTTGGGATTATTCCGCCGGATGGAGGAAGTTGGGTGGATGCTAAAAAATTACCTTCTTATTTGAAGTCTACATCACCTTTCTGGACACCCTAAACGCATTTGACTAGAAGCGTTTACACCTCTAATTTGTGACCAACTAGTTAACCTCCTTCCGCACGTTTCGTAAACATGTCCTCTGTAGACGAGAGAAGACGACGCCTGAATGTAGGATCACACGATACGATTCGTGTTTAAAGGGGTCTCAGCATGCAACCTAGAAGTTTACAAACACCGGACAGAAATGATAATTTTTTTTACCATTGTATTCATTATTGGTTAGAAACTTCATGAAACAAGCTGTTTCAAACCTATAATACTGGGTTTCAATGGTGGTCGCGGCTTCAGATCATCTTAAATTACTTCTTGGCTGTTATCTTTTTGTTTAAAAAACCTCATAACAGAAAAATTGGGGTATTTCCTGGAAAAGAGATTCGAAGTGCTTTTTGTGAGGAGTATAACGCAGTGTAAATTTATTATGTTGCGGAACCAACGGGAGAAAAATAACGCGCCGCTACGGGTTCTCGGAAAAAAAAAATCCTATTTTCACTTACATGGCACAAAACAGATGCTCCATACAGCTCCATACAGAGTAGGAAACCTAATGTCCCTGCCTTGCAATTTGCTAACCACGATATGTGTTCAGTAAACAAACAAAAGCACTGGTTAGCTTATTTGATTGAACGGCTGCACAGGACAGATGATTGTCCCGGGTTCAATTCCCGAGGCATGAAAAATTTTTCCTTGAACTCCCATTTTGCCCTGCCAGCCGTATAGCTCTCCTCTTCAGCCTAATGACTGTGTCTATGACTGCGCTTTCCCTACTGAAAAAAGTTGTATGATGCAATAAACTCATACAATTTATCATACAAATTTCATAGACTTATCATACAAATCATAGGAAATTATCATTCAATGTCATAGATTTCTGTAAAATCATACAGCCATAATAAAGATGTCATAGAATATCATACGAATTGTATGATATCCTATGATGAATGATCTATGAGGTTATTGCATCATAGAACTTTTTTTCAGCTGGGTTGCTTGTGACTGTGCGTGGATTCTAATGACAACATACTCCATTATTTAAATTTCATTTATCCTGGCAAAAGTACCCCCATGCTCTCATTCCTGTACATGGTGCACTTGTCTGCATAATTTAGAAGGCAAAGTAAAATGACAGCTGGCAAACTTAAGAAATGCCTACTGTGAGCACGTCATTTGTATTATACCCGCCGGCAAAACAACCTGAACTTTTAATCCTCATGCAGCTGCACTGGCTCTTGGCTGAATAATCTTTAGTTTCGCTGCTCATTTCTCGTGTGCTGCTAAGGGGATTGGCGCGGATATGAGGCTGTTACAGGTTCAGAAGTTATCACAGCTTGTAAATTTTATTTTCGCATGCAAAATGGCCTGCGATAACTGCGCCTTAGTTTAGCTTCCTGCAAGTAAAAATTCTGGAGACAAGTAAATTTTACCAGATGATTTCGTTGTATGGACCGCCAAGGTTGATGAACAATGAATAAACCGCGATGGCTAGATGCTCATCCTGCGCCACGCTGGCTACGTAACGGTTTTAAGAGTCTTACTCATCACGTTTCGAGATTTCGTGGGGTCTGCTACCACCTTGAGAACACAGCGCCATCTGTGGCAGCAACTACCCATCACGTTTCGAGATTTCGTGGGGTCTGCTACCACCTTGAGACCACAGTGCCATCTGTGGCAGCAACTACTCATCACGTTTCGAGATTTCCAGGGGTCTGCTACCACCCTGAGACCACAGCGCCATCTGTGGCAGCAACTAGGAAACAGCACATATCACATTGAGACTTGTAGCGCCATCTACAATGGCATTGTAGAAACAACCACCTGCAGGTTAAATGTTTTTGAGTGTGTTCATCATAGGGGAAATAAACGTACAAATTCGTATTCCCATTGCTGTACCTCCCTTCATTCTCATTCATATAAATTCTAGTAAACCAGACAGCTAACGCTCGTTACTTCAACGTCTTCCAGACGATGGCGGCCATTTTTATCATATATCTTTAAAACTGACAAATACTATATCTTTGAAATCAAATTGAACATTACCTTCCAGACCCGCAGCCGATGTCGATAAACTGGCGCGTCTCTCTCGAACTCTCCGGACCGTACTCGTGTTTGATGTCGTTTGAGTTTAGGAACATCGACTCGAAGGACTCCAGTATGGCAACCATGGGCGGTGCCGTAGGTTCCAGTGCGATGTCGTACGTCTCCACGCAATTCTCGACACCGAACATATCGGAGTTGTCCGCTGTGGCTTCCCTGCCGTCATCGCGCTGGTTCGATGGCACGGATTTGCTCGTCATTGCTGCGAAAAAACATGTACAACTTTGTAGGTGAAATTTTGAATATTGGAAAATTGTAAAGTACTGGTATATAAATACTGAACGTAATGGTGCATTCTTCCTGACATGTAGCAAAATCTTTCATTTATAGGTTTTTTTATCACTGACATTGAACAGTTAAGACTGTCATAGAAAACCAATACACAACACTTTTCACGTTAGCAGAAAATGGTAATAGAAAAAAATGCAATGCTGTCGACGGGAGATCTGCGGTTATATTGATTGTTATACTGAAATCTTACAATGTGCGAAAAGTTTTCACTGATAAACTCTTCCCATTTCAAAAACGCCTTTGTCCAGAATGGTTCGGAATGACAGTGCGCAATAAACTAAACTGTTATGTTTTTCAAGTGGTGCGAGTACAAATATCCGGTTTTCCCTGCTCGAACATTTTTAAAGTAGATTTCCTCCGACCCGTGTCCTTGGAATGCGTATTTCTAGGAGCATGCTTCTCGGTAAGAACAATCTCTTTCTTTCTACCCTCTGTCCGCAACAAGAAGTGCAACTATAGTGTATTCCCTGTTAGACGGTATGCTAAAAGTCCTCTGCCTCTACCTATATTTACTCAAAGTGTTCAAGATAAGGAGTATGTTCCTCAAGTTGTGGCGACCGGCTTCCAATATATTTCCGCTTACACGGAAAGGTTACCTCTAAGAACAACCTGGACGTGGATTCCTTGAGGGTTAAAGAATATTTTGCCAGCGTCCCTGTCCAAGCTATCCAAGACCATACTTCAGTTCACACGTCTTCAAAACTTCGTAATAGTAGGAGTCTCAATACTGTGGCACATTACAAGGGAGCCCCCTCATGACCTGCGTAGTACTTCCGTCGACCAGGTTAATGCATGACAATAGTGGCTTTCTGTACTCTTCTCAGAGACCATTGAAAGCGGCGTGGCGCTGTTCGGGCCTTTTGGTCAAGTTTTACAGAGGAAGCTCGAGCCAGTGACAACATAATTGTGTAGACTCACGTCGCAAGCATTCCATTCGCAACTCCAGATCATTCCTCGGCACCTAGCTGCCTGCGCTACAAACCGCTGCTTCAGTTCTGGCATAATGACAAGTGCTAGTTTACCTTTACTCACGAGCCGTAATACGGCATCTCTGTTCTTGACTCGTCGTGTGGCTGTCACGGGAAGAGAATAAAACTAAAAAGCGAACTTCGAAAGAGTTCGCCTGCATTTAAATTTTTTTTTATTGTGTCACGGGTTCTCTCCGTGTAGGGGGCAGAGGTAAAGGCAAAATGCTTGACAGAGCCTCTGCGCCCCCACAGTTCAAGGCAGCATAACGTGTCATTTACACACATATTTGCTAAACATTTGTAGCACACAACAGACAGCAAAAAAAAAATTCCGTTATTTAGATCACATGTCTTCACAGCATTAGTTTTTCTTGAACATGGTATATTTTAAAGAGGAAGAAAAGGCATATGCAATAGGTATTATGTAATAACAAAATTGGCTTGCATCAGAAGCCAATCAGAGAAAAGAAAAACCACAATTCATTGGTCCGAAAAATAAATCGCATATGCAGTAAATAGATCAGTACATACAAGCATTTCAGAAAAAAAACAAGGTTTAGACTGATGTGTAGGGTACATGCTGAAACAATGGCAAATATATTGTACAACCGAACAGAGAAATAACATAACATAATATAACATAAATAATAGAAATAACATAACATAATGCAACGTAGCTGAGGTTACATGTGTTATCAGGGACGAGCGCAAGTTAACAAAAAGAGAATGCAATGTCACTGCCCACTAATAGCTTTTTACAGTTCTTTTTGAAGTTGTGGAAGGATTGTGTGTATTGTACATTAAAGTGATCACTGTTTAATATTGTCACGAAGTTGCGAGGACGGGAACGGGTTTATTTACAAGTCGGGATCGGGGACGTCACTGGACGGTCAGCGTCAGGCGGGCTCCACCACGGTCTCGCGCACACCGTGTTGTTCTTCTTCTTTCCGCTGCACTGCAGTGCGCCAGTGCCGCAGCGCGGCGTAACACTTCGCCCGGGGCAGTCGAAGCTCGACCTCGAGCGAGTTAGTCAGCGTTGTGACTGCAGCGTTTAAGACGGGCGACGTGAACGACCTGGACCTTGCGAGAGCGGCGATTGCCTGGGGTGACTTTGGCGATTGTGTAGTTAACGTCACTGAGGCGATCCAGAACAACAAAAGGGCCGCAGTACTTTGCGAGGAATTTCTGATAGAGGCCCCGTCGACGCAGTGGCGTCCACAGCCAAACGTAGTCACCGGGCTCATACGTCACGGCAATGTGTCCACTGTCGTAACGGCTCTTGGTGCGAACTTGTGCACTGAGTGTTCGGAGGCGAGCTAGTCGTCGCGCTTCCTCCGCACGGCAGAGAGTCTGCGCAATGGACGGATCACGATGGTCAGAAAAAGGAAGAATCGTGTCCAGAAAGGTGCGTGGTAGGCGCGCGTAGAGCAGAAAGAACGGGGAGTATCCAGTGACGTCGTGTGTTCCGGTGTTGTAAGCGTATGTTACAAACGGTAGCACAGTGTCCCAGTTCTTATGGTCGGCCGCTACATACATGGACAACATGTTCGTGAGGGTGCGGTTGATGCGCTCCGTCAGGCCATTCGTCTGCGGATGATAGGGTGTCGAATGACGATAGTCACAATTGCAGAGCCGTAGGAGTTCTTCCACGACATCGGCAATGAACTGGCGCCCACGATCGCTGATTACGACACGAGGAGCTCCGTGGCGAAGGATCACCGAGTGTAGCAAAAAGGACGAGACGTCTGTTGCTTTGGCGGACACAAGAGCAGCTGTCTCCACGTAGCGAGTCAAGTAGTCGACGCAAACTATAATCCAGCGTTGGCCCGTGGTAGACTTGGGAAGCGGTCCAAGCAAGTCGACCCCGATCTTCTCAAAAGGGGAGTAAGGTGGTCTGATCGGTTTCAACAAGCCGGCGGGCGAGGCAGTGCGATGCTTAAAGCGTTGACACTGCAGACAGCCTGCAACGTACTGCTGAGTTGACTTGTAAAGGCCAGGCCAGTAAATGCGTTGCCGCGTCCTGTGTAACGTGCGAGAAAACCCTTGATGTCCAGCAGAAATATCATCATGCATGGCATGCAGGACAATGCCACGAAGACTGGCAGGGACAACCAAAAGCAGACGTGCACCCTCCACGGAATAGTTCTTCTTATAGAGCACGCCCTCTGATATGACGAACGGCGTTACAGGAGCAGACGTACGGGCTTGATCAAACAACGGCTGGAGACTACGATCCTTGAGTTGTTCTTGCTTAAAAGTCGCAAGGCTAGGAAACTCGGTAGAGACAGAAGATAAACAGTCATCGAAGTCCTCTTCACAACTTGCCGTGTCTGGCAGAGGGAAACGAGACAAACAGTCGGTATCAGCATGGTGGCGACCGCTCTTATACGCCACCGTAAAGTCCTATTCTTGGAGGCGTAAGGCCCAGCGAGCGAGTCGACCGGAAGGATCGCGGAGGCCAACAAGCCAACACAACGAGTGATGGTCTGTAACAATCTTGAAGTGACGTCCATGTAGATATGGTCGAAACTTTTGCACAGCAAAGACGACAGCGAGACACTCGACTTCCGTCACGGTGTAGTTGCCTTCCGATTTGGTCAAAGTGCGACTTGCGTATGCGACCACGTGCTGGGCGCCGTTGTGAAGTTGGATAAGCACTGCGCCGACGCCCACACCACTGGCGTCGGTATGGAGCTCTATCGGCGCCGCCGGGTCGAAGTGGCGCAAAACAGGCGCAGAAGTGAGCAAAAACTTCAGCTACTGGAAGGCAGACTCACAGGCAGGCGACCACACAAACGGGGCGTCTTTATGAAGGAGGGAAGTCAAAGGGCGAGTGAGCTCGGCGAAACCTTGGATGAAGCGGCGGAAATATGAGCAGAGGCCCATAAAGCTTCTAAGGTGTTTCAAAGAGCGTGGCTGTGGGAACTCCCGCACGGCAGCGATCTTCTGTGGGTCTGGCCGGATACCATCCTTGTCGACAAGAAACCCGAGGACAAGGGTTTGCCGTTCACCAAAGTGGCATTTCTTGGAGTTTAAGACCAGTCCAGCTCTTGCGAAGCAAGCCAGCACCATACCTAGTCTTTCGTTATGCTCGCGGAAGGTCTTTCCATAAATGATCACGTCGTCGAGGTAGCACATACAGACCTCCCACTTAAGCCCACGCAATATTGTGTCCATAAATCTCTCAAAAGTAGCGGGGGCATTGCATAACCCAAAGGGCATGACATTAAATTCATGCAGTCCATCGGGCGTGATAAAAGCTGTCTTCTCCCTGTCCGACGGATGCATGGGGATCTGCCAATATCCAGAGCGCAGGTCAACCGACGAGAAGTACGATGCAGATTGAAGACTGTCCATGGCATCATCAATACGCGGGAGCGGGTAGACGTCCTTCTTCGTCACAGCATTTAACCGACGATAGTCTACGCAAAAACGCCAGGAATTATCCTTCTTGCGTACCAGTATAACAGGAGCAGCCCATGGACTTGACGACTCCCGGATGACGCCTTGCTGTAGCATATCCTGCACTTGCTCGTTGATTAGCTTCCGTTCAGCCTGGGACACACGATAAGGCTTCTGTCTGATCGGATGAGCAGTACCGGTGTTGATGTGATGCTGCGTGCGAGTAACTGGCAGCGAAGGTGGAATGGCTGGCTGAGCGAAGTCAAATACCGGCGCATACTGGGTAAGAACAGTCTGTAAAGCAAGCCGTTCGGACGACGGAAGCGACTTGCTGATCATGCGCATGATATTGACGGAAAAGTCTTCTGCTCGACTGGAAGGCTCGCACTCAGACACAGATTGGATAGTAAGAATGTCGTAAGCATGAACCCGAGCGAGTTTAAGCCCCGATGGGAGCAAAACAGGCTCCGACGAAGCATTCACTGTCCATAGTTGTGCGTAACCGTCGACAACGGCAACAATGGCCCGGGGCACCAGAACATTCTGTTTCGCGGCGTTGTGCACATCTGGCTCAACAAGCAAATGGAAGGTGCCTTTGCGGTTGGCCGAAGAGCGAACAGAGACGAACATTGCTGCCATGGCTGGCAAACGCACATCTTGCGTGACACTAAAGACACCATCACTGCAGTCGGATGAATCCTGCACAAAAGTAGATAGCATATTGCGCTGGAGAGAAATTTCTCCTGCTCCGCAATCCAAAGTGGCCCCGCATTGACGTAAAAAATCAATACCTAATATGACATCATGCGTGGCATGGAGTAATACGACAAATTTTGCTCGAAACTTCTCTCCAGCAATGGTGACTGATACGAAGCAGATGCCAACTGGGCGCAAAGTTTCACCCCCAACACCACGAAAACTGGCACTCTGGTCCCATGGAAACATCACTTTGCGTCCAAGGCGCTTTTTGAAAGAAAAACTCATCACCGACACAGCGGCACCGGTGTCCACTAATGCAAGAATGTTTAAGCCACCAACACACACAGACACTTTGTTCTTCAACATAATGTTAATTGTTTGATAATTCAATGTTTGCCTTCCGTAATTAGTTCTTGTGGCGGGCTTGAGATGGTGTGGTCTACGTATTGGGTATGAAGTGCAACTGTCTACGGGTATTGTGTGCAGCCTATTTTTATAAATCCACTGAAGTAGTTTGAAATATTAAACTTTTCTGTGTTTCTGTGTTTCCTCCCCACAACACCCACGCAGTGTAATTTTGTCTTTCCCCAATGAATTAGGATGACGCGCTCCAGAGCCACGGAACACTTCATGGGCCAAAAACCTGAGGACTAAAAACAAAAGTGACCTTGATCACGGTCACTTGTTAAATTTATTTCACTCGGGTCGAATTCTTCCTTTCCGGTAACAAAACATTTCGCATAAACACTTCCCTTCGTGCTGTGCTCTTGATTTGTAGGCGTGCCGTCATTAAAAATACTTGCACTAGAGCTTTCAGCCCTACATCCAGTATTTTTAGTATGCTAGCACCGAGGCTTTCACTCAGCCGAAAAGCCGTTGTCTGTAGTCAGTCTGTGTCGTCTCTATATGTGCCCATAGGATTGTGGGCAAGCTTAGGTGACGCCACAAGACCATTTCACCTTTTGACGTCATCACAACCTGTCCACCGTGGCAGGTGGCAATTGTATAAATCATTGGTCGCGGGCTGTTGCTCGGGAATGGCCACCTGGGTCTCGGGAAAACATGTGGAAGAGCATCACTCGGCAATGGTGCATCGCTTAGCCGCTGTACCCATGCGCCAGGAGTAGTATAAGTACTACCAGTAATCTTTGAATGTACAGAACCTGAAAAACCGAGGCTCGAACCGAAACCGAAACCCAAGTTAAAGCCGAGTTCCTATCCTGCTAGCACACCTGTTCAGCATTTGGCCTCACTACGCAAATCGACCGTCATTTTTAAAGCGATAGTGTTAAAGGCCCTGTTACGCAGAAAATCCGGCATCAGTGTTGTGAGCGATAAACAATAGAGTTTCTTACTATTACCTAGAGGGAAAGCTGGCGACCCCTCTATGGGAGTTTGCATGGAGACCCCTCGAGACCACTTCAGCCACCATGGGCGCTCAAAGCATCATGGGGCGGTGAGCTACTTGTTGCGGAACTGCAACTTTTGGCCAAAAAATAATAGGAAAATAAAGCTGTTCGATAGCTACGAATACCCTAACACTCAATATCTTGTCTAATTATTGCAACAAACGAGCAGAAAAGCATTTAAGTGCAAAGTTTGCCCAAAATAAGAGATGACTAGCTTTCCTATTGGCCAAGTGATCAACACTAAAAAAACTAATATTGCGTAATTAACAAGCGCATTTTTAAAAGTAAATATGTTTTCAAATAAAATGTTGTTGCTTAGACACTTTAAGAGGTTTTTTAATGGCATTTCGGAAGAGTAAAACCTTTTATTGGCGTCGTGTGTCGTCGCGTTATCACTGCGATGGCTTTTGCACACTGCGTTCGAGCGAAAGTCGTCTGCGCACACATGAACAACGTTTTTGGAATGAAACATCTTGGTAATGACACTTCGTGTTTCTGAAAAACTACGACTGTCTCGCAACAAGTAGCTCACCGCCCCATGATGCTTTGAGCGTCCATGGTGGCTGAAGTGCAGCGCCGCCAACTTTCCCTCTAGGTAATAGTAAGAAACTCTATGCGATAAACAGAGTGGCGTAGAGTGGACCCCAGCGCAACTGGCTGAAAGGAACACCACGTGTTGGCTGACTCCTCCCCTTTTCGGAGCTGAGTTAAAAAAAGGGCGGGAACCAGGAAGTGTAATTCAATTTAATAGGAAAATCGACTGCACAGGACAATAAATTCTAAATTTCTAGGAATGCTCGGAGGGTGTAGATCGTGTAACAGCGGTAAAAATACAATTTCAGATCCTTTGGTGCACCTTTCATGGCCGCCGGACTGGCGCGAGCGCTCCGTCCCGCGCCATTGCCAACTTCGTCACATTACTCGGGGTCACCGAGCGAATGTCCCGATCTTTGACCAAGAGACGCGCGAAATGGTGGTGGGCTTCAAACTAGGGTTGAACAGTACGGAGAAAGTGGCGAAGGGCTGGCTGCCAAAATGAGAGAGATGGGAAAATGAGTCCCAGTCCACGAGTGCTCCGTCTCGCGCCATTGCCAGCTTCATCTTTTTCGTCACAATATTGTCACGTAGCAGTTGGTACAGGTAGCGCCGCGTCCAGACGGCAGAGGAACGCCAACAACGAGATGATACCAGCGCACACCGAGATGGCCAGGATGGAACGTCGAGCTTCATCTTCTTCAGCAGCGAACAGCGTGGCGCACGAGCTGCGTGCCGAACAGCCGCCGAGCGGCTATTGTTGTAGACGCGGCATTACCCTCCCTCTCGGAAAGAGCATCGGCCCGATGCTTTAACAAGAAAATAGGGAGAAAGAAAAAAAACAAACAGAGTAACGCACAGCACTTAGTCATTGAATGTCTCGGGAAAAAATAGGGCTTCATCCGCACTACATGAACAATCTCTGGTCTCTGCTGACGGCGAGTAGTCCGGGAAGCCCCATCCGGGAGAACTTCATAGGTTACGTCGCTTAGCTGACGGAGAACTCGGTAGGGGCCGAAATACTGCTTGAGCAGTTTTTCAGAAAGACCACGGCGTCGAATGGGGGTCCATACCCACACTTTGTCGTCCGGGGCGAACGTCATCAGTCTGTGGCGGCGGTTGTAACGTCGGGCGTTACGGTCTTGTTGGTTCAGGATGCGCACACTTGCAAGTTGTCGAGCTTCTGCGCGAAGCGTGAACTCCTCGGCGCCAACGTCGGGGTCGCGGCCATCATGGGGCAGCATTGCTTCCAACATTGTCGACACTTCGCGGCCGTACAACAGACAGAAGGGCGTCCTCCGCGTGGTTTCCTGCTGAGCCGTGTTATACGCGAAAGTAATATATGGCAGGATGTCGTCCCAAGATCGATGCTCAACGTCAACATACATGGACAGCATGTCGACGAGAGTTTTGTTGAGGCGCTCGGTCAGGCCATTCGTCTGGGGATGGTAGGCGGTTGTTTTCCTGTGAGTAGTGCCACTCAGCCGCATGAGGGATTCCAAGAGTTTGGCAGTGAAAGCGGTGCCTCTATCCGTGATAATTAGTGCTGGAGCGCCATGCCGGAGAACGATACGTTCCACGAAAAATTTCACAGCCTCGGCTGCCGTGCCGCGCTGGAGGGCCTTGGTTTCAGCGTAGCGCGTAAGGTAATCAGTGGCGACGATAATCCACCGGTTTCCCGAAGATGAAGGTGGAAAAGGGCCGAGAAGGTCCATGCCAACCTGCTCAAACGGGAGTCTGGGCACTTGAACGGGATGTAAAAGTCCAGCTGGCTTGACAGGGGTTGTTTTTCGTCGTTGACAATTGCGGCACGTGCGCACATAGTGTAGTACAGTCGCCGCAAGCTTAGGCCAGTAATAGCTCTTTTTGATCCGAGCCAGAGTGCGGGCGTAGCCGAGGTGATCTGCGGTGGGCTCGTCGTGACACGCCTGCAAGATTTCTTCACGGAGATTCGATGGAACGACGAGGAGGTAGTCACTTCCGGTTGGAGAAAAGTTGGCTTTGTACAGCAGGTTGTTGCGCAGACAAAAGGAGGACTGGGTTCTTGCGAAGGGCTGGGGAACCTCCTCGGTACGTGCTTCTAGGAAGTCGATGAGAGGTTTCAGCGCCGGGTCCTCTCGTTGCTGACTGGAAATAGTCGCTGCGTCTACGGCTGCGATGAGAGGAAAGTCCGGTTCGTCGTCGTCGCGCGCAGCCTCGACTGGATATCTGGACAAGCAGTCGGCATCGTTGTGCTGGCGCCCTGATTTATACACGATGGACATGTCAAACTCCTGAAGGCGTAAGCTCCAACGCGCAAGGCGGCCAGAGGGATCCCGTAAGTTCGTCAACCAGCAGAGAGAGTGGTGGTCGGTTACAACTTGAAAATGCCGGCCGTACAGGTAAGGTCGAAATTTTGTCACAGCCCATACCACGGCAAGGCATTCTTTTTCGGTCGTGGAATAGTTAGATTCAGCACGAGACAGAGTGCGGCTGGCGTATGCTATTACGCGCTCAGCGCCGTCCTGCCACTGGACGAGTACAGCACCGAGACCCACGTTGCTGGCATCTGTGTGGACGAGAGTCTCCGCACGAGAATCGAAATGACCAAGGACAGGCGTGGTTTGCAAGCGTCGTCGTAATTCATCAAATGCCTGCTGCTGCTGTTCTGTCCACGCGAATGGGACGTCCTCTCTTGTAAGATGCGTCAACGGTGCAGCAAGTCGGGAAAAGTTGGCAATGAAACGCCGGTAATACGCTCAAAGGCCCAAAAAACGCCGGACCGTTTTCTTGTCCGAAGGAGTGGGAAAGTTGGCGACGGCAGCTGTTTTAGCAGGACCCGGCCGGACTCCACGATGGCTGACGACATGGCCCAGGAAAAGGAGCTCCTCATAACCAAAGTGGCATTTCTCGGGCTTCAACGTCAGGCCGGCAGATCGTATAGCCTGTAGTACGGTCAAGAGGCGCTGGAGGTGTTCTTCGAACGTTGGCGAAAATACAACAACGTCGTCCAGGTATACCAAGCACGTCTGCCATTTCAGGCCCGACAAAACAGCGTCCATCATTCTCTGAAATGTTGCCGGAGCTGAACACAAACCGAAAGGAAGGACCATGAACTCATAAAGGCCATCCGGCGTCACGAACGCTGTCTTCTCGCGATCCCGCTCGTCAACTTCGATCTGCCAGTAACCACTTTTTAAGTCCAGCGAAGAAAAGTAGCGCGCGTGCCGCAACCGGTCAAGAGAGTCGTCAATGCGTGGTAACGGGTAGACGTCTTTCTTGGTAACCTGGCTAAGCTTCCGGTAGTCAACGCAAAATCGCAGACTACCATCCTTCTTCTTAACCAAAACCACAGGCGAAGCCCACGGGCTCCTCGACGGCTGAATAACACCATCCTGCAGCATCTCTTTGACTTGTTCAGCTATGGCTTCACGCTCCCGCAGTGAGACACGGTACGGGTTTTGTCGAATTGGTCGGGTACTGTAGTCCGTAATGATGCGGTGCTTAGCGAGAGGCGTCTGTTTGACTGCCGACGTAGACGAGAAACAGTCTTGGAACTGATGCAGTAGGCCGACTAGGCTCTCCCTATCGGCTGGGGGTAAGCCTGGGTTCACGTCGAGGATCAGCTGAGGTGTGCAAGAATTGGACGTTTCGCTCTGGAGGGCAAGGCAGTCGTTAATTTCGGCGATGCCCTCGAAGTATGCGACCGCAGTGCCCTTGGCGATGTGTTGCCGTTCAGTCCCGAAATTCGTTAGAAGGACATCTGCCAGGCCGTTCCGTAGCGTGACGACACCTCTGGCGATGCAGACCCCATGAGAGAGCACAAGCGCAGTGTTCTGTTCTGCTACGCCGTCAGCACTGCACCGGTCGTCACAAATGACGGTAACGAGGGCACAGGATCGCGGAGGCACGGTCACATCGGCGTCGATTATGCGCAGGGCCACTCTGCGTGGTTCGGTGTCGGCTGAAATCGTGTGTCGGCTGAAATCGGCTGAAATGTGTGTGTGTGTGTGTGTGTGTGCGTGCGTGCGTGCGTGCGTGCGTGGGTGTGTGTGTGTGTGCGTGCGTGCGTGCGTGCGTGCGTGCGTGTGTGTGTGTGTGTGTGTGTGTGTGTGTGCGTGCGTGTGTGTGTGTGTGTGTGTGTGTGTGTGTGTGTGTGTTTGTGTGTGTGTGTGTGTGTGTGTGTGTGCGTGCGTGCGTGCGTGCGTGCGTCCATAGGCCTGCGTAGGCGCAACCTCAAAATGAATTTTGCGAACTAGAAAGCAGGAAGTTACACCAGAAGCGAAAGAAACTTAACCCCTGCACTGTACAGTATACAAGACGTCTCACACAATCTTGGCTCGCGTTTCGGATAAAAACGCCACCAAGGTATCCGAGAGGTTTTTTTGCTTACTTCTGGAAAGGATTCTCACGCAAGGAAAACGCTGTTCACAGTCGGTGCAAGCAGTTTAATGGACGACAAGAGGCGTGCCCTACTTGTAGGCCTGACTTTTTGCCAGCTCCTTGAGTCGATCATTCATGCAACGTCCGTCTGGCCAATGTACGATTTGCCACAGGACATGGGGTATCTCGTACACAGCGTTCACGGTAAGTTCAACGAAACGCTTTTCATGTTTTCTTTCCGCAAATAAGAAGAATGTGATGTGAAAATACCAACTACGGCTACAGTTAACTCCTTTAGAGTACATTCTTTTTTGACCACTTCTAGGCTACCGCCGTTCTTCACAGCAGGCTGGATTCTTCGCATATTAACGTGCGTTTTTTTTAGTTACCTTGCTCTTAATGATAAACTTTGATTGCTGTGTCATATCTATTCCCTAGATAATGTTAGATACCTTCATAATTTCGCAATTTTTATTCAAATCTTCATTCTCCTCAAAAAGAGCTTGCCAGTTACCTGCCTAGCTGTGTTCCCCCTTACTTTTATTACCCGATCCGTAATGATACTTTTCATTTTATAATTCATTTCTTGTATGCTCAGGTCGTCGTCGTCGGTTATAGTGGAACATCTTTTCAGCAACGACAACCTAAATTCCTATGCTTTCCATCTTACCGCTAACTCCATAATCCACTTCTGGCTTAGACGTCACCTCCATTGCCTCCAGGCTAATTAGAACTTTGATCAACCTGTGGTAAGTACATGCCACCAATTTATAATTTGAAATTTTGCACGTAGAACTGGTGTTGGGATCAAGGCAACAGCTTACTTGATACTGTTGTCTTTCGTTCAAACATACGTTACAAATTCCTTAGCATAATTGTACGGTGCGGTGAATGGTGAATTTTACTGCCATAGAAAAAATTCTCAAATTTGAACTCAACCGCGTGAAGGCTCCCGTTCTGCCACATATATGAGGCCACATCGGTCATGTAACCTTTTGTCATCATCACACCGTGCCCACCTGATTATGAGCCAGGTGACCTCCGTGAGAGGTGGCCGCTAAACTAACGTTTGGTGGCGTGGGGTTGCACGGGAAGAGGAACTTGGGTAGCACAAGCCTTACTGGTCGCAGCACCTGCCAACCCAGGGCAATGGCTCATCCCTTAATCGCTGAACCGCTGTGCCAGGGGTGGTTTCATGGCACCCAGGGATCCATGAATGCAAAGTCAGGAATGACCAATTCCGCTAGAAAGGGTCCGAAGTCCTAAAACGAATTATGATTGCAACCCGAGTAAGGACGCTAAAAAAAATCAAATTTCCTATCTGGCCTGACTGAGGTTTCAGCGATTTGTTTTAGCGCTTGGGGTTTGTTATAATTTAGAGAGTTTTAGTATAGCGTTAGCGTGATAGCGGACCTAAAGGAAATTACGTTACCGTGCCGCAAGCAACTTATCTCCACAGACAGTTTTAGTATAGCGTTTTGAAAACATTAAACGCCACCTGCTTGACATGGATGCGAACGGTCCTTCTAAAATGGTGGACACTGCCACTAACTTACCAAAATATAATATTTCCGAGTTTTTTAAACAAATTATTACTGTAGTGCTTATTTTCGTCTGCAAAATGACCCCGAAATTTAAATAAAATGAAAAAACAAACGTATAGCAGTGGCGCCATCTAGTCAAGGCAATGTTAACTACAAGCCTTTCGAGCAAGAATATTTGCCATCACATCACGTGTAATGTCAAAAACTATTATAAATTTAATATAAACTCGCTTTACTCATTTAAGTCTATAAAACACCGCGAAAAAGCTCCAGATCTATTTTTGTTTCGTTCCGGACATTTGTGCTAGGTTTCGGCTGCGTTTTGGGCAGTTGCAGACGGTAGCAGTGTAGCTGGAGGTGCCATTAGGCTTGCGCGCTCCAGAATCGAGAACGTAGCTCAAAAACTGGGCTGAATGGCAGCTTTTACTTTATCGTCGAAGCAAGGTAAGTCATAGCGAAAAGTAAAAACACCAGTAGTTGCCGGTAAACATGCCGACCGGAATCGCAAGAGCTGCTGAATCGGCTGAAGCGGGCGGCTGTCGCTTGAAAGGACGCCGCCATGTTTCCACGCTAAGGGCGCAAAAGCCGCAACTGCCGCAACGCTAAATTCTGAAAATTGCGTTCGTACGCTAACGCTATTTCCCCGTTAGCGTTCTGCGCATGCGCACTCTGGACCCAAAATTCCGCTATGCACGCAATTGCGCAAAGCCCGCAATACTTTACTCTCTAATAGCTAGTGAGCGCCGATTCATTCGTCCGACGACTGCTGCTTTCGGGGTTTTGTTCGCTCTTGTTTCCTGTTTATACGTGTTCCAATCACAAATAAAGTTTCATCTGCAAGTGAGCGCTTCTTGTGTTCTTGCGGCATTCGTTGGTCTTTTTTAGCGCTTTTTCAACCATGCATTATAACAAAATAATTCAATTTTCTGCGTTGCTGGCGACAACTCATAGCAGGGTCATATACAAAAATTATTGAACCGAACACGGGATTCGCTGTTTGCAAGGCGTGTTGACTAGCTACAATAGAAATCTGAGCACGTGTAGACCTGGATAGATGCCTTCAAACTGCAACCGCGCGATCACTTCTCTACCTTCGGAAGAGTAGGGCACTATCAGGCGACCATCGTTCCACGTCTGAACCGCCTCAACAGAAAAGAATAAATTACCCATTCACTCCGTTCCGACACTATGCTATGGCTTAGCAAGCGGAGAAGGTAGCTTGTGTAATTGCGGCCCTAGTCTAGGGTCTTCATTTTGAAGCCTAATTTATTGTCTTTGTCATAAACAACACCTACGCGGATCCTTCTGTTACTTCTACTGTGAATAACTTTTACTGGTGGCAAACTTATATGCTACGACTAATTACACTTTTAAAACAGCTAACATCGCTATCGCTATCTTGTGCTAAGCTGCGCTGCTTACAAATCGATTCTTACAATCCTTGACTGTGCGATGTCAGTGCAGTGCACGCTAAAAGAACCCCAGGTGGTCGAAACTTCCGGAGCCCTTCACTACGGCGTCCCACAGGGCCTGATGGTTTGGTTTGTGGGGTTTAACGTCCCAAATTCAACCGCCGCGGCCGGCGGTTGAATTTCTTTGGAGGAGAAATTCTAGAGGCCCGTGTACTGTGCGATGTCAGTGCACGTTAAAGAACCCCTGGTGGTCGAAATTTCCGGAGCCCTCCACTACGGCGTCTCTCATAGCCTTAGTCGCTTTGGTACGTTAAACCCCATGAACCAAACCATCAGGTCATGTGGGACGCCGTAGTGAAGGGCTCCACATGGCCTGAGTCGCTTTGGGACGTTAAACCCCCATATACCATAAACCTTTGCAAAATAGCACCTGCAAGAAACCCCTTCAGATCATTCGAAAAACTGTCTTACCTTTTTCACGGGCAGAAAATAGTTTTTTTCACAGAAGGAACAGAAAGTTGGCACAACGTATTTGCCCTGAGTTCTACCTTGTGCAAAGGACTGCTTTGAACAAGTGCAGCCGCCAATGTAGACTCCCAAATATGTCTCCCTTGTGAGCTAGAAGGTCGGGAGGTACAACTGGCGTTGATGTTAAACGAGCTAAACCACAAAATAAAACAAAAGAGACCGGATGTGAGGCACTCCACACTTCGGTACAGAGCTTAAAAGCTGGCGGAACTCTAAGCAGGGCCTCCTATTTCACTGAACTTTTGTTTTCATGAAACAGTGGAGTGCTCGCTTGCAGGACACGGTTGGATGACCTCGCACACGTGCTATAAAAATGTCCCGATAGCCCTATTGTCACTGCGCTTAAGCTGCGGCCCCATTTCTTCTGGGCCCATACGGGAGGCCATGAAACGCGCAGCTATCCTATCGTACGAGTATCAAATCTGACCGGAGAACGCTCAGGCAGATTGATTTGGTTTGGTTTGGTTTATGGGGTTTAACGTCCCAAAGCGACTCAGGCTATGAGAGACGCCGCAGTGAAGGGCTCCGGAAATTTCGACCACCTGGGGTTCTTTAACGTTCACTGACATCGCACAGTACACGGGCCTCTAGAATCTCACCTCCATCGAAATTCAACCGCCGCGGCCGGGATCGAACCCGCGTATTTCTGGTCAGCAGCCGAGCACCATAACCACTGAGCCACCGCGGAGGCTGTCCCAGGCAGACTGAATAGACATGCGAGCCATCTTGAGTACGGCAGCATCATTTTGAACCCTCATGAATCGTGCCTCGCCAAGAAACTCGAAAAAAATCCAAAATAAGGCAGTACTTTTATTTTTCCCTGCTCCTGGAGCCATGCAAGTGCAACTTCACTGCGATCGCAAGCGCGTATCCCTACCCTTGCTCACCGGCGACGCGTCGCTTCGATGACATTTCGTTTTCTTGTTTACAACGGCGGAATCAAAATTGAGAAAAATTAGTGTGTCAAGGCACCGTGTCGTTTACGACGATTGAATCATAGAATTTGCATCACACCAACATACCCAATAATTCTGAACAAAAGCACTATTGAGCGCAAAACCGTTTAGGAACGCAATTTTTTTCGCATAATGTAAGATGTCACTATTTCGTGGTTTATGGCTTGTGGGGGTTTAAGGTCCCAAAGCGACTCAGGCTATGAGGGACGCCGTAGTGGAGGGCTCCGGAAATTTCGACCACCTGGGGTTCTTTAACGTTCACTGACATCGCACAGTACGCGGGCCTCTGGAATTTCTCCTCCAAAGAAATTCAACCGCCACGGTCGGGATCGAGCCCGCGTCTTTCTGGTCAGCAGCCGAGCACCATAACCACTGAGCCACCGCGGCGTGGCATGTCACTACAACGAGCAGTATCCGCAGATCACCCCACTGCAGTCTTGTATCTTTTTCTATTAACGTTTTTGCGATCGTCAAAAGCGTTGCCTATTGGTTTTCCATAGCAATCTTAACTCTTCGTTGCAATCGATCGAAACAGTTTAAAAGAAAGATTTTGCCACATAGCACAAGAATGGGCCATTTCCTTCAATATTTCTATAAGAGTATCTTACAGTTTGTCAATCTTCAAAATGTTTCTCAGAAAAGGTTGGACATGAAATTCTCATTTTTCCTTCAGCCATTTAAATATGAAATAGTTTGCCCAACGAATTCATGTAAGACATGCCACCTGATTTCTTCACGAAAAATGTTGAGAAATTTTTTGAAAAACAAATTGTACAATAAAAACTTACTACCACGACTTGAGTTATTCACCTGGAGGGTTTTTTTTTTTGCCTTTTGAAAACCGAGTTCTTTCTGCGTCTTCATGAAATTTGTTGCGAAAGAAACACTATGCTAGTCGCCGAGACATTTCGCCGAGCCGAGGAAAGGGCATATTGCGCATGCGCGAGGAGCAGTGACGTCACACGGCGCACAGCTGGCGCGCCGCCGCCGTCGCTGCGCGGGTGACTCAGAGGTGCCGCCGCCGCGTTCGCCAGTTGCGCATGCGCAGTAGCGGAGCATAGGTAGCGTGCCGGGGCCGCCGCCGCTGCCGCGCGCTCTCCATCGCCTCTCTCTCTCCTCTCCGATGCGCAGTAGCGGCGCACAGCTAGCTTTCCGGGACCGCCGGCACGCCAGCTGTGCGTAGTGACGTCCCTTGCTCCTCGCGCATGCGCAGTATTGTCGTGCTAGAGCACGCGAAACGGTGAGACTGTGGGCAGTGTAGCTGACGCAACAATATATGGCTACGCGCAGAGGTTGCTTTCGCAATCCTCCAGGTTTAACCAGAGCTTAACAACAGCCAATTTTTTACCACCGTGTTTGATGGACGAATTAATAATGTATCGCAGTGCGCATGTGCGTTCACAAGCGACGCGTTCTTTTTATTTTTATTTTAACGAATTGTATTGCTGTGTTTTCATTGTACTTGCCTGATTCATCGAACTGCAGTGCGATCGTTTTCTATTCATCGATATCATGCCAGATATATAATTCTTTGTATAATTCTCCCATTAGTTGGCCCACTCCTGTAAGAGCCTAATTAAGGCTCAATGTGCGCTTACAGAAATAAAGAAATAAAATAAGTCGCGATAACAAAAAAGCCCGAACTATTCTTAAGTGCTGGAGACAGTGTAGGCTACCACGCAAAACCTACGAACAGAACCACGCGAACACAGTAAATCTAAATGCACGAAACATTAAAAATATAGGCAGCTAAGCAATTCCCATGTACAGAAAAAGAAAACAATAAGTCAGAACAGATTAAACAGTTTTTTTCTCGCGTCATTCAGTGCTGTCTCGTGGCGGTCCGCACACAGTGGTTCTCGGTATTACCTGGAGGAAAAGGTGGTGCCGCCGTTTTTGCGAGTTCCTTAAAAAGCAATTCATCCATGGCGAGATTTTGCAGGTAGACGAGGTTTTTTACTTCGCTTCACTAATCTTTTGTTGAAAACGTAGATTTGGTCTCAACCGGTTAAGTTGTTGTTGCCTCTGAAGCGATGGCCCGTACCCACGGGGAAAGGGGGGGGGGAGGGGAGGGATTGGCCGGTTAAGTTACTTCAATAGCGGTTTTTTTTTTCATTTCTTCAGTAACCTTAACGCAAGTGTCAGTTCCGTATTTGGCGTTTCTGAAAACTTTCACCACATTTCTCGTAGCTTTACCTGGGGAAAAGTTGTATTGCTATTTCATTTCATTTATCGACATCAGGGTCGATCGGTGTTACAGAACGGAGTAGTCGACTAACAAAAAATGCGTGTGTGGTTGGCGGATTAGTTAAGATGATTATATACAGCAGACTCGAAGGCGTCGGGTGCAGTGATGGGCCCGACAGAGGCGGGAAGGTGGTTCCAGTCCGTGCTAGTCTTTGAAACAAATGAATGGAAATAAAGATGGTTGGTTTGCGGGGATTTAACGTCCCAAAACGACTCAGGCTATGAGGGACGCCGTAGTGGAGGGCTCCGGAAATCTCGATCACCTGGGGTTCTGTAACGTGCACTGACATCGCACAATGCACGGGCCTGTGGAGTTTCGCCTCCATCGAAATTGGACCACCGCGGCCGGTATCGAACCCGCGTTTTTCGGGCCAGCAGCCGAGCGCCGCAACCACTGAGCTACCGAGGCGGCCGGAATAAAGAAGAGTCTTGAAGCTCGGAACGCCAACTTTGAAGCTGAAGTCTATGCCGGACTAAAAGTGCGTTTGAAAAGGCGATTGTTTTAGGTTTTCATTGGTGTAATACATTTTCTGAAAGTATACATAAACGAGAAATACGATGGCGCAAGGAATGGTCTGGAAGATTCAATGCGTTCTTCATAAGCGTGACACAGGCTGAACGTCAGCGTTATTCCTTAATTCACTTTTTATGCCCAACAATAGCAAAGACTAATGCAAAACATCGTCTTCTCGGCATTCCTGCGTCTCTCCATGGTGTACCAAGTGTAGGGCCGCGTGTTTTCCTTCTAGTAATAATGAGAAACTCTAAGGGTGCGTCGGAGAGCCCGCAGCGTTAACTTTGATAAAATTTGCTTAAAATAGAGAGGCGCGTACACTTCAAATTCAGTAACAATTGGAAGAATGCTTCTACTGAGGGTCCCATTCAAAATTTTTCGTTTTGTAAACTAAAAAGGGCCGAAAAGTGAAATACAGTTAACGCCACCAACGTCTATGTAGGCAAGTGAACTGCGGCGCATCGATTCAGTTTATGGACGCGGACCCTTGAGTCTAAGCTACAGCGCCATTAACATTCAGAATGCGATGCAGGAAGGCTTTGAGGTGTTGAGGTTGCAGTGTGAATGAAATAGTGAAAGTTTT
Organism: Amblyomma mixtum; assembly: GCF_055824585.1. Classification (NCBI taxonomy): domain Eukaryota; kingdom Metazoa; phylum Arthropoda; class Arachnida; order Ixodida; family Ixodidae; genus Amblyomma; species Amblyomma mixtum. The sequence goes on along the minus strand of NC_143015.1, from coordinate 74,492,908 downwards.
TTAAATTATTTTTCCTTGACGTTACCTGATAGATTTTCTGCTGGCCCTGTACCAACATACGCAGAAACCGGCACCAAAGTGAATTCGACCAAGAAAAAAAAGTTTTAAGCAGTTGCCGTGTGCAACATTCTGGGACAAACATTTTGAAAATTGGAAAATTGTAAGACGCTGTTATATAAAATTTTGAAGTCCATGGTCCAGCCTTCTGACCTGCAGAAAAACCTTTCTTTTAAAGTGTTTCCATCGATCGCATCGAAAAGTGAAGACTGCCATAGAAAAACCAATGGGAAACGCTTTGGCCACAGCAAAAACTTCAATGGAAAAACAAATACATGACTGCCGTCTGGTGATCTGCACAGATATTGATTCCTACAATGAAATCTTACAATATATGAAAAAATTGCGTTCATAAACGGTATCCCGCTTAAAATTGCTTTTGTCCAGAATTGTTGGGTTCGTCTCATTGTTCGTTTGAAACTCCTGAAGTACACAAACTCACGAGCGGAAATCGTGCTCCAGGAGGCATTCATTTTCTTTCTGACGATGCTGAGGAGGCAGATGACGATACCGAATTTTTCTGGCACAGAAGAACCTTAGACCAAAGAGCGTCAAACACAAGATTACTGGTCAAATCATGACCATCATATATGATGGGAGCGGAATTCTCTACGTGCAATAAACACTGTCGAACGCTTACAAGACGGCAATGAGTCCTTTTCATTGCCTAAGTTAGAGTAGGTGCGATATAGATGTAAAAGAGACTAAAACAATAAATAAACAATGCGCTCGAGCCTTAAATATTGTGACGAAGACGAAGCTGGCAATGGCGCGGGACAGAGCGCCCGCGCTAGACCAGCGGCCATTAAATCATCTCATAGCCATGGTTCACCACGTCTCATTCTTCGGCTGGCCGCCGCGTAACATTTGGTGTGAGGTGCTGGGGTCCCTTCATCGCCATCCTGGTCACGAAGCTTCGGCGTCCTGGGCCTGCCGTGGACGTCGGCCGTGAGTACCTGGTCCGCGCCGCACGGCCGTGCCCCAGCCCGCCCGACCTGAACCGACCTCGACGCTCACCCCAGCCTCGTCCCCCGCCCGGACCACACTACACGACGACCCAAGACCCGACGGACCCAAGAGCCGACGGACCCAAGACCCCACCGACCCAAGACCCCACCGACCCAAGACCCCACTGACCCAAGACACAAACGTGAAGACACTGCCCCCCTGCCCCTGCCGTTCGGTGCGTCCAGAGACCTCGGCCGTCAGCTCCTGGCACCCTACGGCCCGGATGCTTCGTGGACCAGGACTCATTCTCTCATCTTTCTCATCGTGGCGGCCAGCACTGCACCATCTTCTACATATTGTTCGATCCTTCACTCAAGACCATCGCCACTTCGCCGTCTGTTCTTCACCGATCGGGACGATCGCTCGGAGGCCCCGGGTAGTGTGACGAAGACGAAGCTGGCAGTGGCGCGGGACGGAGCGCCCGCGCTAGGCCAGCGGCCATTAAATCATCTCATAGCCATGGTTCACCACGTCTCATTCTTCGGCTGGCCGCCGCGTAACAATATGGTCAGTGGTTGGTAAAGATGCAGCAGCCCAACCTGAGCCACTGTCTTTACCTGGCGAGAAGCACGAAAAGCTGACGGCTAACACATGGTTTATATAGGTTTAACGTCCCAAAGCGACTCAGGCTATATGAAGGACGCCGTAGTGAAGGTCTCCTGAAATTTCGACCCCCTGGGCCTCTTTAACGTCCACTGACAATGCGCAGTACATGGGCCTCTATAACTTCACCTTTATTGAAATTTGACCGCCGCGGGTTGGGATCGAACCCGCGTCTTTCGGGCCAGCAGCCAAGTGCCATAACCACTGAGCCAATGCGCGGCTTGACGGCTAATATAAGCAGCTCAACGATGTCCTCCGCAAAAAGACAGCGGGTGAAGTTAGCGACGGTGAGAAATGCCCAATAGGAAGCCCATATCCTCTCAAGTATAAACACTCAAGCATATATTAACCCTACAGAGGTGAAACATTAAGCTAGAACCTACAAAGAGGTGTGTAATGGTACTGTAGATTGTCCAACTGCAGAAGTCGACGTTTTCTTTCTACCGATAATGTCATCTTCACTAATGTAGCGCTGGCTTGTTTTTAAATTATTGGAATGTGCCGTACAAGCCTTTGTAAATCTGCACCTCCACAGTTCTGCTTTTTTGCATCTGCATAAGGTGTTCCGTAAATATTCGTGATGTCTGCTTTTGTTAGGGAGTTTGCCTGAGAAGTTAAGATTCTTGATGATATTGAATTTTTGTTGACAGTGCTCGAAAATAGGAATGACCGAAAACTTCTTTCTCGTCACAGGCATCATTGTTCCTCAAATTAGTATTTTCAATACACAACCCCCTTTCCAATCCGGTTCAGCGACGGCGGAAGAAGACACATTGAAGCCTTCGAGGAACGCATAACCTTTGCCGATAGTCAACCTTTGACAGTTGCTTGAAGGAGTAGCTCGGAAACAAGTTTAATCCTCAATCTTTAGTATAGCAGCGGAGACGGCCTTGTAGGCAAAGCTGATATTAAAGGAGCGGAAAGTAACACCAAATCCGATGCGCTTACACCGCTTACACTATGTAGAGAGATAGCTCTGCTGTCAGGAAGGCATGTCATGATGCTGAAGAAACTGCATGCTGATACCGCAGTAGTTTTTTTTTAATTTGCAGTATTAAACGGGGTCACACAGAGTCACACAAACTCACACAGAGTGCTATTAAATTTAGGTATACCGAGCGCTATTTGTTAGATGCATGGAGCTCATCCAGCCAGTACTACCAAACATGAGTTTTTCGGGGTTGCGCTCGCTAGAAACTGTGAATACGCAGGCGCGGCTGACATGGTTAGGATTGTCACGGGGACTTTTTTTGAGCTTTAAGTCAGTAAACGCGTGCATGGCCGATATATGTCTTTCTGATGTTCCATTTCAAACGCAGTTAAGTGAACACTGCAGAGCCTCCACTACTTGCGTTTGATTCCCATAAGTAGGCCGCGAACTTCAGCGCATGATATGAGTAAAAAGTTAGGCCGGTCAGTCCAAACCGCGTCAGTCTAGTCCAGTCGCATGCGCGACCCTTGCTGCTGATACGCTAAGGTTATATTATTCAAACTATTTGATTCATTTCCTTCTGGTCCTGCTGGAAGTCCTTCCCCTCGCAGGACAGCGCGAACTACAGGGATCAGGAGTGAATCATTTTTTGTAGGTTGGGCCACAGTGGCAGGTGACAGCAATCCTGGGTTTTAATCTACAGCCGCAATCCACATCCGAAGAAGACATTGAGCGTAACACAGAGTTGAAAGCACGCTGCGACGTCATTCATAGGGCGCTTCAAGAAACGGTGTACGAAGACACTGACGAATCCTGGGCTTATCACAACATCGCTAACAAGGATGAGTGCTTCTCTATAGTTCGAGCCGGATTACCGCGGGATTCCGTTATGCTGAAACTACACACAATGCAGTGGAAAGTGAAGTACTTGCGCACATAAGTAGGCCGCGAACTTTTGAACGGCCGACCTTAAGTGTGCCATAGGTTAAATGTCCTGACCATGCGCATGTTTTTCCCGCAATGTTATGTATGCCAGCTATCCACTGCAGAGCCCTTCCAAGTGTTCAGTGCGTCTGCTTATTCCAAGTATGTTCTGCAAATCAACAACATGAACTGCTGTATCTAAAAAGCTTAACACTCCGTATATTCAATCAAGATATATATGAGTGCGTTAAAGTTTAGCGGCCGGATAAGCACCGTCAACCGCGATAACAGCGCTTATCGTTATAGCCATTTAGGAGGTCATTTCCCACTACAACACTGAAAAAGAGGACATAAATGACTGCTGAGACTGCGGTAATGCTGAAATGCATTCTCCGTATATTTGGAGACTCTTGAAGGGTCATGTCTAATCTTTGATTTAAAGCAGGAGTTGAATATACTCAAATGCGTCATACGATAAAGCTCCTGCGTCTGTTACACCTACGGGTGTTGGAACGGTGCGCTTATAAGCATGAGAAAACGGCTGCCACAACGTATTCAGCTGATTCCAGGACTCGGCGCGCGGCATGGCAACGAGCGCGGCGATGCAAAAGCAAATCTACGCTTTCAGGAGCAGAGCCATTCAGCCCAGATTTGCTTGCGCCAGCAAAAAACTGAAGGCGTTAAGGTTTAATGACATAACTTCTCGTTAAGTAGCATCGGCACTCGCGCTGTACAAATAGCAAGCTGCGTTTTTCTTTGTTGTTGATGCCTTTCTGTCACCTGTGACTGCTGCTTCTTTCTTTATTCGGCCGTTTTTAGCGTCACCTTATGAAACATGGGGGCGCTGAAAACTACCCTATTCAACGCCATGCAATGGCTTCTGTCGCTTATGAAAAATTACAGCAGAAAACGAGAAATCTTCCAGGTGAAAAGGTCGTCTATGGAAGGTCGTCCATGTCACACGGGCGTGGCATGTTGTGCGCCCCACGAACTTTCCCAAGTAGCATAAAGTGGCTACAAAGTTGGGCCCCCGGCGGGGCCCATGTGCAGTCCATGTGGGCAGCCCATGTGGGAAACATGCGGGTTTTGCAACTGTTGCCAAGATGGGCCCTCTGTGGTCTGCCCACAGAAGACCCCCACCGGGACCAATTGGACCCATATGGCAGCCGCACTTCTACTGCCCACATTCTACCCGCAGTGGCCAGAGCACCTCCACTACCGAAAGAGGACCAATGCGGGTTCTGCAACGGCAAGCCCCGCTAGGACTTGCCCCATATTCACCACGGGGACCGAGGTAGGTATATTTTGGGCTTCTCGCGTTGTCTAATGCGATAGACCCGGGTCCTGTATGGGCCAACGCAATTTGGTCTTGCCCACATATTCCCAACGCGGGGCCTAGTTGGTATTTCTGAGACATCTCCAGTACCGATTGTCCCGTGGGACCCTCAGGTGGCCAAAATTGCGCTCTAACTGTCCACCCGTGACTCCAATCTAAGCATCCCACCGTAACTTTTTCGTAGCGCTTAAAGCCTGTGGGCTCTTCACGCTGAGTATATATTGAGCTAACCAACATTTCTCCCGTAATCGTGGTTGGAAAAGGTTCATTTTGTCAATGGCTCCAACGAGCGGCAGTACGAACTCGCCGGTTGAGGAATGTTCCTCTTCTTTCATCAACGTGGCCAACTATAATGGGTTCGCTCATAGTTTGATCAGTCATAACCGTCGAGTAGATGGACGTCAACAAGCGTTGCTTGAGCTCACTCCAGCGCATTATGCAGCGTAGCGTGAACAAATGAGAAATTTTCTTGCCAACGTTGATGCGGACATCCGGACAGGACGCATACACTATTCTGCTGAGCGTTGACACACATAACTTTTCATGTGGTCTCCAGAGAACACATCGGTTGACATCGTAGTAAATACCACCGTTCAGACGAAACGTCTGTATGATTTACTGAGGCACTCCACCGGATGGCCTAACGTGCTGGAGCATGAAGAATTTTTGTTCGGTGCCGTCAGGCTTGTGTGGTGCGAATACATAATCATTACGTGTCTGATGCAACAGGCATGCAATCTTTCTCCGTAAGCAATAACCTTCTGTTACCCTTCATCACAAAACCGAACACTGTATAAACTCTTAAAAGTACGTGGTCTCCACAATGTTCTTTATAAAGGTCCTCGTTCACAAGAGCAAGTTGCAATTGGCAATGCCTTGGTTGTGGCCTTCTGTTCGGGCGGGGGGGGGGGGGAGGTAAAAAGGGGTAAGTACGGAGAATCATTTTGGTTTGGTTTGGTTTATGGGGTTTAACGTCCCAAAGCGACTAAGGCTATGAGAGACGCCGTAGTGGAGGGCTCCGGAACTTTCGACCACCTGGGGTTCTTTAACGTGCACTGACATCGCACAGTACACGGGCCTCTAGAATTTCTCCTCCAAAGAAATTCTAGCCGCCGCGGCCGGGATCGAACCCGCGTCTTTTGGGTCGGCAGCCGAGCACCATAGCCGCTGAGCCACCGCGGCGGCTTGGAGAATCATTTCAGCTGTGGTTGGTGCAACACTTGTTATCAGTTACTCTGCTCAATTACAGTGATCCTCACCTGTTTGAGGTGCATCGGTATTGATTACAGCAACGACAGGCTGGTTCCCAGCACTCGCTGAATCGCTTTGGTTAGGCCGGCAACCTCTGCCCGGAACACCCAGAAGTTTGCAGGGGCGAGGCTGTAAAGGAGCACCCTGTCTCTCCAACAGTCTATTATAATCATGTGCAGTCCCTGGCACTCAGGATGAGATCCATTATGTCGAAGAGTGACTGGAACGCAGTACGATGGAGCGGGTGCTAGGCGCTCGGTTACAAGACCTGCAGTATCACAGGGTTTGTTATAGTTATGTTAACCTATCCTGGAGGGCGCCACGGGCTACCCTAGCTGTGTGTATAATGACGCAACTAATCTATTAAAGGGTCTTTTTCGTTCGGCTACTGGCGCCGTGCTTGCTTGGGTGGCTGCTGCTCTGCGTGTGCCAGCCGGCGATACAACAGATGGCGACGAGGTAAACAAAAGTGGACGCGAATAAGCAACAAGATGAACCTGCTTCAGCCACCGGAATTCCTGCCAGCGCCGGGAAGGCCAGCCATTCCATGGAAGCAGTGGCGAAGGATGTTTGAAAATTATTTGCTGGCCTCGGGGAACAACGCCCACCCTGCTGATAGTAGGAAAGCGCTCTTGGTGCACTGCTTGTGCGTGGAAGGTCAGCGCATTTTCTACGCATTGCCAGAAGAACAGTCGTCAGCTTCAGCAGGAAAACAGCAAGACACAGATGCGGAAAAGAAGTATTCCATTGGCGAGCTTGAAGCTTTAGCGTGTGTATGGGCCTGCGAACATTGGCGTGTGTACCGGTGGGGCCGTTCGTTTATTCTGCGCACGGATCACCAGGCCCTGGTAACTCTGCTGACAACAAAAGAGGTGGGTCGCAGACCCTTCAGAATTGCAAGATGGCATGCTCGGCTACTCGATTACAACTACACAATAGAATTTCAGAAGGGCAGTGAAAACGTTGTGGCGGATTCGCTGTCACGAATGCCCCAATCTGCACTCGGAGGGCACATGGAACCGGAAGGGCCTGATGACGCAGTGTGCGTTGTTTCGTCGTGCATAAGCCATGAAGAGTTCGTGGCTGAAACTTCGCAGGATCGAATGCTGCAGGACGTCATGCAGTGGACTACCTCGTCATGGCCGCCAAGTAAGGATCTACCAGCAGGGGCACACCCCTTTCACCGTATCCGAGACGAGCTGTCTGTCGCTGGAGGGATTCTTCGTTGCGAGCAGTTTGTTGTGCCTGCATCGCTAACTGGGTGCCTCCTGTCAGCAGCTCATGAGTCGCACCCAGGTATTTCACGGACTAAACAACGGCTACGTGAGAAGTACTGGTGGCCAGGAATGGACAGACAGGTGGAACATCTTATTCAGTCTTGCGCTGTCTGCCAATCCGTGGACAAATCGGCGCGACTAGTAGTGCCCCCGTTACAGCCGGTAGAGTTCCCTTCATGTCCATGGCAGAAATTGGGCATTGATATAGTTGGCCCATTTGCGTATGCACCCGCAGATAACCGGTTTGCCATCACACTAATCGCCTACTTTAGTAAATGGCCCGAAGTGTGTTTCACGGCTAACGTCACGTCTTCAAACGTTGCATCATTTCTACGCAGTGTATTCAGCAGGGAAGGCTACCCCGAAGAACTTGTGTCCGATCATGGGCCTCAGTTCACATCAACCGAGTTTGAAGAATTCCTGCAAGAGAGAGGTATAAAGCATACTTTTTCCGCTGTCTACCATCCAAAAGCGAATGGACAGATCGAACGGTTTAACCGCGTGCTTAAGGATTACGTCCAGGTGTGTTTGCAGGAAAAGCGGCCCTTAAAGGATGCCATCACAGAGTACCTTGGAGTATACCGGTGCACCCCACACGCGACGACAGGACAAAAACCTGCCCTGCTTTTGCATGGGCGTCACCCAAGAACTAAGCTGGATGTAGTCGGAGCTCCAGGTGCCCAGTTCTTCCAGAGGCCAGACATTGAGTTGCAAGCGTTGCGTCACAGAGTGGCCGAACATCAGCAGGCAAGCAAACAATACACGGATAGGCGACGAGCTGCCAAGCACGCGGCGCTTCAGCCAGGCCAACGAGTACGGGTCAAGTTGCCAGGGCACATTCCCAAAGGTGCTCTTAGGTATTCCCAGCCCTTGACGGTTGTTAAGGAGTGGCACCAAGAAACCTACGAACTGGAAGATGGCCGCAGGTGGAACCGAGAGCGTTTAGTGCCGTACCCTAGGGAGCATCTGCCCGCTGCCGTCGCAAGTTTTGAGTTCGGCGCTACCCGGAACTTCGTTGGGCCTCATTCACAACAGCACTGTAAACAGAAAGCTGCGCAGCTCAAACATCACCAGCGAGAACGGAACCACCCGTAACTTTGCGACGATCAACGCGAGAGGGAAGGCCACCCTCTTGGTTCCCGCACTATGAAATGTGATTGCTGACAATGTGAAGTAGACAAATGAGCCGCCACCTTGGCTCATTTTTTAGAAGGAGGGATGTTATAGTTATGTTAACCTATCCTTGATGGTGCCACGGGCTACCCTAGCTGTGTGTATAATGACGCAACTAATCTATTAAAGGGTCTTCTTCATTCGGCTACTGGCGTCGTGCTTGCTTGGCTGGCTGCTGCTCTGCGTGTGCCAGCCGGCGATACAACTCGCGCAAACAGCAGGGGCGTGCTGTTGTCCTGCTTCCGGTCTTTATGCAGCAAAGATACCGGTCGGTAGAACAGGTACAACCAGTGGTTCCGCATCAGAAGCCCAGGAGCATCACACATTTCTCGAGCAGGCCCAGCGAGCGTGTGTAGCATATGCGTGTGGCAGTGCGCACGGATTCAGGTCCAAGAAGCCACAGCAGACTCACCAGAGGGTCATCCAGGAGATTCAGGCCCCGAAAGACCTCAACCACTCGTCGCCTTCGGCCTTAGGGGGCGCCACGCAGGGAGTGGGAATCGAGGCTCCACCCTTCACGGGCTCAACTCCGTCGCCTTCATCTCTCTCTCGGAGTCCTCCGAACCATCGGCGATGGCTCAGTCAACCGGTCAAGGATCCTGTGGTGAACAAAGTGCGTTCGTGCTCCATTCCTATCCAGCAAAGACGATAGTTTCGGACGCCCCACATACAAACAACGACAGCATTCTCGCGGCAAACATGCTCGTACATGATTCATGGCTCATAATTGCTCGTACACGAGCTCATTTTGAGTATGGTGATTAGGAAATAGGAAACTGAGTAACCAGTGCTAACCGGACCCGCAACCGCTATCGCATTCTACTCTTAAAGGCGAAGACTAAGCGTTCTGTAAGTTTTACCCCTGGTTTGTTGCACAGTCGTTGTCACAAGCGTACAGCCCAATGGATCGGCTTCTGAGTCCTGCAGCGCGGCTCCTCTTGCACACTCAGGGATTCTAATCTCATGAAGTAGGAAGGACCTTAAGTACTCAACCCTTATAAGCTTAGGACTGTCAGATATGCTAAAGAGCCCCGGTGCACTGCTAGGCAGCAAACCTTACGCTGTATATTTTTTACAAAGACTGTACATATCTCTTCTAGAGCACGGGGTAAGATCGAATGCTTCGTAGTTGTTCCTCTTCTTTAGCGAACGAGCGGCGTGTAGAGTACTCTGAGCGCGAAACAAAGATGTATGCTTATGTATGCTCACAATATAAGCAACAACGCGTACTTCGCGTCGCGCAGTTCCTGGTGGAAAGCAGAAACGTACAGAAGGAGAGGTTTTCGACTACACGTTGGAAAATCACTCGGAAACCGTTAGGTAATTTTGACATCTGCGCTCAGCGCACGTGTCAGGTTTGCGCTCCTATAAAGATGCTAAGTGCATCCGTCTCGCTACGCGAGTCTTGCTAAACACCCGACAGTTCTAATACGGTCACTGGATATTCTATTCCTGGTTGGGGGGTGGCAGGTTGGTGACTGCACACAAGACGCCTAGCAAGTTCCGCTGTCGGCGCGCCTCCAATAGGTTCACGGCTATGCACAGCTTGGTGCCATCGTTCTCCGGCCGCAATTAAAAGCAGGATGTTGTCAACATAATACAAAAGGGCACTGCTCTTTTCAGCACTTTGCGTTTATTACAGGAGGTACTGAACAGAGGAAATAGTGCTATAAAAGTCACGCAGCAGGCAAGAGGACCGGACAAGCGCTACAAAAGGGAAATAAAAATTTGATGAAAAGAGACTTCAAAACGTCTATGGGAAATAAACGTGCGTTCGCGAATACTAAATAACCACAGAAAAAGTGGCACCCGATATCAAGTCCATTAAGAGGACACTGGAAAATATGAGAGATTAATAAATAAAAAAATTGCATGTGACACTTGGGCTCCGCCTTAAGGACATGACATGATAGAGTTAATGAGTTAATGCCGATATATGCGGAATTGGTCATTCTCATGTATGCATTTATATGTCCCCGGTAGCGCTCATATTACTCATATTACTCTATGAGGATTGGTGCTGCAGTTATGGGATCAGCCAGTGCCCTGCGATGGCAGGTGCTGCCACCCGTAGGCTTTGTGCGACCCAAGTTGCTCTTCCCCTGCAACCTCTCGCGATCAAGCATTATTTTAACTGTGCCTTGCCAGTGTGGACAGATTTCCCACGGTACGGTGGATTAATTGTGATGACCCTACAAGGTCCCGTGACATTGGTTCTTAAAGGCATTGGTGAGCGCTATCAGAATACGGAAAGGGACGAATACTTCGTCCTGTGTGTTCGTCCCTTTCAGTATTGTGACAGCGCTCACCAATACCCTCAAGAGTGTATTTCCAACTAGTCCCAGTAGTAGCTCTTTTGACATTGGTTGCCCATCTAGGTAGCTGCCCGGGAGGTGGCTGCTTTTGACCAGCCTATTTATCGCTACAACGCCAACACCCACAACGCCAACGCCGGAATTTCTGCTTAATGGGGACTCTAACGCTACTGCGTTAAGAAATATACGAAATGGGAAATAAACGATTGACATCAAGCACCTTTCAAGAAACAGTCTGCTAAGGCAAAGGGCACTTATCAAGTAATTTTACATCGATAGCTATTAACCGCCGATTCCTGGGTTTCACGGGTAACGGGCTAAAATCCGATAGTACAACGATAGCGTAATGGGCTAAGTTCTCTATAAGCTGAAATTCATTCTCTACTTTAAATTCATACATTCCTGGTAGTCCTCATACTCCTCCTGGCGCAGTGGTGCAGTGGTTAAGCTCTGCTCCGCAGCTCTTTGACGGCAGGGGCTCCCAGCAGTGGGCCTTTTGCGGCCCAGATTACTCTTCCCAAGTATCCAATCACTGATTCAACGGCCACCTGCAACGGTGGATAGTTTGCGCAGTGTCCGATCAGCAGGTTGTGGTTAATCCGCAAGTTCACGTGACTTTGGTGGCCCACCTGCCTTCTAGGTTGCTCTCTGAGGTCCCCCTGCCAGAGCCATGTCCGTGATTTTTCGCTCACAAAGCCGACAATTGCCGACGTTCGATTTTTTGCGTAATGGGGCCTTAATGCTATGGCTTTGATAATCATACTAATATTACTTCAAGCGCTCAATACGAGAGTTACCAGCAAGGAACAAGAAGCGCCCTGGCTGGTGATGCTTCGGACGACCGTGCTGTACTCTGATGTTCCTGCCACTTCGTGTTTCGTCCTTGACGCACTCGCTGTGGCTTTCACCTAGGTTCCATTCGGTGGTGGTGCTGGGTACGCCTTTCATGTACCGCACGCCCCTACAATCCGGGAATAAAGAAACACCAGTTCATCAGGCCAGTCGCAGACTAAAAGGCCTGTCTCCCCAATATGGACCACTCCCTCAGCACAACGGAACTTTAGGCGAAAGCATTGACACAATAAATCTGCCAGCATTAACAGCGCCTGTGCAGCTCCACCATCAGCAGGAATCACCTTGTTTTTACGACCTTCCCCATGAGGATGCCGAGGATTGGCTGGAGCAATTGGGCTTTCAGTGTGGGGCACGCTAACTCTCAGCCGGGCATTGTTTACTTTGCTCTAAAGGTGCCAGCGAGGATATGGTTTGAAAATTGAGAATTCGGCCTCCGCGCGTGGGGCACATTCAAGGCGGAATTGCTGCGTACTCTCACCACATTTTGCAAAGAAGAAGTAGAACTCCTCTACCGAATCTCATCCGGCATCCAAACCAGAGCGCGGCGCTGTGCTTCGAAGAGATGAAGCGGCTCTTCCGTCGCGCGGACCCCAGCATGTCGGAAGTGCAGAAAGTGTGCTTTCTGGTGAAGGGCGTCAAGGAACATCTCTTCGCAGGCCAGGTTGAAAGTGCACTGTCGACCTTCGCAGATTTCATCAGTGAAGCGACAGCAGGGGGAAAATTCATTGAAATGTGAGCCCACCAGTATCAGCCCCCAAGTGTCTCTATGATCGCCGCCAGTGCTGAAGGAATTACCTCCAATTCCACAGAAACACAGCGCGACATGGTCCAGTGCATAGCAAGAGAAGAGGTAGCAAAGTACCTCCCTACCCCAGCGCAGCCACTGGTGGCAAGGTTTTCTGAATTCTTCCGCAAAGAAATGCGACAGGCACTCGTCGGCATGTCGCCACTCATCCCAGCGACTTCGCTGCCGCAATCTGAGTTACGCCTCCACTGCATGGCGTTAGCAGCCACCGCCACCCCGCGCTACAAGTCTGCCGCACCATCTGCTCGTGTTTCCTCTTACCCGCCGAACGTCGTGCAACGCCCCAGCCCTCGACGCACTGACGTCTAGCGAACCGCAGACCATCTGCCAATGTACTGCCATTGCGGCAAGCTCGGGAACATCTGTCCATACCAGGTATTAGGCCTTCACGGACACTCTTTCATTGCACCCCGTCCGCTGCCTGGTCCAAGGCCGCGAGAGATCGCGGATTGCATTGCGCAAGCCGATCCCAGCACACCCCGCTTCTCCCGATACCCCACGTCTCGCGGATTCGGCTCTCCTGAACTGGAGGACCAATCCCAAAGTGTCTGTAAGGAAAACTAGACCAGCAGTCTCTAGTGGTGCTGTTCCGCTACCAAGAAAAGTGCAAGATCCTTTCAACACCGCAAGATACTTTATCGCCACCAGGACCAGAGAATTTAGCGAGCGGTCGATCAGACGCCACGACGACTCGGAGATCCCTGCCGTCACCCCGTCGCCAATCGCTCACGCAGCCCAACATCGACCCACCAAAGCCAAGACCGAACACCGCGCCTTTGTCGAAGCGCTACGCCATCCGCTGCCCAACTAGAGCTCTCAGACGACGGCACCGACGCAACCGCCCTAGTAGATACTAGCGCCGATTATTCCGTGCTTAGTGGGCACTTTGCCGCCGCGCTCAAAAAGATCACAACTCGGAACGGAACGCAGATACGCTCTGCTCGCGAACATTTTATTGCGCCCAGGGGAATGTGCATGTCGAGAACTACGGTGCAAGCGGAATACTTCCTGGCAGCGTTCGTTGTGTTAGCGCAGTGCTCCCTTGATGTCATCGTCAGTATGGACTTCCCATCAGAACACGGCGCAATCATTGATCTGTAAACAAAGTACGTAAAGTTTACGACTGGGAATGCCACCCGAACCAACAGCTGCAACAAGCTGCACTCCATATTCTTTTTTTTTTTGCAAGCACATGTGCGTGCCGCCACGTTGTAGTGTCATGGTGACTGTCGGTGCAATGGCCATCCAAGCAAATTCAGGCGTTGTCGAGCGCAAGCAGGCATTGGTTCTGAAAAGTAACATTGGGTTGCATGGGTCGTTGTCCTCCTCGAAGATGAGAATGCTGATATCTCCCTCACCAACTTCAGCAATGAACACCAACCTCTGAATAAGGAACGTCTGTAGAGTATCTTGATAAAATTACTGAAAATAAATGTGTGCAGAGTTCAACTAGCGCGTCGACAATGGAATCCGACTGCCGTCTTGAAGTGAAGTAAACCGTAACCCCGCTTACCTCAGCAGCGTCAAGCAGAACTACCGCGCCTGCGCAACTGCTGCTATACCGCCTGGGCATCATCGGTACGTGTTTGACGCAACCATCTTGCAAACCACCACATGATTACAAATGAAAATGTCAGAATCCTTCGTCAGTAACCCCATGAGGTTCCAACTTAAGAGCGTAGCCCTACCACGACTGAAGTCCAGAAAATACTGGTTGCCGACATCGTTCGATGATATCCGAAGTTGAGGGTGGCATCTTTGGTACTTGAGAAGACAAAAGGCGGGACATTGCAGCTCTGCGTCCACTACTGTCACTTGAACAACGTCGAAGAAAAGGATGCTTATTCCTTGCCTCCAATCGATGACTCCTTGTATCACCTTTGCAGCACAGGATATTTTCCCGCCGTGGAACTGAAGTGAGGGTGCTGGCAAATCGAGGTAGACGAGGGGGACCGCGTGAAGAGGGCTTTCATCACGCTTGATGTACTGTGCGAGTTCCAGGTCATGCCATTTTGTCTTTGCTCCACGTCAGCTGCCTTTAAAGACTCATGGACACCATTCTAGCCAATCTGAAATGGCACACGAGTCTCGTATATCTGAATGAATTGATTATGTTCGTGCCGAACTTCGAGGAGAACCTATACCGCACTGACGCGGTCCTGTAGACCATACAGTCATCTCGCCTTAGGTTGAAATGCGAAAAGTATCATTTTTTGTTACCGGCAGCTGAAGCTTTTCGGCTACGTAGTGAATATGCATAGCGTCCTTCCGGATACAGAGGAAACAACTGTCATTGATAATTTCCCGGTACTGCATAACCAGCAAGTAGTGCGCCGCTTCCTCGGCTTATGTGCCTATTACTGCCGATTGATAAAAAAACTTCTGAAAAAACCGGCACGCCCCTTATCCGTCTGACCTGGGGCATAGTGTCGTTCGCCTGTTGAATACCGGAATTGGAGGCTTTTCAAGAGCTCCAACTTCGCCTTCAGACGCCACCTGTTCTTGCATATTTTGACAAAAACGCAGATACAGAAGTCCACACCAATGCGATCAATGTTGGTTTGGACCCTGTTCTTGATCAGGTACAGAAGGGCCAACAATTTGTGATCGCTTACGTTAGTCGGTCTTAGTCCAAGACCGAGATAACTATTCTGTCAAAGTAAAGGAATGCCTCGCCATTCTGTGGTCAATTTCGAAGTTTCGACCTTACCTCAAAGGAAGACCTTTCAAAGACCTGACCGACCATCACGCGCTTTGTTGGCTAGCCAACCTAAAGGATATCGCAAGCGTGGTTCGCAAAATGGAGCCTACGACTTCACAAATAAATTACTGTGACGTAAAACTCCGGCCGTAAGCACTTTGACGCCGGCAAGCTTCCTTTTGGTATTTCCGTGCACAACAACACCGGAGGGCAATGTTGACGACGACAGCTCTGTGAATGCACCCAGTCCAAACCAATTCGCCGAACACCATGGCACCGACCCAAATATTCGGGACCTAAATGACTTTCTTCAAGGTGCATGAGGCACGCTCCCTAAGGCCTTCAGTCGCGATTAGTCTTCTCTGTGCCTAAATTACGGCGTTCCTGCGAAGCAAATTTTGTCTACAAAACTCGCCAGTACATACTTGCCACTGCTGAACCTACGCGAAGAAATTTTTCAAGCGTGCCACGACGAACCGTCTTCTGGCCACCTTGAAGTTGCCCGAACGCTCGCCAGAAATCAGGAAAGATACTACCGCTTCTCCTTGCTGACCCTACTCGTTATGTACTCACTTGCATTCCTCAGAACACACGATAAACGACCCCTCTCTGTCGCAACCTAAGGCAGCACAACGCGAGGGTACGACCTGCGAAAGGCAGCAAAACGGAAGCACCAAACAAGACACTTCATGTTTACTGATTGGTATGCTGCTTACAACCATGAAGGCTTCTATGCGCAAAATACCCGTCATTCCCCAGAGGTAGAAGCTATTCTCGCAATGAAGCCTTCTGTGTCGCCATCTTACGCTCCACAAGATCATAATATATCACAGCAAATTGAATGGCTTTTACAACGACACCCTTATGGGAGTTCACCTTCCACAACATCATTCTCACGCGCGCCATAATCCAGCAGAATGCTGATGGTTTAGGCAAGTATCTGCATATTTCGGGCAGCTGGTGCGAGAACTTATCGTTCCCGGTTTTCTGAGAATCGCGTGGTAAAGAGGACTGAATTAACCGGATATTAGTTTCATCATGTCCGCAGGCTACTGAGGGGCTTTCGATAGAAAATTCTGGCATCTCTCGTTTATGCCCAGCCTCACAGTGATAAAGATCACGTGAGTGCCGTAAGAAGTACAGGGAAGCAACAGAACACTCCCATTGGAGTACATCTGGAGTTGAGCAGGTCATTGAACGCTTCGACGCTTGAAAACTTTATTGCAAAACCGCCTTCACAGCCAATTATTTGTGAAGCCTTCAATGCTCATAATGAAATTTGGGCCAATTCACACGCATGTACGAAACGCGCAAGCTTGGACAACATCTTTCAACACGCTCAACTGAACCTCTAATTTATGCCAGCTTCCTTTTCCTTCGAGACCCGAAGACTAGTGGCAGCACTAAACTGACGTTTGATATGAATTCAGTTGCTGAAAACTTTGGCTGGATCACGGACTTGGAAGTGGTTATTAGCCCATGCTTATACCAGCTGCACGAGCGCAGATGTCACTAAAGACAGTCCGTACAAAATCCACAGACGCAGAAAAAGAAGCGGACAGCCGGGGAATCACTGCTGCAACCCGGAACGCGGAATTTGCCTCGACTATAGATCATTGCCTGTATGCAAGAATATGAATTTCAGCTAAAGTGACAGTTTACCGTCAAATGACGAGGCATTTTGAAGGCTCTGTGCTATTCGCTGAGAAGCTGAAAGGGCAGCTTTCCGCACAAAAGGCCTTGAAGACATTCACGCCTGCCAAAAGGCAAAACGGCGCATTCGGCACTACCTTGATAAACCTAGTTGGCAAGTCGGGCGAGAGCTCTGTTCCACATTGGAATTGAAAGAACCTGTACACAGAATTTGCGGATTGTTAGAGGTACACGCACTGCACAATAAGAGCTGCACCCCTTCCCCAGGCTCTGTGCATGATGGAAAATCTCTAAAAAAAGTTTGAGAAGAGGTCTAGTTACAACTGTGGGTCCAAGCCTTCTACGACCTCCACAGATGGTTTACCGCTGGTCCCACAGGCATAAGCTTGTTTGTTAAATCTGCCCTACAGAATTGCAGATCTTACCACAGCTGTGCCGAATAAAAGAGGCGCTCCCCGCCAAGCCACAACAAAGTGAGCGGTGAAGCGATCCCTAAGCAACCGCGCGGCGCCCGTCTTCGCCTCCAGGAATATATAAGGATTCTGGGTGAGTGGTGAAGTAACCACAAATGGAAGCTAGCGAGAATGACCCCCCCCCCCCCCCCCCTTAGAAACCTGGCAAGCATACACGCTACGCAACTTTATGGCCTCTCGTCCCGCTGAGTGCCGTAGGCCGCTTACAGAGCGGGCGATATACAACGCGTCAAATGGTTTCTCGAATACCGAAATGAGTATCCACAAGAAGTGAACGGGTTTCGCCAAGTGAAGTCCACGACTGATATTGTCATTGCCACTGTCTCATCGCTTGAAGAGTATTATTTAAAATCTCGTCTCGTCATGTTCTCATCACTGATAAACTACTGCACCTCCCTTTTCTCGCTTAGCCACATGAATTTCAGGCTTCTCTTCCCACCGAAGAGCAAGCAGTTTGCACCAGGTGTGAACGGAAAGAAGGCCACATACTGCCCACTGCAAGCTGCTCTGTCCCACTCGTTCGAGAAATATTCTCAGGGTACCCACAATATTCACTGAAGGCTCAACTTCTCAGAAGACTTCTTTCTCTGACATTTATACGTCCTCAGAAGCCAAGGTTTTTCATCGCATACTGTGGAAGACATCCTCCATTACAGCAATGATTCACGGAGTTAAAGAAACTGTCTCCTGTGCCTTGCGCTGAACCCATGACCGATGGGAGATCTTCAGGGACCCCAAATCGATGTAGGAAAACAGACACCCGCCGGTTCCTCTCGAAATTTCGTACCTACATCACCTGGTGGTTGCTACAGGTCAAACCTCACAGTGGATACTAGCTAACTATGGCAGTCTGGGTATTGAAAAAGCCCACGAAACGGCCCACAAATTTCCTCAGCATCGCACCTATACCGTCACAATCACAGATCCGTCACAGTTGGCAGAAGTATATATTTATGAGGAAAAAATTCACACTGGAGCGTGCCGCCACATTATAACCCATTTCTTAACTCTGACCCTGATCTCTTATCATGGCTACCACCCAGACTTCTTCGCTATCAGGTAATTGCTTACCGTCGACTTTGTCAAAACGATGCATTAAACAGATTACAGTACCGTTTACGGCATATTAGCAGTCAGCTTGGCGATAGCTGCCACCCAATCGAAACAGTGCTGCATATTCTCTTTCAATGACGAGCATATACTCACGAGCGTATGCAATATATGAGCATCGTAAGGAGTCGGTTACCCGAGTGCCACCAACAGCGGAGTGTGCATTACGTCATTTAGCCTTCCTTACCCAGCAGAGACGGGCAATGAACTTTTTGCTTGCCAATTTAGACCACATCAGCCCACTTGGCGCACCGTAACTTCTGTGTAAGTCAGCATTATGCACTCGTCACGAAGTGAACTTTTTCAGGCCATGTAGAACCTTGGAGTTCAAGCTTTATTGCGTTATAGCAATACCGGTTAATGCACCTCGGCTCATACTCAATGGCAGTATGTTTTACTTTTTTTATTTTACCTATTTTCTACCGCTATTCATTAATTGTTTTACCCAATTCCAATCCTCGCGCCGAGTAGCATGTCAGCAATTTTTAAACGCCGGCTAAGTTCTGTGCTTTAATTAACAAGTTTCTCTCCATTTTCTCTATTCTTAGCATTACATCCATGCGTTTTTGCAGCAAATGTCATTGAAAAGCATTAATATTCCATTATAATTAGAGCGACCGGCACGGCAAGTGTTTCGGTTTCGCTTATGGTAGGACTTGTAGGTCAGTGCTGGCTCGACACTAATGGGGTACACTCGTCGGTACGTTTGCAAGGCACCCGCGAATATACGTTTACGTATACTTAGCAAAATCACTCACCTGCTTAATTTGCATATGCCCTAATAAGCGCAAGTTCCACCGGAAGCACCCAGGTTTCAGGGACGGCGAAATAAAAAGACACCTGTTTGTTCTGCGATGTCAGCAGGTATTAGATAACCCCAAGTGGTTTAGATTAATCTAGAGCCCACTACTACGGCATCCCTCATACCCCATGTACCTATTTCAAATTTCAAACCCATAAACAGTTCTTCAGCGCAGGGAATATTAAAAGTTATGGAGTTTGATTTGGTTTCGCTCCGCAGGAGAACGACATACGCGGGACTTTCAGTGCCAAAATGAGTTTGCATTTACACACGCTGCGAACCTAAAGTAAAGTGTACATAGGGTAGCGCAACTGCATATGAAAGATATTAAACGTGCCCAAAACACAGATTCTTCGCAACACATTGAAGGTAATCCTACGAACTGCACATAACTGTAATGTTGGCCATTAGGGTCATGGAGTTTATAAGGTCCGTGCTGCTATAACGCCTTTCAAGGACATCGATCTCGCTGCACGAGTCTTAATAGATGATTGCTATTCCGAGCCGCATCGGTGCCTAAGCTATTCTCGGTGAAGTGGCACTACGCATCTCATTACTTTTTCATGCCGATGCCCTTCCACGAGACTGAGAGCTAAGCCTAGCCTCATGCCATCGTTTCCATGCAGGGCACTGCTCTTTTCAGCACTCGTCATTGTTTTGCAAGGATTCTTTAAAGCGGAAATAGTGCCATAAACGCCATGCAGTAGACACGAGGACTGAACGGGCTCTACAAAATCAACTAAAAAATAAAAAATTCGCCACGTGCATGGGCATTAAACGAGCACAGGTGAAATATAAGTTTGGTTTGGTTTATTGGGGTTTAACGTCCCAAAGCGACTGAGGCTATTAGAGACGCCGTAGTGAATAGCTCCGGAAATTTCGACCACCTGGGGTTCTTTAACGTGCACTGACATCGCACAGCACACGGGCCTCTGAAATTTCGCCTTCAAGAAATTCAGCCGCCGCGGCCGAGATCGAACCCGCGTCTTTCAGGCCAGCAGCCGAGCGCCGTCACCACTGAGCCACCGCGGCGGGGCGTGAAATATAAGTATTGTGAGGGAAACGAAACATTATAACAAATAAAGAGAATGGACGCTTCCAAATGTGAGGCATGAACTGAAATCAAAGTATGCGATAGTAAATAGTGGTCTCCCTAGCAACCTAAAGGGCCGCTAAAGAAATTTACTTCTTTTCCTGCGGAATGGGTTTTTCGAACGAAATGTGCGTTCTTCACGGCGCCTTAGACGTTATCATCATCAACCTCACTACGCCCACTGCAGGGAAAAATCATCTCCCATGTCTCTCCAATTAACCCTGTCCTTTTCCAGCTGCGGTCACCGTATCCCCGCAAACTTCTTAATCTCATCCGCCCACCTGACTTTCTGCCACCCCCTGCTACGATTGCCTTCTGTTGTAATCCACTCCGTTACCCTTAAGGACCAGCGGTTATCTTGCCTTCGCATTACATGCCCTGCCGAAGCCCATTTCTTCCTCTTGATTTGGACCCGGATGTCATTAACCCGCGTTTGTTCCCTCCCCCACTCCACCCGCTTCCGATCACTTAACGTTACACCGATCATTTTTCTTTCCATAGCTCGCTGAGTTGTCCCTAACTTAAGCTCAACCCTCTTCGTTAGCCTGCACTGAACAAACCAATGAGCCTTAGTGCTGGCCTTAAATAAGCTTTTCTTACTCTTCTTCCTCCAGGAACACCAGCACGGAGCAAAGGGGACTTCCGGGTCCTCGTCACAAGGGCGTTCTTTCTTCGCAACACATTGTTATGTTATGGATCAATACCGACTTGCCCAAATTTCCACCCTGGTGAAAGCATTCTTTGTAGGTGGCCATCCTCCTTGAGAGAGAGAGAGAGACTCTTTAATGAAATGCAGAGAATTTAGCCGGCGTTTAAAAATCGCTGGCATGCTACTCTGCGTAGGAAGTGGAATATGGGAGATAAAGACAGAAGGAGAGCAGCGTGGAAGAGGTAAACGAAAAAAAAAACGAAGAGAAAATGCGGCCATGAAATGGGTACTAAGGATGAAATGGCGAGTATTGATGTAACCAATGGAATGATGGAGCGCATAGTCCGACAAATGGGCTGACGAAGTTCATTGCATGAAGAATGCGTGAAGGTAACGTGCTAGTGAATTTAGAGCTTATCGAGATGTCCAATGTCTTTTAAATATGTAAAAAGAAAGTTCATTGCAAGTCCCTGTTGCCTGAAGCAGGCTAAGGGACCTAAAACTTTGTCCATTCTTAGGGGCACTGGGCAGAGCTTCTGCATGCAATGTTCATAGTACGCACGCTCGTTAGCATACGCAGATCACACAAGTAGGATATGTTCCACCGTTTCTATCGAGGCACAATTGTCACACTGCGGACTGTTCATTTGTCCAAAACGGTATCGCAAGCCGTTTGTATATGCAGCATTCAGACGAAGTCGGTGATAAAGTGTTTCCAGTTTTCGAGGAATTCTGGGTGAGAGTCTTGGTCTAAGATGTGGGTCGATTGAGTGAAGAAATTGGTACTGCCTTGCTAGTGATCGCCTAATTAGCTAAAGGGAAAAGCAGGGTCACATTATCGCTAGCCCGAGACGCAACTGCTGCCAAAGACGAGCACGAAAATTAGAAAGCAGGAACGATTCAAGGTAGCAAACATGCATTTCTCTGCTTTATCCGCTTCCCAAATTTCCTTGGGCCTTTTGTTTCTTCCACCTTCTATACCTTATACGCGATTGAAAGAGAGAAAAACACTGCGAAAGGAACGAAATTTTTTGAAAGGTGCCAATTGTCACCTAGAAATTAGCCTTTGTTACCTTCCCGCTAATTTTTGTTAGAAGATGAAGAGGAAAAAAAGTTGGAGGCTTATCAAGGTTAAGCCCAGTGGATGCGAAGCATGTTAAGCAGCTGCCTCAGTGTGGATGGGGCATTCCTATTATTAACGTCCTCAGCGTTTGGAGGCATCTTGGCCGCATACACGCCCGGCGCAAAGACGCTGGCGCGGTTGCGGGCACAGAGACTGACGCGACGGCGGGCGCCCGCCGTTTCATCCCTGGCGTGACGTCACATATCACGTGATGCAGCGATGGTGGCGCCGCCGCCGCGTCGCGCGCGACGGCGCGAACCGAAGCGTGGAGGCCTCCACCGGGCGACGTCCGACGGCGCGATATGAGGCCCCATCTGGCCCCATCTGCAGCCGGTGTGACGTCATCACGTGACTTCACATCATGTGATCTCACTTCAAGGTCAATGTTGGCCACCGCCGGGCGTCGCGCGAAGGCCCGAAACCTACGTTAATATGCTTCGCATAAAACGACAGCACACAAAGTATGAAACCACTGGCATTGCTTCAGAGGCAACAACAACACGGGATGTACGCTTATCCACAATTTGTTCCACTTGCGAGCGCTTGCCGCTCGTGTACTCGTCGCATCCACTCTGGAGCTCAGACACGACTTTGTTCCTCAATGCCACTGATACGAGCTTTGCCTGCAGACAGGAACTCCGGAACTGGCAGCGAAACGTGAGCTCTATACAGGGTTATCAGTTTCCCAAGCCCACCGCAACGCCCTAACACAACGTATGAGAGAGAGAAAGACTTTAATGAATGAAGGACAGGCCTGCCTGGCTATGAGCCTAGCATGCTACTCCAGCACGACGTAGGGTTGCGTCGATTCACCAATGTCGTGCTGGGTCACTGCAGTGTGTGTGTTCCAGCGTACTAATGCGAACTTTATCTGAGGTGTTTCGGGGGTAGAAGACCTGATATCCAGCAAGTTAAGGTGTCGAACGTTTCTTGAGATATGATGTCAGGAACGCCCGCTAACTGTTGGATGCGAAATAGAAGGTTGGCTACGTTCTTGTAGAAACCACGACGGTTCCACTGACAGATGGCACGTGGATGTGTTGCCACCGAGGCTAGGCTGAAAGACCTAAGGCGCTATGGTGCGTGACAGTAACGCCGGAGTACTAGGAAGGACCGGGTCTTACACTGTTTTCTACGAGATGGTTGCCGTTGTTTGGTGGATGGACCAGAGCTTCTAGTGCGGTGACTCTACTTTCTATGCTAGGTATTTGATGTATTTGGGCTAGACGAGATTCGATCATGTCGTCGAGTAGCTGTTGGAGCTTTGGGCATAGTTGTGCACAAACCTAGGGCAGGGCTGCGTGAACGGTGGTCTGGATGACAACTTGCGGGTTGTTCAGAGGTACGGAGAGGTCATTCACATCGGTATGGCCAGAAACGGGCTCTTGGGATGATGTTGCGGCTGGTGAAAACTGCGTGCCCATGTTCACGAGGGCTATTTCGAGGTCGCTCATGCATTCATTCTGCTCCTTAATTTAGTGCTTCTGCTGCTGTAATTTAAGTCGAAGAGCCTGCAACTCCGCGTCTTAATCTGACTGTGATTAAGCACGCGCCACCCAGCTCATCTGTTTCGGCGCCGGGAAGGTCTGGTCCACAGACGAGGGGGGAAGTGGAGGGAATTCTGTGAATCGAAATCGGGATGGAAGGCCAGAGTCACTGGTTTGCTTGGTCTCTAATCCTGGCTGTGTGGAGATGGACGCGAAGCTGTGTCTTGCAGGGCATCGAGTTGGACTTTACGGAGCCGAAGTTGCACAATATCGATTCGTGAACCAGAGGACTGTCACTAGATATTATTCAGTAGAACTCTTGTTTGGGCGAGTTGGTTCATCCTTGAACGGGTACGTATGCTTGCGCGAAGAAGACGGGACACCACAAAGGAATACACACGACATGCGCTCTGTACATGTCGTGTGTGTTCCTTTGTTGTGTCCCGTCCTCTTCGCGCAAGTGTACGTACCAGTTCATAGATATTATCCGAAATTGCAGGGCTGCACGGGGCGCGTAAGAGATCGGAAGCGGGCGGAGTGGTAGAGGGAACAAACGCGGGTTAATGACATCCTAGTCAAAATCAAGAGGAAGAACAGGGTTTGGGGAAGGCATGTAATGCGAAGGCAAGATAACCGGTGGACCTCAAGGGTAAAGAAGTAGATTCCAAGAGAAGGCAAACGTAGTAGGGGGCGTCAGAAATTTAGGTGAGCTGATGAGATTAAGAACTTTGAGAGGTATTAAGATCGACGTCAGCGGGTCTCGTTTGGAGCCAGCCAGCACACCTGTTTCTACTGTGCATAGCTGCGAGCAACTTCAGCGTGATTACTTTCGGGCCTGCCGCCATGGACCGGACGCACAGAGAGGACCCAGGTGAAAGCTGACTTCAATTACGGAGTTTGCCCGGTTGGAGTACAGGACCAAAACCAGACCCCCTTCACAAAGTGCCTGCACGTGTAGAACGCCGCCGCCGCCTTGGGGAGACGAACGTTATTTTCCCCATTTGCCGTGACCGTGCCAGGGAACAAGGGGCCTCGTCTCCGGCTGCTCTTTGTTGTGCCAAGCACCGCGACAAGCTGGCGGGCATCATCTCTGACCCAAGCACGAGGAACCACTTTCGGCCTTTTCGTGACCTCGCGTCCGGCCTCGAGCGGCAGGTGACATTTGATGATCAACAGATGTCGGTGACCCGCAGAAACCTTCGGCTGGCCGGGGGCCATCACCTACCACAGTCGACGCTACCTCGACGACGACTTTCTTTCCCTCAGACTCAACATGTGACGGGGGCGTGGCCCTAAGTGCAGTGGTGTGTTTGTGCGCACAAGTTTGTGTTGTTTGTGATCTGGGCCCCTCCCACCCCGGCGTGGGCGTCCTCAACCTAGGGAATTTAGGGAAGGCGAACAGTATAAATGTCGAGAACGAATGCTGCAGAACAGCTCACTTCAAGCCTCTCTTAGCCTCCCATAGAGCCTCCCATAGAGCCTCATTTGGAACCTCACCTCTAACCATGATGGAAAAAGATGTAAATAAACCCACTTGTAATCTTCCTCCCTTCACCTTAACTCTTTCGCTCAACGGCACTCCTGTCCTGGTGGTGGTGGGAACGGGTTCGAAGCTTGACCACGGTTCCGTCAAGCGAGCAGCAGCAGCAGCGAGCTAGCAACGACGCCGAACCGAACGACCCATCATCGCCAACAACTGGTGGCAGCGTCAACAACTGGTGGCAGCGGTGGGATAGAAGCCCCAACTTCCCCCATAGCCAACAACTGGTTGGCAGCGGTGTGATGAACCTGGTGACATGGTGCTGCATCTGCGGGTGAGTGTTTGGCTTTTGCTTTGGATCCTCCAGGCTTCAAATTCTGGGTTAACAATTTGAACTGCTGGTTGATCGGTGTTTGTATGTCTGTAGCACAGGGGTAGTTGCACAGAATCACCATGAGCGAGCAAAACCAATATTTAAAAGCAGCGGCCGTGGACCTGACGAGGTTGTCGAGGACAGAACTGTTGTTCTTGTGCGACGAGTTAAGTGTGGATGTGGAGGAAAGAGCGAAAGATTCGGATATTATCCAGGCAATCAAAAGTTTTGAAACGGAAGAAGAAGATGATTTTGAAATTGCTTGGGATAATACGCACAGGTGGGCAAAAGAACAGGAGCGTAAAAGAGCTGAGGAAGCGGAAAGAGAGGAACGAGAGGCACAGCACCAGGAGCGTATGGAGAAGCTAGCAGCGGAGCTAGAAGAGCTTGAACTCGAGGCTGAGAAAAGGCGGCTCGCAATGCTCAGTGGTCTTAATGGGAACGAAGTAGCAATGAGTGACGCTATCTCCGTCCAGACATGGCCTTCAATGTTCCAGTCCATCGCCGAGTTACAGAGACATGACGCCATAATACAGGATTGCGAAATGGCGCAAAACCGGCATGGATGGCACACGACAGAGCACGGCCAAAATAGAGAGGCTACAGAGACCGTCTCCGAGTTAGCTAAGTGTAACTCCGCTAGATCTCGTTCAGAAAACGTGTGGAGAGGGCATGGATGGCGTCGGACAAAGCCGAGCCAAGAGAGACCTCCGAGGCTAGCTAGCGAGACCGTTGCCCAGTCAGATAGTCGAAAACCTGCGATTAAGGGCCAAGAAACGGAGTCTAACCGGCACCCGCGGTTTAGAAAAGAGAGAGCTCCGAAGAGAGGCTGTGCAGTGAGAGTAGGAACCGTGGCCGATTTGGTTAAGCGCGAGGACGCTAGAAAGGGGCCTGTACAGGCGACTAACCGGCACGGGTGTGAAAGGGATAATTTCCTCAAAGGCAGAGGTTTCAAAAGGGAAACAAAGGGGAGCCCTTTAGGAATTGTGAATCGTGGCAACTCAGATTTGAGGCGTCACTGCGGTGCCAGTGACCAAGCCAGGGTTATGGCTACCTCGGCGAAGGTGGCGTATCAAGAGTGTGAAGCTGCTGTTGCGTTAGGACGCAGTATTGAACGCCATGCTGAGACAAAGGACGAGAGCACGATTATAGATGAGCAGTGCGTTTCAAAGGAAAGCACTGAGAGCGATAAGCCAGCTGCAGAGGACTACCTTCAGGGGAGCGAACTGCTCATTTCCGGGGCAGCTGAAGGTCCGTCTGTCAGCTCTGTAGAGATGACCATCTGTTGCGAAGACAAAGAGGTCAAATTTGTGCCTAATGAAGGATTAGGCAAGTCATGTCAAAAGCTGGAGGAGACAGACTTTGTTCAGGCGACGCACGTGGAAAGTTCTAAGCGAAAAAGAAAAAGGGCGAGGCCAAAAAGGAAACGGATGAAATTTCAGGCCCTAAATTCACGTGCGCGGACAGGTGCTAGTGTTAGCACAGAAGGAAATGCGGCAGAAGGGAAAGGAAAACCTTCCCGCATTGGAGCTCGTAAGTTTGCGCTTAAAGTTACCGGTCAGGCGGCACGCGTGTATCGTTCTAAACCTGACCGCAGAAACAGAAAGGGAAGACCACATCTTCCAAGCAGAGCAGGAGGGGGGTTTTTCAAAGGGCATCGGCATGCGGGAAAACCCAGACAACAAATACCTGACAGGAAGGCGGAAAGGGAAAAGGCAAAGCGGCCCGAGAGACCGGAAGGCGCTAGGTTGCGCGACCGTCAGCGTATGCGAGCACAGGGATTGAGAAACAGAGACCCCGCACGCAGGCATGTTCACCGCGCGCAATTGAAAAGAAGGATGCGTCCTTCACTTTCGGCACTGGATTCCGGGAAGCGCGCAGGGCGAAAGGGTAGCCGAGCTTCGTGCTGGGGGCGAGAACAAAGAACAGCTTCTCGCGCTGGTCGCTGTGCGTCGCCAAGAGCCGGTTCTCGACTTTGCATGCCCTACCAAGGCTTTCTGAGCGTGTCAAGGGGGCGCGGAGACGACAGAAGGAGTCGTAGATGGCTTTTTTCAGAGGCCTTTTGTAACGAAATGACTACAGTGTCATCAGTCAAAGCGCGACCCCAGCGGGCGCGTCTGAAGGGCTAATCACTTCAACGCGGCGGAGGTGAGTCAGCTTTCACCCCCGCGTAGCCATTCGAAGTAGCTGGTTTTGTGTTCCTTTTTTTTGTGTGTGCGAAATCAAAAAGGGAAAGGCTACTTTGTTTTGAGCTAGACTGATCGGACGTTACTGTGTTTTCACTTAAAATTGAGAAAGATTAAAGTCTGAGTTAGAAATGAGAGTTCAGTTTGCCATGCTACTGAGAAATAAGGGCACTTAAAGGAGTGTAGCGAAGATTCCTGAGTAGACCATGTGCTGTTTGGATAGTTGGAACCGTTCAGAGCATTCAAGTTTTGCTGTGTTTGAAGGTTGGCACAGGTTTCTGTTGCATCGATAGAAGACTCAGACGTGTCAGACTTGGTTGAGATACCAAGATGTTGCTATATTAACGGAAGTGTAGCTAATGCCTTGCGAAGGCAAAGAAAGTGCGCATAATTGTGCATATCTTCGTACTCTTGTTTACTGGCGTATGGTTAGTCAGCCGATTGTGGTATTCGGAGATTAACCAACTGAAGTGGCTGCAGAATTTTGTAGAGAACAGCTGTGGTAGCTTTGTGTATAGGTTATGGTGCCTGACACAATGAGTTTAAGAGAAGTTCTGCGTATTTACTGGAATGAGTACCGATTTTGATGAGCAGTCGCATTTTTGTGAGTTTAACTGGAGCAGTTGATTCTCAGTCTCGAGCGATCAAGGTTCCTTGAGAAGAGCCAGAGGATTAAACTGAGCGTGGGCCAAATTTTAAGGAGACTTTCGATATTCGGGTGGTATTGGGGATCAGAGCTTGATTGATAAGGAATGGAGTTTCTATTCTAAATTTGTAGGCTTTGACACACCACCGCTTATCGTACAACGTGGCAGTCTGTCTATGGCAACCTCAGATGTGACGCGGACGCTCGCTTTGACCCTAAATTCGGGCAAAATTGAGGGGTCAGTATTCTGGAGCAGGATTTTGATTGAAATTAAAAGGAAGCCTGGTGGGTCTTCAGTGAATTCCGAACGCTTGCGCGTGGAGCGGTGCTTTGTTGTTTGGAACGTCCCATCTATGCTTTCCTTTGTTGGTGGTTTGGTGTTTTGGGTTTGCCTTGGGAGTTGATGTTGCAAGCCAAGATATCAACGTGGACGCGAGCCCATCTCTTCCTGCCCAGCGGTGGGGAACGCTGGCCATTCGAGATTTTCCGGGCCGCGGAGCAGCTATTAAGATCGACGTCAGCGGGTCTCGTTTGGAGCCAGCCAGCACACCTGTTTCTACTGTGCATAGCTGCGAGCAACTTCAGCGTGATTACTTTCGGGCCTGCCGCCATGGACCGGACGCACAGAGAGGACCCAGGTGAAAGCTGACTTCAATTACGGAGTTTGCCCGGTTGGAGTACAGGACCAAAACCAGACCCCCTTCACAAAGTGCCTGCACGTGTAGAACGCCGCCGCCGCCTTGGGGAGACGAACGTTATTTTCCCCATTTGCCGTGACCGTGCCAGGGACCAAGGGGCCTCGTCTCCGGCTGCTCTTTGTTGTGCCAAGCACCGCGACAAGCTGGCGGGCATCATCTCTGACCCAAGCACGAGGAACCACTTTCGGCCTTTTCGTGACCTCGCGTCCGGCCTCGAGCGGCAGGTGACATTTGATGATCAACAGATGTCGGTGACCCGCAGAAACCTTCGGCTGGCCGGGGGCCATCACCTACCACAGTCGACGCTACCTCGACGACGACTTTCTTTCCCTCAGACTCAACATGTGACGGGGGCGTGGCCCTAAGTGCAGTGGTGTGTTTGTGCGCACAAGTTTGTGTTGTTTGTGATCTGGGCCCCTCCCACCCCGGCGTGGGCGTCCTCAACCTAGGGAATTTAGGGAAGGCGAACAGTATAAATGTCGAGAACGAATGCGGCAGAGCAGCTCACTTCAAGCCTCTCTTAGCCTCCCATAGAGCCTCCCATAGAGCCTCATTTGGAACCTCACCTCTAACCATGATGGAAAAAGATGTAAATAAACCCACTTGTAATCTTCCTCCCTTCACCTTAACTCTTTCGCTCAACGGCACTCCTGTCCTGGTGGTGGTGGGAACGGGTTCGAAGCTTGACCACGGTTCCGTCAAGCGAGCAGCAGCAGCAGCGAGCTAGCAACGACGCCGAACCGAACGACCCATCATCGCCAACAACTGGTGGCAGCGTCAACAGAGGATACGGTGGCCGCAACTGGCAAAGGACAGGATTGATTGGAGAGACATGGGAGAGTTATTTGCCCTGCAGTGGGGCAAAGGCAGTCAGGCTGATGATGATCATGATTATGAAGATGATGATGATGACGCGGCCGCGTAAGCAGGAACCAAACGCGTGCCAAAACCTATTATCAGTGACATCAGTTTGAAAGTGCGATTGAAAGGGTGCCAAACCTGTACTGCCACATTGCGGCACGACTTATCGAATATAAAAATGGAAAAGATAAATGTTATGATTATGTGCATAAATCATTTTAGTACGGTAGCACTTGTGCTGCCACTTCATCGAAAACCGGTTGTCTGAAGCCTCAAACTCCACCGCCTGCGTGGAAGGTGGGCCACATAGGTCACGTGACCTTGTGTTGTCACCTGAACTTGCCCACCGGCTTCTTAGCAAGCTGCTCACCGTGGCAGGTGGCAGTTCAATAAATGACTAGTCGCAAGAGGTTGCTCGGAATTGCTGCCAGCGGGGGGCAGTGACGTGTCGATTAACCGCTTATCACTGAGCCAGGTGTTGTATGAGTATTCCCAGGGATCTATCAATGTAGAAGTATGACCAATTCTAGTGCAGTAAAGTCTAAAATAATGCAATATCACGCGAACTTGCGTAAATGATATAACAACCAAGGTAAGCCGATTTAAACAAGCAAAAGCAAAGAAACTGAAGATAAACTATGTTATACCAGGGCTAACCGTGCTAGTGCATGGAATTTCGGGACTAGCCCTAAGCACAACCACCTGTTAATTTTTTTCTAAAGAAGGACGCGTGATATTTGTTTCAAGCGATCATAGTTACACATGTTTCAATCGTCAACTAGAAGTCTTGTAGACCCGGAAGCCCCCTTGTCTGAGCCACGTAGCATACCTTATGAAATGGGGTCCACCCGCAAAGTTTTTTTTTCGTGGTGCGGACAGTGGGGGTGGTGGCAAACGTTTATGTACAGGTATATTTCAAGAGGTTACGCATGAGCTGACCCAGAGGGGGCCAGCCCTTACAAGTACTAGGTGGAGGTCCCTAGTTCGGGACCCCAGTGGCGTCGGCCGCCGCCCAGGATCGCGCGACCAAGGCCCGTTGGGCCTGCAGGTCAGTGCAGCCGAGCATGGTCGCCTCCCAGTCCTCCCGGGTTGGGTTAGGGTGAGGGGGGACAGCAGGGTTGGAGGGGCAGGCCCACACCATGTGGTAGATGTCCGAAGACTTCTCCGCACAATGCGGACAGCTGCCCGAGAAAGAATGGTCGAAGTGTTTGAGAGTGCCGGGCACAGCAAAGTATTCGTATAGAGACGAAGCAGAAGCCGCTCCTCCACCTTTGAGAGACCTTTACACGGGCGGAGATAAAGACCACCGCGGTGCAGGTTCGGTGTTGCCGTGTTGCTTTCATGCGATGAGTTAATAAGCTCGCTGAGGTGATTGCCCATTTTTGTGTCTTTGTCACAATCGATGAAGCAGCAGATTTTAAGGCTCATATCATGGGCTACAAATTGTCGCATAAGTGCTAGACTGATTTTGTTAGAATCTGTGTGACATCTAGCAAAGACCTGATAGTCGCGACTTGCGCCAGACACCGCTCGGGAAGCGAGCCATTGGCCAACACATGTAAAAGGTAACTATTGGAGCAGGTCACACAATGGATGTGTATGGCTTGGGTGTCTTTAAGATGCGGCTATGCTCTCACTTTGTTACACGGGATCCAGGGTTGCACGTCCCGCCTGAAGTTAATTTTTTGCCAGTGTCTGCGTACGGCTGAGTCACGTTTCCCGAGCAAAACAAAACGTGCACACTGAGAAAGTATACACCGTTTCATACTTAGCATGCAACATAGCGGAGGCTACGAAAGTAGTGCGCCCGAAAAAGTAGATCCAAGTAGCAGGCAAGTGTCCCTTTCTCACTCCGACCACGGACACAACGCTGAATCCTATTTAAGAAGCTTTCGCTGGATCTCGGGCAGCGGCAACCTACCCACATATTACTTTCAATAAAGGAAGCCCGCTAAACGTGTAAAACAGTGAACTCAGCGTTTCGAACTCAAAGTATGAGCGTTTCAAAATGAAATATGAACGCTCGTTAGATCTGCTTTTGAGGCAACTTTCCGAAATCCCCCAACATCACTTTCCGCTATCTCCAATACGATATAATTTGTGTGTGTGTTTATCGCCCTTCAGTGGCTCCTGACACTGACGAGACTATATGGCTACTGAGCCGGAGAACCGGGTTTCGAACCGCGCCACGGCAAGCATGTTTCGATGGAGGCGAAACCTCAAAGACACCCATGTTCTATGTGACGCCCCTGCACGTGAAAGATCGAAATTATTCCGAAGCGCTCAACCAGGCTACCTCCCTCTCTCTTTCTCAGTTCACTTTTTCATTCCCTCAAGGCGCGGTTGAGGTGTCCACCGAGAATAGAGAGAGTTACTGCGCGCGCCATTTCCTTTCCTGAAAAAACTGTTTGGTGCGAGCTGCATTCTCGGCCGTGTGATGAGTAAAACCTCTTGGCGGGTCGCGTGACACAGATTGGAGAAAGAATATGGCCGATTAGAAGACGTGTGAGAAACCAAGCAAACCTCAATTTGAGGATAGCCCATATGGTATGGCACATAAGGCATGTCCCAAGGACATCTGAGATTTGCCCATGGAATGACCTTGGCCGCATATTACTGCCAATGAATCTTGGTGTGCTCGGGTGCGAGGCTTGACCAATTCTCAAAATTCTCTTGCCCATCTCTAAAAATGGCGTTTGCCCCGCTCCGAAAATTTGAAAATTAAGTTGACCCACATCCGGAACCGACCACGTTCGGAACCACCCCCAAAATTTGGCGAGCCAACAGTGCTTTCGCCCAATCTTTAGTGCTCAGCAATGCTAAACCGCCAGACATTTTTTTTACTGCACAAAAAATCATACCACGGATTGAAGGCCACAGCTCGCGCTGCGTGCAGGGGCTGCAAAGTGCAAGAAGAAGAAGAAACACGCCACGCCACGTTATTCGAACAACGCAGCTCAATAGGTGCGGTGAGCTGAAAACTGCGAGGAGCATGGCATATTACACCGCATTCAACGGAGGCGCATTCGTTTCGCGGGAGAAGCGGACCACAGGCGCACAGCAGGGCGCAAGGGGACCGACCATACGGTTTCCGTCAGCAGTTCTCGGGACGCTAGGCGCCGGCCGCCCACCAGGCATGGCGGAGGGTCCTGCTCTGCGATTGCCGGATGACTCCCAGCGTCGAGCGCAGGAAAGGGTGCCTACAAATCCACAACAGGTGGGCCAACGGGCAGCAGTCTCAATTTTTCTTAAGGCGGCGGTTGGAAGATGAAGTGCTTCGTTGAGATACCGATGTAGCTAAACCGCCTGCAGGGGAAGTTTTTGGAGCCAGAAGCCCCACTTCTCGCATGCAGAGCTGAAGGTAAAGCCAGGCCTAGATTTGTGCTCTAACTGGAGGCTCGCCGGAGGTGCGGCTGCGACGTCATGCCACGTGACTTCACTCAGCTGTTACCGTTCATTCCGCCGCAGCGCCGACCGCTGCTGGGACCACTGACTCAAGCCAGTTGTCACGTGACTTACGACGTGATTCGCCCTTGCTGAATAAAGGGAAGCGCTCACCTTATCTGCTAAGCGGAAGGGAACAGGGGGTGTGCGGCTAGGGTTATCTGTTACAGCCGGTGTCGTGGCTTCGGCGGACGCGGGATCGAAACCGCGCTTTCCGGGTCAGCAGCCGAGCGCCATAGGCACTGAGCCGCCGCGGCAGCCCCCCCCCCCCAAATAAAAAAATGCTTTCGCTCAATCTTCCGAGCTTAGCAATGATAAACCAGCAGCAATTTTATTTAATTTTGGGTTTTTTTTTAATTAGGGATTTTTAGCGTGAACTACATCGCATCGCACGACACATGAGCGTCTTTTGCGTTTCGCCTCCATCGAAACGCTGCCGCCCCGGTCGGGTTCGAATTTGGGTACTCCGGCTCAGTAGCCGAGTGCTCTAACCATCCAGCCACTTCACTATCAGTTCAACTAGTTCTTCCTTAATTAGTGGTTTTTGATGAAAGAAAATGGCGAAGTAGCTATCTCACTTCTCGTTGGACACCTAAACCGCGCCATGAGGGGAGCAGGGGAGTGGGAGTTAAAGAGGTGCCGTAGTGTAGGGCGCCGGTATAATTTCGACCACCTGAGGATCTTTAACGTGCACCGACATTGCACGCCACACGGGCGCCTCTAGCGTTTCGCCTCCATTGAAACGCGGCCGCCGCGGTCGGGTTTGAACCCGGGTACTCCGGCTCGGTAGTCCACCACTCAGCCACCGCGGCGGATAGGTTGAGGAGCACTATTCTGTTTTTGAAGCGAAAAGCTTCACTAGGCTAGTCAACACCGGGTCTGGCGTATGCTACGTGTTATGAATTAGCCACAGGTGCGCGTGCGCAGAACCGAGTGACGTCACAGAAGAGGCGCAGGTGGTCGGAGCGGCCGCCGCTGCAACCACTGCCGCGACTCCGCCGCCTGACCTTTCGGCGCAGCCGCGCGCTACTGCGCATGTGCGCCGGCACCTCACCGCCGCTACTACTGCGCGCTCGCCTCCTCGCCACCGTTTGACCTTTCGTTGCAGCCGCGTGTTTACCACAGTTACTACGCATGCGGAAGGAGGGCTATATAACGCGCTTGCCTACACCGTTATCGTGGTGCTCCCAGTGCATTGTGCGCGAACTGCGACAGGCATGACGTCAAACAAAGCATAACTGCAGCTTTTCGCTTGTATATCCAGGCTTAACCAGAGCTCAGCCACTGCCAATTTTTTTGGTGTCTCTATTCGGTGCGTTTCAGAAGTACTGCAAAATGCTAAACTGAGTCTTGCACTTTACACGAGACCTTTTCCACTGGTCGTACGATCAAGCCGTCCGCTTGCTAGTTTTGAGACCCCATCTCATTTCGTCATCGTACTTTGCCACGGGGAATACAGCGAAAACTTCACAGTCCGTAACTATTACCTTTGCTGCAACCATGCCGCAGTGCTTCATAAGGCGACCGCCATGCAAGCAATGTGAAGCACCGCTGGACTTCAGTGCATAGGAACGTTGCTTCGGTACACCGAGAATAGTACGACGTTCTTCCAAGAACCGGTGTCAACTTTGAGCAAAGTTTTTCTATACACCTTTGACACGTTCTTCGCGGGCGCTGTCAGTGTCATTGCTTCGAACACCAACGCCATGAAGTTCTCATTATGCTAGACTTCATTTACGCCCGTGCTTGTTCTGTAACATGACTTGAAGTGGTCAAGCTCGTGGAACGAGAGCCTTGACATGGTCGGGCAGCGCGGAGGTATATGTACTCGGAGGCACGGTGCTCTACTATTGCGGGTATTTCGGTGCTTTCGGCTTACGTCCTCTCGCGGTAAAAGCAACGAATTGCACCTGCTTCGTTGTATCGTTCCACACTTTATATTAGCAAGTCGGTCGAGATAGGTGCACTCTTGTATACCTCTTTTACGTGTGTTGCAGCAACTCAGAGAATTCGGCCGACATAGTGTTTCAGGTGGTGGTGGTGAAAACTTTTAATTGGTGAAATAGAGTTTGTGAGCCACAGAGTGGCCCCGCTACATGGTCGGCGTCCCTAGTCCGGGACACCGCATGACAATCCCCGTCTCTCGCCCGTTTCACCAGAGCCCTTTGGGACTCAAGCGAGGAGCAGTTGAAGAGGGCAGAAGAGGAAGTGCTATCGCTACTTCCTCGGCTCGCATTGAATTCGGGGCTCGAAAAGAGAGTCCATCAACGTGCAATTCCTGGTGAACGACATCGGCCATGTAAAATCCCGTGGGTGATGGCCCTGCTAGGCTTCATAATATACACCGGGTCGGGAGCCGTGTTGTCTCTCAAGAGCCCGAGCCCGCGCTTGTCGTCTGTTTTCGTGCATGTCGGTGTCCATGTTACAGGGGAGCGGGGAGCCCCAGAGCATATGGC
The DNA here is from genome assembly GCF_055824585.1 of Amblyomma mixtum. Lineage (NCBI taxonomy): Eukaryota > Metazoa > Arthropoda > Arachnida > Ixodida > Ixodidae > Amblyomma > Amblyomma mixtum. Next base: position 74,457,138 of record NC_143015.1, on the reverse strand, counting down.
GCCACAGTACTGGTATACGCTCCGCCTCCTCTGGAGTGCAGTCGTGTTGGATGTGTAAGCTGTTTAGCAGGCGGCGCCCAGGGGCCGTCTGCATGAGCCGCATGTATTGGTTCACGAGATCGGCCTCCCGCAGCTCCTGGTAGGAGTTTAGCACCCCCAATGCCTTGAGTTTGGCATTAGAGGTAGCCACCGGGAGATCCAGGGCTCGCTTAGTTGCCTTGCGGATGATCGCGTCTATTCGCGCCTCGTCTTGCTTAGTAGCGCGGAGATATGTCACGGCGTAGAGGATCCGGCTAGTCACGAAGGCATACACGAGCCGAAGTGCGTCCCTGCCCCGCAGACCTCCCCGCTTGTTGGAAACGCGGCGGATCATGCGCCCTACCTGTTCGCCAACTCTCTTGAGTTTCACAATGGCGGAGTCAGATCTGAGTCTGTGGTGAATGAAAAGGCCCAGAATACGGAGCTCCTCCACCTCTTTAATAGGACCTCCTGACAGAGATGTGAATTGCTGTCCTATCATTTGGGTTCGCTCTGACATGCAGAAGCTCTGATTTCGCTGGAGCACATTGGAGCCCACCGTCAATAGCATACGCATCGACTATGGAAGCGGCCTGCTCAAGGCGGGCCTCCATGTCCCCAAGGCTCCCCTCAGTGGTCCAAATTGTAATGTCATCTGCATATAACGCGTGTTGAATGCCTTCCACCCGGGCCAGTTGGCTTGGGAGGCGCATCATAGCTATGTTGAACAAAAGCGGTGATAACACCGCTCCATGAGGGCTACCCCGTGTTCCCATCAAGTAAGGGCCGTATTCCTCGCCCTCAATCCGAAGAAAGGCCTGGCGATTAGTCAAGAAATCTCTTACATACGCGTAGGCCTTAGCCCCACAATCAGTAGAGCTCAAGTTGGCCAGGATGCTTCCGTGTTTAACATTGTCGAAAGCCCCTTTCAGATCAAGGGCGAGGATAGCTTTGTCATTGTGATGCATAGTTGTGGGTCGTATTACATCCCTGTGCAGCTGGAGAAGGACATCCTGTGCAGACATGTGGGGGCGAAACCCGAACATGGTGACTGCAAAGAAGCCTTTACTCTCCAGGTATGGAGAGAGGCGATCCCGTACCATCATCTCCATAAGCTTGCCCGCACATGAGGTCAGTGATATGGGCCTCAGGTTGTCCGTATTCACGGCCTTACCTGTTTTATTGATAAAAGTCACAAGTGACGTTTTCCACTCGGGAGGGAGTGGACGCCCGCCCCAGATCTGGTTGATGTATTCTAATAAACGGAGGTATACGCTGAGTCCGGTAGGTTCGCCAACAGGTTCACTGTTATGTGATCCCGTCCCGGAGCAGTACCCCGGCGCATTTTTGCTAAGGCCGCCTTAAGGTCGTGCAACTCAAAAGGGGCATCAAGTGTTTCATTAGGCCTGCCAGAGTACATGTACTCATGCCCAGGTAACTTCAAGCAAGGATTAAAGCAAAGTGGCACACCGGGGCTAGGTTAAAACGACATATTTCTGCTGTCCTCTGGCGCTCCTCAGAGTATATCTTTCAATCCCGCTTAATTAGTTAATTAGGTGAGATTAATTATGAAAAGATATTGATACTCACTTTAGGTTACGTGTGTTTTAGTACAAATGTAGGCGAGGTTACAATATAACCGATCCAGTTTTCTGTAGCAGCTTATCTTCTACATGGTCCTTTTTTCAAGCATTTAAACATAGCCCGCATAATATGAAAAAATACCACATTATTGAGTTCTTGCGATACCGTATTGCAGCGCTGCCAAGACAGGCCTGGCTGAACGAAGCGCGAGCGCTCACCGCCCCGAAATGATCTGCCGAAGCCGCTCTCAGCATAGTCTTGAAAGCTCGTGATGACGGCAGACAATTCAGATGCGCATCTATTGAACAATCGCGTCGACAAAACAAGAAAGGTAGGAAAAGCAGTGAATTCGCGAGTTTTAAGGTAGTTTCCATATTCTCTTTTTAATTTTTATCATTTTGCACCCTGTCGAACTGAGGGGTGGTTCCTCACTTGGGCACGGTCAGCTCGCACGTTTCGTTCGCTTAAGACGCGGTTGAGAGCGCTGGAAAATGGTAGCGCATGAGCGAAGTGCTCTCGTAATTTTCTTTTTCAAATTTCGCAGGCTTTCTTTAAATATCTCAAAACAGGTCCACGTAGGAGGTCATGAATTTGCAAGCGGTATGATTACAAAGGCGTCCGCAGAATTTTTTGCAGGGGGGGGGCTCCATTGGTTCTTGGCGCCAGAGGGGGGGGGGGGGGGTATGTTCGTAGCAAAAAGGCACTATTTGCGGAGTAAATTCATTTATTTATATATAAATAAAAAAGAAGGGAAATACGCACATGAAAGAAAAATTACAAACAGCAAATTAAAGCGTGGCTAGGAGAGATATATTGGAGTTTATCAACGAAGAAACAATTAAAATTACTAAAAAATGCAAAAAGATGCTGTCACTTCGTGGAGAAGAGTGCTCAGTCTTGCTGCATACGGGTTCTCGACTCATCCGGATTGATGACCAGCACACAGCACAATATGTTCACAAACACGCAACTACAGTCACTCGTCAGTCTTCCTTGAACAGCAACTGTAGGCGCCTCGGATTTTTCTGGGCGAATTGCGTAATTACACGGGTGATAAATTCATTTCCGTGCTTCATTACACGATCTCGATGCACACTCATCATACACATTGATTGGAAAAACGGTTGAACTCGTACGTTGAAAACAAAAGACGACTATATATACAACGGAAACTTATTTACAAGATAAATGCACGCTCGCCGCTTCATACACCTCGCTCCATCTTGCTCGCGCATCCGCGCAGTCGAGCAACCGCACACACACTGCTCGCCGCTCGTCGTTTTCTCGTCCGCTGTTGTGGTTGTTCTCACCTTCGTTGACAACCGGCCACTAAAGACACCGAAGCACAAACACAGAGGCGCGCACACGTGCAAGGTAATATCCCCGAATGCGCACTTTGGGGGTGAAAGGAACGCCGCGCGACTTCCGAGGGGAAGGGACACTCGCCACTCCGGTCGGAAATTTTTTTTGTGTGTTTTTACGGGGTTCAGAGCCCCAAAACGACTCAGGCTATGAGGGGCGGAGTAGTACAGAGTTCCGGATAATGTCGACCACCTGGATCTCTTTACCATGCACTGACATCGCACATGGGCGCTGTTGGGATTTGAGGCCCAGCCAGTGGTGACAGGCGAGCCAGGCAGGCGCCATCGGGCTGCGTTCACCAAAGGCGCTGGTTTTCGGAGAAGACGCAAGGAACGCTGGTGTGGGGGCGCCTCCGGAGACTGCGTCGCCGTGAACAAAAGCAGCTAATCCCCTTTGCCGAAGATTCTGAAAGCGGCGCTTCTACCGAAATGCGCTCTCCCGTGTATCGGAGGAGACAGTGAGCGGCGGCGGCGCCAACTCATCGCCCGCTTGCCCCCGAGCAGCCCGACAAAGCGGGGGTGGACACGGCTGATTTGTCCTTCCCTCCTGAAGAATTCATCGGTGGCCGGCGTACGTACGTATCCGAAGGCGAAAACAACATGCCCTGTGCACTGTTTGCCTCCGTGTCGCTATCTCTCTAGAGATCAAAGAAACAGACACCCATCTCAAGACGGCTCGAAATACATGCTCGCCGGTGCCGCTGCATGTCTGCAACAGGTCGCCCTTTTGTAGAACTAATGATGGCGTGGTTTGACAACGGCGGGACGGCGCGCGCCCGGACGCGGCATTTCGCAGATGTGCCCCAAAGCGTGGAAGCGGGGCTGATTTTACCCTTTTGGCTGAGCTCATCACCGCCCCTGGCGTGCGGCCATCACTCACGGTTCGAGTGAGTGATTTTCCAGGGGGGTGCAGCCGCCCCCCCCTTGCCCCCCCCTCCGGACGCCCATGGGTATGAATATGCAAGCGGTTTATCCGAAAGGATCCTTTTACAAGGTGGGATTAAGGGTGCAAAATCATGCCTGTAAAATATTTGGGCGGATTCACGTTGCTACAGAACTGGATCGGTCTTTTCTTAACCCCCTTTACAACTTCACGAAAGGCCCGACACCCTCAAGTGAGTGTTGAGAGATTTACAGAATTAATATTACAAATAAACTAGCCAAATGGTATTTTAAAAATACTCTGAAGACCGCTACACGTGAGGAAGGAATATCTTTGGTTTCACCCAGCTCTGGTACGCCACATTTTTTTTTAAATCCTTGGTTTAAGTGTCAGTCAAGTTCTGTGAGAAATTGCAACACACAAGGGTACCTTTTTTGACAAAGGATGAGAGTGAGGCCGCAGTAGAACGCCCCTTCATTAAGCCTGCCTTGCATAATCCACCTATGACATCAAGAGCTATGCATTGCCTATGCATTTAGCACTGAGAGCATCTCGCACAGCATCACGCACTTTCAAGCACCGCCAACTGCTAGCCGCCTGCGCACTACCCATAGCTTTCGAAGCCTTTAGCAGAACATTATGGTTGGTGGATTGGGGCCGATGTCCAGTAATTTCCACGCCGAACTGCTTACGGAAATACAAAGTTTAGCTAGTGTTAAAATCAGTGCCGCAGCATAGTGTTGAAGCAGGACCTCCACAGAGGTAGCTTACGATATGAGAATTTTTTTGACGTTTACTACTCCTTCCGAACGGCTTTGCACCCTTGCGCTATGCTTGCCATTTTAATTCCTACAAATTCGGCCGCGGCGGCCGAATTTCGATGAAGGCCCAATTCTAGAGGCCCGTATAGTGTGCGATGTCAGTGCACGTTAATGAACCCCAGGTGGTCGAAATTTCAGGAGCCCTTCACTACGGCTTGTCTCATAGTCTGAGTCGCTTTGGGACGATGTTAAGCCCCTATAAACCAAACCGGCATTGTACCGAGTCCCATGTGCTTATGCGTTAGAACTCCTACTTGGGCTAGTTGGTATAGATTGGGCTAGTTGGACGACGGGCAAGAAAAGACACACATAAAGGCGCTCCGTGTCTTTCTTTTCTGATTTTCCTCTAGCAGCTCGGTGACGAAGCCGGCAGAAATGTGACAACCAGGCAACCAGCGCGCCGCGGGGGCTGTATGCCAAGGTCGACCAAGCCCGACCTCCAAATATACAGACCTCCGGGTAAGTTTATCTAAGCTGCTTCTCCTTTCATTCTTCAAAGATTCGTTCGTCTCCTTGCTTGGCAGCGCTTCGATATGAACCCTTCACATTTTACGGCCCATGATATAGCACCACCTGCAGTGCTAGTTGGTTGCGATCCATATGTATCAGCAGCGCGAACACAAATCTCTTCCATCTTCTCCTTCTTCTTTCTGTTTTGTGTTCGCGCTGCGGATACACACCATGATATAGGATGCGAGTTTCATAGATTCGAAGACGACGCACGAACCGGTGAACGCATCTTTGTCCTGAAACGTGTTATCCTTGCTTCACCGAGTCACTGGATTTTTTATTGCGTAAGCAATACTGCGCCAGGTTTCGAGCCGTCACGAAGCTCTCGGCGGTCAAACAAATGGAGCGCCGTTGCCATAGCAACCGTTTCAGCCGCGCTCCACCAGGCAACAGGACCGTCGCTGCACCGCGCCTAGTCGCGCGCCCTCGACGCATGTGTCGGAATGTGGAGAGAGGAGAGCGGAAGCGGAAGGGAAGCGGGGAATAAATACGCGCGTTCGCCACGGGCAAAACAGTTGCTGCTTGCTTACGCAACTTGCCCGGTGTAACCAGAGCTAAACCTCAGCGGATTTTTCTTTTCACTGCTCTGCCTTTATCTTTCAAAAGGGCTTGCATGTTTTGATGGCGCTATAAAGGATCCCTTCTGGCGAGAAGGGCGCATGAAGTAGCGAACAGAGACGAGGTAAACGTGTCTGCGTTCTCAGTTCCGAGATTACAGGAGGCAGACACGCGTATTAATAAGGCCAGGCCACACGTGTGACATGCCTTTCCCGCTCTGCCGCCCCGTAAATACAAGGCCATGGTCCAAGGGAGGGCTAACTGCCACGGCCGCTCGATCTCTGTAACTGCTCTGTTGAGTTCGCCACCATGCAGCGCCAATGAACGTGGAACAGGCGGTGAATGCATAGGGAGACACGTTTCTCTCGGACTACAAACTTGCCGTGTTTTTCGGGTGAAATGAGCTGCTGACACTCTGTGTTCAGAACCTAGGGCACTTTTCACTCACCACAAAGGGGGCGCCATGCGCTTCCTTTTGGCTCGCGCTTGCCAGAGGTGTCGATGTGTCATTGCGGGCGCACGTAACGTCGGTGACAAAGCGAGGCATTAGCCCACACGAGTGACAGTGGTACCAGCAAGCATGGATGTCTGCATGTAGTACCTCTCGACGTGGGGTACATTCATAGCGGGTTACTTAATTTCTTCAGTTAAAAGCTAACCCATCTCAAGGACCCTTCTCAAGCGCGGGAGCCGTAAATCAGTGAACGCTTACGCAGCTAGCGCATAAAATACGATAAAACTTCCGATGGCACTGCTGCATTTATGGGAACTTTACGCATACACTGCCGCTAATTTCCGCAGGTTACTGTTGCCCATTCCCGCTTTCTTTCTATCCTTCACTTTCGCATGAAGACCTTCACAACTGGATCACGTAAAAACACATGGCGTATCTGGTTTCGCACGGCTCACCTTAGAAACGACATTATTGTTGCAGCGGGCCAAGGCAAATATTTCGATCGTCGAGGTGAAGCGGCTCAAACTAGCTCATGGCGATTAGGCAGCTGAAGCTAATATTTGGCTGCAAAGATTCCGAGTGTTGCCTAATACCACGCACTCTGACGACGTGTTTTACCACCCAAAATGTAACCTATGCAGCTATCTTTGCACAACTCTCCTTAGTATTCGTGTCATTAGATATGAGTGTGCATGCCTATTCGATTTTCAAATATTTGAGAGAAACTGCGCTGGCATGTGCAAGTGTGCTCAAGGCGAATACTGCGCAAGTCCCAGACCAAGAGCTGCAGATATAAATTCCACTGCGGGTGCGGAACAAAGCGTCATTTATCGTTCATGGCTGAGTGTAAAAATTTTTTGTGTTCTTTCTATTTCGTACCTCTATGGACGATGCGTCGACCCGCCTCCGTACTGTCTTGCTCTTGCTCCTTCGGCCCAATGGAATTACTGTTATGCCTACCAGCCGCCCGAGCCGTGGGTGAGTGATCTTCACATGCCCTCCCTCTCTCAGGCTCTTCGTACAAGCTTCTTTAGCTAACCTGCTTTTCCAATCCCTTCGCTGTCGAAAGCGGTGTGCTAATCAATCGTTCCTTCAAATCTTAATGCGGTTTTTTTTTTTAATTTTGGTGCCGATAGTTGCCCTCGGAAGGTGCGGCGTGAGCTAATCTAAATTACGTACTTGTAAAACACCAACTCCTATATGTCTAATTCTTTTTCGAGATTTCAGATGTCCTCTAGGGGGCAGACGGCTACTCCACAAGCGCGGCTCTTTCAAGACTGTATATGGTTTGTGCTTTGTAAACTGAGAACTAAAGGTTTACTACGCTCAATGTTGGGCAAAATTTCAGCCCGGCAGATCAATTTCCTTACAGTGAGCGACAGGAACATAAATCACAACTGCGAACTTGAATGCCTGAAGCGTGAAGCCTAACACCCCTCAGGCGCTGACAGCGCCCTTTTTGAACAGACGCCCCCCTTCTGACCGTTTGGAAACAGGATTGTCGTCGGCGAAAATTTGTTCCCCTTCCTCTCACTAGTGCACAGCAAGAGCTTCTCCCGGAACTCGCGTTGAACAACAGCTTTTTTCTTTACAGCAGTCTGAATCTAGCGTAGGGGAACGTAATCAGATTAAATGGTCGCAACGCATGTGCAACGAGGGCTGTAGGCCGCCCGTTCGTAGCAATACCATCCTTGGTTGTAGCGGCACATTTAGGTGCTGCATGCTCTGTGCGTATATGCGTCGATAACATTAGGTTGGCTGGCGTCATCTTCTATTATTTATTTCCCAATCTTCTCAGCGGCATTCGGCAAGAATAGGAAAGCTTTACTCTACAGCAAAGTAAAACCTCGTGGAAGAGACATCTTTAAATAGTTTGGTCTATGGGGTTTAACGTCCCAAAGTGACTAAGGCTATGAGAGACGCCGTAGTGGAGGGCTTCGGAAATTTCGATCTTTAAATAATTCATTGAGAAAGTGATTCTTTTCTCAGCAGCATGCGCTGGTGTCTCTCGCACTAGTTTTCCATAAGATATATCGCGTGTTGCGCAAATAAACGCACGCCGTCGAAGGCTTCTCTAAGCTGAACGGGCGCATTTTTCGAGCTCCAATTTCGCACAGAAATGTCATTTGGTGAGCAGAATTGTTTCATGCTACATCTGTTTAGATTACTTGCCGGAATCGATCAAAACAAAATGTCGTATATTTGGATCGTGTGCGTCGACGGCGAAGGAAATCAACAAACGAGATGACGCCACCGGTGCGTTCGCTGACAGAACGGCGTGATTTCCTTCGGCGCCGCCGCAGACGATGCCAATATCCGGCTTTTTTTATCGATTCCAGCAAGTAATCTAAACACATGTAGCATGAAAGAATTCTGCCAACCAAATGTCATATCTGTGCGAAATTTGAGCTCGAACAATGCGCCCGTTTAGCTGGGAGAAACATTCTACGGCGTGCGTTTATTTGCGCAACACGCGATACAGCCTCTGTGACTAGCTACTGCAATCCCCTAATGTGGCCGGATTTTTGCTACGTGGCCACTTCCAGAAGTGCAATTGTTCGGCGCCGTTCGGCTCATGCGCTCAATATAATCTAGTCGGGAAAGTATTTTCAAGCTAAAAATCAGAGCTGATTCTCCCGAATGTTCTCCCCTAAAAAAACTACAATTTTCGTCAGCATCACATGCTCGTGGTGTTATTCCAAACTGCTTTAGAGGTATCCATTATCTTCTTCGATTGATTCATTTATGTCGTAGGAAATCGATGTGTACAACAGCTCTATCTTGCCCGTACTGACCTATGCGGAGCAACGCGGGAGGCTACCGAATAGGGTTGAACTTAAGGACAACGCGGTGAGCTATGGAAAGGAAAAAAAAATTGCCGATGATTACGTTAGTACGTAATGCGAAATTTGAGCTCAGCTTATCAGTTGTTTCAGCTTAACGATAGACTGAGGCAAAGAATTCGACGGCGGCGACGGCAAGCTCCTGCTTCGGCCGCACGCACCTCTGGATTCTGGAGGCGATGGCGCTGGGCCTCTGCTCTGGCAGCTCGTTTAGCAGCAGCGACAGACGACGGACTTCCACCGGTTGCCTCGCTCAGAACTGGCCAGAATAAGCTATTGATATGGGCAGGCGGTTCGCAGTGGCGAACGGTGGCGGCTATGCGTTTCGGCTCGGGCGGTGTACATATCGAGATCCGCCGCCACCGATCTGACTGCCGCTGCACAGGGGTGGCACAGGATCAGGAACGAAGGGAGAAATTAGGTTATCTGGAGGTCGCGGGAGATGGCCCCAGGGGCGCGCGCAGATAGAGCAGCGCTCTGCCCCGGTTGCCGAGCTGGTTACGAGGGACAACGGCGACGCCGCGAAATGCAGGAACGGGCGCCAAAGAGCTGCGCTTTAAAATGGTAGGTGTAATGTTGAGAGACCAGAAGTGGGTAGCGAGGATAACATCCTCGTCGAATGACGTCCTAGTCGAATGACTTCCTAGACGAAAGACATGCTGGTCGAATGACATCCTAAGTCACTGATACCTTAGTAGAAATCAAGAGGAAGAAGAGACCTTTGGCAGGACATGTAATGCGAAAGCAAGATAACCGCTGGTCCTTGGGGGTCATGTAGCGGGTTCAAAGAGATGGAAGCATAGCAGGGGGCGGCAGATTGTTAGATGGGCGGATGAGGTGAAGAAGTTTGCGAGGATACAGTTGCCGCAGCTGGCAAAGGACACGCTTATTTGAAGAGACATGGGAGATGGCCCCAGGGCCCTCCAGTAGGCGTAGTCAGACTGAGGATGATGATTGTGTAGTCGATGCGTAACGAACTCCTCACATTTTTGGCGCTTTGAAGCGTTGATGCTTGTAAACGTTGAAACGGCTACACACTTCACTGTAGATGTAATGAAACTTCAGTAGTTCACTAAACAGTCAGTACCGAAAACTATTTCGTACGCTCACTTCACACTGTACCCTTGATGAGTTTCTGTGCTTTGTTGTCCAGATGTCCGCTACCTTTAGTGCGGCCCCTTGTGGACATAGCGCCCTTGCATACGAGGGATTTGATAGTACTTAGGTAGCGTCCGCAAGTGTCAATGCCGTGCATCAAGGGGTTTTATCGCTCCTGCGTATCTTTCTGTTTGCTTCCTGCAGTCGACACTGGTGTAACCGTCACTCGCGTTGTGGAGCAGAGGAAAATGTTTACCTGCACTAGCAGCACCGGCAACGGCACCTCATGGACTGTGGCTACCTCGCATCAGTACTCGGAAGCCACCACCAACTTTTCCGTACAGGTGAGAGAGAATTCCCGAGGGAACGGGCAGTCACACCACATTGTTTATTTGGAACACGAAGTCTCTTAACGTCCGCCTAGGTGAAGCTTGGGCAGCACCCTTACATCCAGCTGTCAAGCCGCATTCCTGGTTGAGCCCCGCCACGGTGTCTCAGTGGTTATCGCGCTCGGCTGCTGGCCCGAAAGTTGCGGTTTCGATCACAGCCGCGGCTGCTGAATTTCGATGGAGGCGAAATTCTAGAGGTCCGTATACTGTGCGATGGCAGTGCACGTTAAAGAACCCCAGGTGGTCGAAATTTCTGGAGCCCTTCACTACGGCGTCCCTCATAGCCTGAGTCGCTTTGGGACGTTAAACTCCAATAAACCAAACCAATCATTCGTGGTTGACTGAAAGTTGCCCTACTTGGCGCCATCATGCGGGTTAGACGCGTCTATCGTATTTTTTGTGCGTTTTCTTTTTGTACTGATCTGTTGGTTGAATCGTGGCACGAACTGTGATACGAAGCACCCTTGCATACCCCTGCAGGTCGCGAACAGCTGACAAAAAAAAGTGAACTTGATGCAGCTTGATGGTATCATTTTGAAAAGTGACAAAAGGTCGCACATTGTGATGTAAACGCCAAGTTGATTTCCACTGCAGCCATCACACCCTTCTTACTTATTCTCATATGTTGTACCAGTTGTGTTCTGGCGTATAGTTTGATGTCGCAGACTGAAGAATAAATCTTTTCCGCTTGCAACGCGTGTCAAGGTTATCCACAGAAAAGTATAAACTGTGTAATGTAAGCAACTGTTCATCACGAGCGCTGCATGCTTATCGCCATCATCTTCACTGATTGCGCTTGCTATGATGACCATCGTCATAAGTGATGATGCGGGATTCTTAGTGCCACACACGGTGTACCGCTTCTCGCATATTGCGAGAGCAATATTGCATTGCTATTGGATTGCTATTTCTTGCTGTTGCATTGCATTGTTATCGCATATTGCAATAGCATAAGATCTGCGGGCACACTAAACATCTCCATCTTCTATGCACATGAGGTATGTATAAACGATGAGGAAAACAGCGGAAAACCAACAAGATGCCGTAGCTGAACATCCCGCATATTTGGCTGCCAATCTGTCGCGCTGCGCTTTGCATGTCGTTGTCTTCAACTCCCATCCATGCGCAATGGATCTGGAACACACCGTTATCGCACTGCCCTCTCAAAAAACGGAACCTCGAACCGAAACCGCATTGGAAACAGAAGTGCTAGCGAACTCAGTTTGCGTAAGGCCTAACCATGCCAGATTTTCCGTGATTTTTTTTTTTCTTTCAGCTACGTCTTGATCAAAATGGTATTCCTGAGACAGTGATTCCTATAGCCATCTCATGCTCCCTTGCTCAGAAAACTGTAGACACTATTGTCCTGGCGTGTAGGAAAACGAAACAAAAAAGTAGTAGGGTTTAACGTGGTTAGAGTAGACGTGCGAAAAGATGTGTTCACTGTACGCCTCCTTCTGGCATCTGCGTGAGCATGCAACCGCGTTTCTCGCTCTTCATCATCATCTTCACACCCTCTCTCCAGTCGGCTGCAGCTGGCGTGGAACCCTCCTTCCATTGGCTACAGCTGGCGCAACGCTCCTCCGAACTAACCCAAGCTTATCACAGTTACTTCGAGGCTTCACACAAGATTCTTGGTTGGGACTGTGCTAAGTAGTAGTGCTTCCGCACTAAAACACAAGACGCCACACATTGCATTTGCATTGCACGCAGGGTAGTAGGCGACAAATTCCTGTCACAACATTTCATTTCACCAAAAGCGTCGATCAGCTTTAATGACGTAGTGATACGCACCCTTGATACACCTGCTAGCATGCACCTGTTAGAGGCCTTGGCAGGTGCAATATGAGCAACCACAGTGTCGTGGTGGGTCGCGATACGCACCCTTGATACACCTGCTAGCGTGCGCCTGCTAGCGGCCTTGGCAGGTGCAATGTGGCGACCGCAGTGTCGTGGTACGTCGCGATACCCACCCTTGATACGCCTGCTAGCGTGCGCCTGCTAGCGGCCTTGGCAGGTGCAATGAGAGCGACCGCAGGGTCGTGTTACGTCGCGATACGCACCCTTGATACTCCTGCTAGCGTGCGCCTGCTAGCGGCCTTGGCAGGTGCAACGTGGCGACCGCAGTGTCGTGGTACGTCGCGATACGCACCCTTGATACACCTGCTAGCGTGCGCCTGCTAGCGGCCTTGGCAGGTGCAACGTGGCGACCGCAGTGTCGTGGTACGTCGCGATACGCACCCTTGATACTCCAGCTAGCGGCCTTGGCAGGTGCAACGTGAGCGACCACAGTGTCGTGATAGGTCGTGGTACGCACCCTTGACACACCTGCTAGCGTGAACCGGTTTGTGGCCGTGGCAGGTGCAATGCGGGCGAACGCAGTGTAGTTTCATTAAATCAGTGGTATTGGTCAAAAGTCGCTCTTAGAGAGGTATTTGCCGCTTTGTTCTTTTGCTATATCTGGGTATGGGCATCTATGGCAGCCGAATGCTGATCTTCTGGCATGAAGGACAAAATTTACTATTCAGTGTATTACGGCAGTTTTCCACAATGATTTTTCTCAGAGCAGTCACAGTAGATGGCTTTTCGTCCGTCTAACACGCAGGCCCCCGCGATCCATTCGAGCCAAGCAATTCAGCGTCCTGCGCGGTGGCAGGAAACCCAACGGCCAAACCCACGATCCCACCGCAGCATGCAGGTGCTCAAGTCGCCTTCCTCCATCCAAGACCGGTCTCCTCGCCTGGGGGAATCCAGTGCAGCACAGCCACGAAGTTGCAACATTGACATCCTTAGAAAGGCTACCTGTGGTAAGATTTTAGCAATGATGCTGCGCAAGCAGCGCGACGCACGTTGTGACGTAAGACAAAGGCGGGATAAGGTACTAGTTTCCGATTAACAGAGAACTGAATGCGGCAGTAAGGAAAACTTCAGACTTTTCCATCCAGCGCGGGCTGCCACGTTGGCTCTCAGTGGTCATGGGACTTGGCTGCTGACGCGAAAGATGCGGGTTCGATCCCGGCGGCGGCAGTCGAATTTCGATGGCGGCGAAATTCTTGAGGCCCGTGTACTGCGCGATGTCAGCGCACGTTAAAGATCCCCAGGTGGTCGAAATTTCCTGAGCCCTTGACTACGCCGTCCCTTAAAACCCCATAAAACCAACCAATCTCCATCCAGTGCAAGCTAAGCCAGTCCACGGTGATTGCTAGAACAGTGTGAATATATTCCTGAAATGCACTCTGTATCTTAAAACGTCAAGTATGCTCACTTCTGGGAGTCCATTGTAGAGCTTACCTGTACGGGCTGGGGAATATTTCTCAGTCCTTTATTAGTACATGCTAATAAGCGTACAGGCGCGGACAAAAGTAAACGGAGCACGCAACAGTCTTCGAATATTTTTCATGTGTCACCTAATTGAAATTTCCAGCAGTGGTACGCGCATGCTGGTGGCGGAGGTTGGTGGGCTTTCTTGTAGACAAACAAAGCTTCTTCATCACCAATGGAGAAAGCGTGATTGCACTTCGAACGAAATAGCGTGCTCCGTTTACTTATGGCCGCGCCTGTACATCTTGCCTCGCTAATTCAATTCTAATGTCACCTAGTAGACGACACGACCGCTGGAGTTTTTCTAGAATGTCGCACAGCCGCTAATAATTGCCTAGCATTCATTCCTTCGCTGCCCAGCTGCCGCGAGCAGGGGATAGGTATTTGTGGAAAACCTATGACAATGCACCGCGCCCTATTGCTCCTACTTTTAACGAGTAGTATGCCCGTTTAACTGAACTTGCATCCAGTTAGGTATTCAGCAATGCTCCACTATACTCCGATTATTGACACAATTCGAAGCTCGTAGTCCTGACCCTCCTTGTGTACGCAGGACAGTCGCGGTGTTGTGGTGGAAAACATTTATTTACACATGCACTACTGGAGGTATTGCATGAGCTGACCCAGAGGGGGCCAGCCCTTACAAGTACTAGGTGGAGGTCCCTAGCTCGGGACCCCAGTGGCGTCGGCCGCCGCCCGGGCTCGCGCGACCAAGGCCCGTTGGGCCTGCAGGTCAGAGCAGCCGAGCAGGGTCGCCTCCCAGTCCTCCCGGGTTGGGTTGGGGTGAGGGGGGATAGCAGGGTTGGAGGGGCAGGCCCACACCATGTGGTAAATGTCCGAAGACTTCTCCGCACAGTGCGGACAGCTGCCCGAGAAAGAAGGGTCGAAGTGTTTGAGAGCTGCCGGGCACAGCAAAGTATTGGTATACAGGCGAAGCAAAAGCCGCTCCTCCGCCTTTGAGAGACCTTTACACGGGCGGGGATAAATACCATGGCCAGATTGATAATGTAAAACAATGTCTTTAAAGGAGTAAGCGGGAGTGAATTCGAGTTCCTGATCGTCGGGGTCGGAGGGGAATGTCCGGTGAGAGAGCGCGCGGGCGGCGGCGTCAGCTGCCTCATTTCCCTCAAGGCCCATGTGAGCAGGAGCCCAAACGATACCCCGGTGCGCGGGGTCCCCGGTGTAGACGCTGTTTTGGAGAATGCGGTAGGCTAGATATGGTACCCAGCCCTGCTCGACGTTCCGACATGCCCCTCGCGAGTCGGAAATAATTGTTTTTGAATTGGAATCAGATGCAGCCAACGCAATGGCGACCTCCTCCGCGTGTGTTATGTCACGGGCTCGGAAAGTAAGACCGTTCACTGTTTTGGATTGGTGGATGACAGCGGCCGTGTACCATCCCCCGTGGTGGGGGCCGGAGGCATCCACGTAGAATACGCCGGGTTTCGATCCATAGTGGCGGGCCAGGGCTTCCGCCCGCGCCAGGCGCCGGCCATTATGGTCTTCACGGTTCATGTTCGCGGGAAGAGGGCGCACGTGGAGGGCGCATCTCCACTGGGATGGAATACGTACGCGCTCTTCCATAAGAGTGGTGTGTTGGATGTGTAGTCGGGCAAGCAGGCGGCGACCCGACGATGTCTTTGAGAGACGTGTGTATTGGTTGGTCAAGTGGGCTTCCCGGAGCTCCCGAAATGTGTTCACCATGCCCAGCCCATGGAGGCGCTTGTTGGAGGTGTTCACGGGGAGGCCCAGAGCTCGCTTAATAATTTTGCGGAGGATGACTTCGAGTGAATCCTCGTCTTCCTTCCGCAGGTGGAGGTATGGAGTCGAATATAGAATTCGGCTGGTTACAAATGCATGCGCCAGCCGCAAGGCGTCCTTACATCGTAAACCCCGCGCTTGTTAGAAACCCGGCGGACCAAGCGGCCCACCTGGACCCCCACCTGACGGAGTTTGGCCAATGTTGTTTCTGACCGTCTGTTTTGATGTATGAAGAGCCCCAGTACCCGGACTTCGATATTTTCAGGAATTGGACCTGTCTCAAGAGACAATGAAATTTTGGCTGTGCACTTTGGTGAGGGGCGTATGTGCACAAATTCAGACTTTTGGGTGGAGCATTGGAGGCCGCAGCGGCGAGCATAACGGTCCACTATGGTCGCCGCCTCCTGCAGGTTGGCCTCAATGTCTCCAAGGGAACCCTGTGTAGCCCACAGGGTGATGTCATCGACGTACAGCGCATGCTGCACACCGCCGACAGCGCCCAGCTGGGCCGGTAGGCGCATCACAGCCAAATTGAACAACAGGGGAGACAGCACCGCGCCCTGGGGTGTACCCCTGGTTCCTAAATGAAACGTTTGTCCTCCCACCGCATTAACTTGCAGTGTTTCGTTTTCTTTCAGACCCGGACTCGCTTACATTCCTGGAATCTGAGACGCTGGCGAACGCCATCTGTCAGAAGGTGACGGAGGACCCCGACAGCGCCAAGCACGTGGCCGGCTTCTGTCAGTACACTGCCGCGGTGAGTTCCAGGACAGTGTGTGAGCCAAGAAACAGGGCGGCAAAGAGGAGGAGACGTGCTGGGATCATATCGCAGCTCCATAATGACCCCCACGTCAGAAAAAAAATTGTCGGGCGCAGGCGTTGGACCGTTCGAAGCCTCGCAGCCGAATCTTCCGGTTGCTCCGGCTGCTCCGGCAAATAGGGGCGCCATCTAGGTCACGTGACCTTATGGCATTATCACAACCTGCCCACCGGATTGACAGCAAGCTGACCACCGTGGTAGATGGCAAGTTAAGTTAATGATTGGTCGCGAGAGGTTCATCGGGAAAACCAAACTGGGGCCCAAACTCCCCACCTGTGACAGCGCCTGCCATCGCAGGACAAGTAGCGCATCACTTAACCGCTGCACCACTGCGCCGGGAGTGGAGTGGGGTCTCCCAGGGATCTATGAACCTAATGTCCAGAACTATTGATCCTGCACATATGAGTATTAACCCATTAAATCTATTGCATTGTACCCTTAAGGCGGAGCTTGAGTGTCCTCTCTACACCATACAAGGCAGTGTACACTCAGCAAGCGGTGATGTCAGTCAGCGATGGTCGACGTGGTAACCAAAAACGCCCTAGCTCATCTGCTGGCCGAATGCAATGCTATCGAGGCGCGAAAAAGGGTACACACCGAAAAATACTGTTGAAATTGTCCAGCTTTACTGATGTAGCAGACACACGAGTGTGTGGAAGCGCTATTTAATTTTTCTTCACTCAGAAAGGTCTATTAGATATTGCGTTTCTTTGTTGCATCATGTAATCCCCCTCCTCCCCCCCACCAAACACACACACTCATTTCGAACAGATTCCCGTTAATAAGTTTGCAACTGGACCATATTCTATGGTTCATTTTCGACCACAACGATTCCTTAGGAAGAAGCTTTCCTGAAGCTTCCGATGGTGGCCGGTACGCAAAGTATTCTCAGTAAGCTGCTCATAACAGTTAGTGGTAGCAGATGATCAGAAGCCGCAATGCCACCGAGACCGAGGAATTAAGAAGCGGGAACGGCGTGTTATAAAAAGAGGTATATCCTTTCATCGCTTTGAACCCTAGTGCTGACTTTGCATGTGCCCCATTGCGTAAAACTGCTTAGCTAAAGGACGCGGGTTCGATTCCGACCGCGGCGCCCACATTTCGATGGAGCCGAAACGCGAGGTGCTCGTGAGCTGTGAGACGCCAGTGCACGTTAAAAAACCCACAGGTGTTCGAAATTATTCCGGAGTCCTCAACTATAGCGTCGCTGATATGAAAAGCCTCTTTCAAACATTGAAACCCCATCTACTATGTACCATACTAAACATGCTAAACATTGTTCATACTAAACTACTAAACATACTGAACATTGGTCATACTAAACTAAAAAACTAGCCTAAAAAAATCTCTGCCTCTCCCGTAAACGAGCGTAGGGTAAGTATGAAATGTTTACGGGCATAACACGTTGGTTGTAGATGGTACTAGTCAAAATCTTCAAATGGGTCTAGTGTTCAACACACCACACCACACATACTGTGCACTGGCCCATGTTTGGTTTGGTTTATGGGGTTTAACGTCCCAAAGCGACTGAGGCTATGAGAGACGCCGTAGTGGAGGGCTCCGGAAATTTCGACCACCTGGGGTTCTTTAACGTGCACTGACATCGCACAGTACACGGGCCTCTAGAATTTCTCCTCCAAAGAAATTCCAGCCGCCGCGGCCGGGATCGAACCCGCGTCTTTCGGGTCAGCAGCCGAGCACCATAACCGCTGGGCCACCGCGGCGGCACTGGCCCATGTGGACGCTGTCGTTTCTTCTGAGTGTCTGGGGAATCTCTTCCGCCCTGCCTCGTCAGCTTTGTCCGGTTTCTGTCAGGCTCCATTGCTGGGCTTAAGCAGCTGTGACAGTGGCGGCATTGAAATGCAGGACGATGCAAATGCGTACGCGGACACGACGAGACGCAGACTTGACAAGAATGTATATGCAGCGCGTTCGAATACTCCGCGAGCGTGTATACATCTGCCTGCCAAAGGGGGAAACTTCACTAGCTGAAGGTCCTGCGGCCGGTGTTTTACATGCATGAGTGTGGGACCGCAGCACCATCCTTGGGGACGGCGCGGAAGCAGTTTTTTCGCCCTGCCACGCGAGCGTGACTAAGGCGGCTGTGTTCCGCCCAAAGTACTCCTCGCCCTAGAGCTCCCCTCTTGCTCTTAGCGGCCCTCTCTCGTAGACAGTTTCGTTAAATCTCGCACGGTGCCCGGATGCTCTCGTTTCAGTGCCCGGATGAGTGGAATTCAGTGCCCGGATGTTGGCTCTCGGTCTCGGCGTGACGTCACCACACTGCCGACAACGGGAGCTAAAAGCATTTCATGCTTAAAACTAAACTAAAAAAAATTATTGTACTATCCACTTTCTCATAGCCTTCGCGCCCTGAACGTGAGTCTTCTCTCAGATCAGCCGTAAAGATAAGCGACTGGTTCCTCTACCAGCTTCGGTTTCTTTATCCTTGAAAACTTCCAACTCATCTGTTAAGAATCCGTAAATAGATTTTGACGCTCTTGTCATATGCAGATGTGCAATGATTCATTAGAGTTGTGTCTGTGTGAAGA
This sequence comes from Amblyomma mixtum, assembly GCF_055824585.1. NCBI lineage: Eukaryota > Metazoa > Arthropoda > Arachnida > Ixodida > Ixodidae > Amblyomma > Amblyomma mixtum. Next base: position 74,438,168 of record NC_143015.1, on the reverse strand, counting down.
TCGCATCTTTTAAGACCTTAAATGAAGGCTACCTCTGAACTGAGCCAGGAGGTGGAAGCGGTTATAAACACTCCAGGCAAGACCGTTGTAGAGAACGCAAGCGTGCCGTTTCAGAAGTTCGAAGCAGAGTATACGTAATTACAAATTGCTTTGTATATAGCCTTTCGAAATTCCACGCCGATGCAGAATTAGTTGGCATGCACTTATATAAGGGTATTTTACTTTTCTGCGCGGGTAATTTACAATAGAATAGTGGTTTGGGCCAGGTGTTTAGTATTCATGATTTAAAAGAGGATTCTGCGTCACGAGGGGTATATGTATTTAAGTTTCGAATCTTTCCAATAAAATCAGTTAGAAATACAGCACTGTCTTGTCTTTGTTCGTAATCTCGTGTCTTCTTTTCATTTGTGTTTCACTTTGTGAAGGTAACTGACATTTACACCACAGCAGAGCACGTGATCGCAGTCTCAGTAGAGCTCCCTTAGCGCCAGTCTTGACACCAACTTTTGCAATGCTTTTACACGGATAAGTTTACGCAAATCGGTAAAAATGGCGCAAAACAAACGTTCCCTAAAAACATAGTAAGGACTACTGGAAGGTCGTACAACGTGGGAGTTCCTGTCGAGTGTTCGATGTTACACGCCGTTTGTGTTTTTCCTCTGAAGTATATATAATCATGCAGGTTGTCACGCATCTGGAATTTCACTTTGTGCAGGAAAACTCGGCACATTCAGGTTGTGTCAACACAGGCGCAATAATCGGTAGATCATCGCGTTCTCCATGCAATAGCTGCTTTCTCTCGCTCCTAGCTTCAGGTGACTGCAGATGTAAAGCCGACATCGTAATCGTGCCGCAGCATTCAAAATTACCTCAATAAGTTGCATCTGCTTGTCGCAATAGCCAAAATGGGCATATTAAAGGGCGACTCCGGCGTTCTTTGTACGCCATGGATTTTACTGAGACTTCTGGATTAAGTTCACCTCGGTTTCCTGGTAATCATCATCATCATCAGCCTGGCTACGCCCACTGCAGGGCAAAGGCCTCTCCCATGTCTCTCCAATTAACCCTGTCCTTTGACAGTTGCGGCCACCGTATCCACGCAAATTTCGCAGCCGGATGACGTCTTGACGCAACGCAAATGAATTTTAATTTTCAGTTTCGTGGCTTCAGTCCGTGCTGTTTCCATGGGCAGCCTTGCGTGTGTGACGTCACAAGTTGAAACGCTCGGTGATATTCGTTCTGCATTTGCTGAAGCATAAAACTCCCCGCTTGGTTTTGTTCAGTTCAGGCAAATAATGATCCAAGCTGTCGCTTGGATCGCCAGTTAAGCCTGGTCGCCATATTAGCCAATTAACCCCGCATACAATAAGCTTTGGGACAGTATATGACATGTCATAGTTTGGACGAAACCCTGTCTCGGTTTGCTTTCTAGTTTTTTTGCCGTTATAAAAAACTTCTACTCGGTGTTTTGAAAAGCGGATTTTTCACCCGGAGAGAGGGGAATAAAAAAATGCGATGTTATTATCAGTTCAAAATGTTGAGGAAAAACTCGGAGTTGCACTTTAAGGGATAACTTTTCAATACCAAATGCTTTTCAGTACCAAAGGAGGGATTGCACGACGTAGGTCTGCGGTATATTTTAGACGCTACTTATTGGGCTGTACACCATCTCAAGCGCGTTGTGTGCTTCTTCCCCCTCGCAGTCTCAGAAGGAGCGGCCTAGTGTATTCTTGGAGGGGGTCATCTGCGCCTGTCAAGATTGGTTTAGATGCCGCGACGTCATGCTGGCGGGCTACAACAGTGGACAGCAGCGTGGTTCCGACCCTGGGGGAAAGCCAGCCTCTCGACGCTGGACGGCCTTCGTGGAATTCGTGGCCGAACTACTTGCATCCGTCGCCAAAACAGCTGACCGCGCACAGGTCCGCTGTCTGGCGGAGCTCGTCATCGAGTGCTGCGAGGCCATTCTCTCTTCTCCGGCCAGAAACGATGAGGAGCAGGTCAGTATTTCTCCTTCAAGGGCAACTGCAGCACTACTTTTTTTAGAATTTCGCTATATTCGAGGATTCAAATCTATGTAGGCTGTAGGTAAATCATGCCAAATGTTTTTGCACTAGTATTTAATATAGTGACGCAATCGACTATTGAATTTTGCGCTTCTTCTCTGTGCACCGGAGGAGTGCAGGGAAACTCAGCGTGACGTCACGGAGGTATGATTTCAAATTACCGCTCTCGTCAGCCACACGCTGCCCTGACTCGTTAGACGCAGCCAAACAACTCTCGGCAGGGTTTGCCTACGGTGGCGCTGTTTTCTTTCCTTCAAAGAAGGTGTTTGTACGTTGGAAATCTACCGATACCTTCGATGACGTCATCATGCGCCCCCCACTTCGCATTGTGCGCTGCGGAGAAGCTTGAAGGGCGTCGGGATTTTAATCGGTGATTACATCACCATATACAGAAGATATTTTACCATGATGACTTACACGATAAATTGCTCATTCCGCCTTCATATGTATCATCACGCATTGACCACGCTCACAAGGTTGGCATAAATTCATGCAACACTAAATGTTTCTCCGATTCTTTCATACCCCACACATCTAAAGACTGGAACCGCCTTCCCTCTTCCGTTGCAACAATTGAAAAATTTTGGTTATTTCAGTCTGCCGTGCGCAATATAGACCATGCGAGTTCTTCTTAACATTGTATAAAACCTACCTCTTTCCTGTGTGTTCATATATTATTTAATTTCACCACTTTGTAAACTCAAACGATTTTCATTGTGTTATATTAAGTGTTACGGGAATTTGTTTAGATCATTTTTAACCAAACTTAACTGTCACTTACAGTATTACTTGTATGTTTTTGTTGCTGTGCATATCTTTTGTTTGTTTATTGATTAAAACCCACTCCCCTCTGTAATGTTTATACCCTGAGGGTAACAATAAATAAATAAATAAAAATTTCAAGTGCTACCCCAAAAAGACTTCGCATGCTTTACCTGCAAGTTTCACACATTTGACCCTCTTAAGCTTGTTGACTTCTAAAACCTATTCAGTTTCCCTTTAAGTTTTGTTCTTTGACGACTACAGGTTTCAAAAGCCAAAAGTAGCTGCTTTGAATGATTGCTGACTATTTACGAGGCGGTGGCCTAGTAGTTTCGACATCCAGCTGGCATGCAGAAGGTGCGGGATTCGACCTCCAGCGCCGCCTGTACTCAAGTGTTGTAAACTGGGTATGCTCTGTCCCTTGGCCTGACGCTTGTCTTGTTTAGGGTGAACTGCTCGGGAAATGGGTATTTGATCGCCACCCTGAGTACACAAAAACGCGCTGTGCCATGGTGCTCCTTGGTCAAAACTCGCCTTTAGGGAAAATAATGCGTCATCATCGTTGCTGACTATTTGATTCTCCTATTTTAACTAGCTCCTATTTACGAAAGGCTGCGTTGACAGCAAGCTTTCCTCTTTATTCAAATACCTTAGGGTCACTCCACTCGAAATATTTTTCTTTGTCCCTGATATGCAACGGTCATTTACCTCGACGCCACAAGATGAAATACCGGGATTTTGAACGGCAGTACCACTCAATGGCTACTTTGACAGTCTTCAGGGATACTAAAGGAGGTGTGTGTAGGAATGAACAGCGCTGTGAAAGAGTAGCACGGCCGCGCAGAGCTGTTTGGATGGCATTGACTAAGAGGTTTTCATGATTGCATTTATGGGTATATGTCGAGCTACTTAAGTCTGATACAACTTAAGTCTTCAGTGAAGTTGCTTCCTCATTGGAGATCGCCACAGATTTTCTCTCAGCTGCAAAGAAACAGTTATTGATTTATTTGCGGTACTTTAAGTCGTTTACGGCCTGTTGGAGGGTTGGGAAGAAAGTACATAAAAATGGACACCATATACAGAATGAACACATATGATACATAACAAATGCACAATGGGACAAGAAGCTCAATTCAAGTTTATTTTTCTCAAGATTCTCGGCTGTATTGGTATCGTGGAAAACGTGTTGAGCCCAACTATTAAGTTCAACAATGGTTCGCGGGAGGAACGAGTACTTAAGATGTCAATTCTAGATGTGTACGGCATAATGGCGAATGGGTGTTAAGTACTAGGAGATGTTCTGCGTAGTGCAGGTTATGCAAAGTAGTGTCCATATTAAATTTATTTTCATGGAGCGTGTAACGAAACTTGACACTGGCTATTTTTCTACGTTTGGCTAGTTTGGGAAGGCACACTTGTGGCAGAGTTTTTAAAGGTTTCCTTGTTACCAAAACAAAAAAGGTAATTAGAATTCTAGTGTGTCTCGCTTCTTTAATAAGGTCAGGGATTAAAACGTTGATTAGCTTTATTCTTGTCATTGGTTGGCAAAGTAAATCAGAAACCTGCCTATTAAGTTCCATTGTTGCCAACTGTTGTTTACTGGAGATATTTTACTGTTGGCACTGGTTGGCAGAATAAAATATGAACCTGCATTTTGTCTCTATTGTTGCCAGCTGTAGCTTTCTGAAGATTTACCTTAAAAAAATTGCGAGGACACTTTGGTAACTAGAGTGGTGAGAGGCGAAAGCCGAGGCAACTATGCCGTGACAACTTCCGGTGGATGTGACGTCACACCGTTCCCGTGTCTATATCGTTACCCTAATTATACATATTCCGAAGATCTTAAGTGTCAACTACGCTTAATTACACATTTTCCATCTAATTTGACAAATTCGACGTTTTTCAGACCATTCTGTGACAATTTTTACCATGCCGTGACGATTTCCGGTGGATGTGACGTCACACCGTTCCCGTGGCTATATCGACGTCCAAGCTATTTCGACATAATTTCGACATTTTTGCCTATAATTAATTAACTAATTACTCTACAGTCATCAAACTTGACTTCTTGGTTTATTTTTTCCTCCTCTATCTGCAGCAATCATTGGTTTTCTTTTATCTTTTTTAGCTCTTGAGAGTTAAACGCTTGTGACACGCTTTGTTAACGGACGGACGACAGTATGAGGCATTAAGGGCTTTCGCCTTAAAACATTTTGTCCGCAGATGGAGTGTGTCTGCAGGACCCTGCACAGGGCAGGCGAGGCTGCCGAGCGAGCCGCCCCACCGCGCATGAGGGCGCTCGTGTCAAGTCTACTCGCAAAGTTCAGGCGCAACGACAGCACAGCGCTAGCGCGTCTCATCCATCTAGAGCTTCTGGAGCTACGGGCTTCTGGATGGGAATTTGACGCAGTGCAGCACCGCTACTATCAAGACCGCAGGAGGAGGATATGCAGCAAATGAAGCGAAGTGCAAAACACTGAGGCGGCTCAGTTCTGAAGCGGGTCCAAAGAAGTGCCTGTACGGAAGTTATGGGGTCATCATCGTCATTATCATGATCATCATCATCATCAGCCTGACTACACCCACTGCAGGGCAAAGACGTCTCCCATGTCTCTCTAATTAACCCTGTCCTTTGTCAGTTGCGGCCACTGTATCCCTGCAAACTTCTTAATCTCATCCGCCCACCTAACTTTCTGCCGCCCCCTGCTACGCTTGCCTTCTCTTGGAATCCACTCCGTTACCCTTAAGGACCACCGGTTGTCTTGCCTTCGCATTACATGCCCTGCCCAAGCCCACTTCTTCCTCTTGATTTCAACTAGGATGTCGTTATGAGGTGGGCGATGATTTTTCAGCTGCTTTTTTTTTTTTTGGGGGGGGGGGACAGGCTACAAATAAAATGTTTTGGTGAACATGATGCGAGAAGACACTGCGCCATCTGCGCAGGATTTTTATTTGCTGTCTTTAGTGCTGTTGTCATAGAGGAATAATTAAACAACCTTTGATTACGCTGGCTAATTTACATTGGCTTTTTTTGTCATGTATACGATTTTGCCGACGGAACATGCTGCCCATGCTTACATCTGATGATTGACGCCTCGTGACTAGATCTTGTGAGAAATCGAGCGCTTTGACTTTACGCTCCCTCTATCGCCGTAAGGCCGGACGTGGCTTTGTAGTCATTTTTATTTTTGGATGAATTTTGATAACTTCTTTCTGCACGTTACTAGTGCTTTCAGACGGGAGTGCGCGATATCTAAATGTTAAATCAACTTTTTATACTTTTTTTCTATACATTGTGAAGCGCCTGCTGACAAGATTAATTATTGATTAGTTCAACTGCCTGCATGTTTTGAAAAGTTTCCGCGCTGGTGTATCCTATTTATGGTGTCTGCTAGTTTTGGGAGGCGATGTCGAGCTAAACCCGGGACCCATGACTAAGGCTCAAGAGGAAAAGCTGGACCTTGTGGCTGGTTCCATCTTACGCCTTGAAGCTAGCAATGCAGTCCTTCAAGACTCTGTCAACAAAGTGCTTCAGATTCACGCAGACTTAAAAATTGACTTAGAAAAACTAACAAAGCGAGTTCACGATCTAGAGCAGAAATTTGCAACCGCACCATCTGCTGAGCTCGTGGTGAACAGTGACAAGGGTCTCGCAATTGTACAGGAAAAAATTGACGACCTTGAAAATCGCTCTAGGCGATCCAATGTTCTATTTTACGGTATAGATGATCCAGAGAAGTCGGAAACTTGGGAGGAGTCTGAACGTCTCGTAAATGACTTTTGTAAAGAAAAACTTGGGCTTACTGTTGAATCTGTTTCTAGAGCACATCGCGTGGGCCGCTTTTCTTCCGAGAAAAAGCGGCCTATCATAGCCAAACTTTTTAATGAAAGGGAAGTTGACACTGTCATGAGCCGCGGCTATAAGTTAAAAAACACTAATTTAAGCATCTCGCGCGATTACTCCGAAGCCGTTCGCGAAAAGCGACGGAAGCTTCTCCAGTTTCCAAAATCTATTAAGAAAGATGGGGATAAAGTGCGACTCGTTTTCAACAAGCTCTTCGTTAACGATGATCTTTACATGTGGAACACCAACGAAAGTCGAGCCATTCTTGTATCAGGGCGCGAGGATGGCGAATGACGTCCTCCCTCCGTTTCCGTTAACCTGAGTTCATCGACCACCTCACCTGCCAAATTACATTGTGGTAATGATAACGAATGGCTGTTTTTGTACACCAACATTAGAAGTGTTGTAGCTAACGGTATTGCACTATCATCTTTCATCGATTCATGTCAAGCTTCTTTAGTGGTACTAACTGAGACGTGGCTGAACGACACTATTCATGATGTCAACGTCTTTAGCAGTGCATGCAATTTCAAATTTTTTCGCTGCGATAGACAATTGCGAAGGGGGGGCGGTGTTCTCATCGCGATAAAGGAAGATTTCATTGCCACACCTATCGTTATCGATTCTTTCCTTGAATGTGTTTGGGTTTCTTTGAATGATGGTGCATTTCGTGTCATCATCGGCGTTTTCTACCGTCCTCCCGACATGTCTGGTGCGTTTTCAGATGAATATCATCGGGTGCTCAGTGAAATGTATGCGCGTTTTCCTAATTCCGCTGTTATTATATTTGGAGATTTTAATTTTCCAAGAATTAATTGGTCAACACTTTCCGTAGTGGACACAGATGCAGAAGCACATTCTTTTCTCAGCACTTGCCTTGATTTTTCATTAACACAACTCATTAACCAACCAACACGATCAACTAAAGCGTCTTCCAATGTACTTGACTTAGTTCTCACAAACAAACCTGATATATTTTCAGGCATAACTCATGACGAACGCATCTCTGACCACGATGTTATCACTGGGTACATTAAATTTCGCGCTAGTAAAAAGATAACTACTAAAAAGAAAATAAGATGTTACGGCAAAGCAAATTTTGATGCAATTAATGCAGAATTATTAATGTTTTCTGATAAATATTTGCATGATTTCTGCTCTCGCTCTATAGAGCAGAACTGGATCCTTTTTAAAACTGCCCTCAATGATCTCATCGACCAGTTCATTCCCATGTTAACAATTACCTGTGATAGCAGTTCTCCTTGGTTTACCAACCGTCTTCGGCGGCTGAACAACAAAAACAAAAAGCTATACAGACAGGCAAAACTGAATGGTCTTGTGAGTTCACATGACAAATACAGAGCATGTGAAAAGGATTATAAGGCACTATTAAAATCTACTCGGCGCAACTTTTTTTCTCATGACTTGTCGTCCATGCTGAAAAATAATATTCGCCGTTTTTGGCGTGTGGTAAACCCAGCAATTCGACCTGACATCACTCTTACAGATTCTGTTGGTGTTCCCATCCCTGATTCAGAGTGCGCTCAACTTCTTAACGATGCGTTTGTAACTGTGTTCACAGATGAAGACATTACTTCCTTGCCTACATTAAGCGCACTAGTGGAACTAACTATGGACGAGATAGTCATCAGTAAGCCTGGTGTTTTATCTCTACTAAACAATCTCAAAACATCTTCTAGCGCTGATCATATGGGCTTCAATAATAAAATTTTAAGGAATACATCACATAGCATTTGTTCCATGTTAACCGCATTATTTTCCCAGTCGCTATCAACTGGCACCATTCCTAACGACTGGCGCATAGCTAAGATAATACCAATTTTCAAATCAGGTGATCGTGCTTCTCCGCTTAACTATCGTCCCATCTCCTTAACAAGTACAGTTTGTAAATTACTCGAGCATATTATACATACTCAGGTCATCAACTACCTTGAAGATAATAACATTATCTTCGATCATCAGCACGGTTTTCGCAAGGGCTACTCATGCGACACCCAACTTGCCGGTTTTATTAACGATATTCATGCACTGATTGACGCTGGTTTTCAAGTTGACGCAATATTTGTAGATTTTTCTAAAGCATTTGATCGCATTCCACACCAAAGGTTGTTTCTTAAACTTTCCCAACTGAACATTCACCCTAATATTATTGCATGGATAGCAGATTTTCTCTCATCTAGAATTCAGTTCACATCAGTTAACAACTCTAACTCATGTTACGCTAATGTTACGTCTGGAGTTCCACAAGGCAGTGTACTGGGACCTTTACTTTTCCTCATCTATATTAATGACTTACCCAATTGCGTGACGTCCAGAATCAGACTATTTGCTGACGATTGTGTGCTTTATCGACGTATAACCTGTAACACTGACAGCCAGCCACTGCAGTCTGATCTTGAAGCGATAAGCACATGGTGTTCTAATTGGTTAATGCCTTTAAATCTTTCCAAAACTAAGCTCATGTCTTTCACCAACAAGCCACGTATTCCTACTGCCTACTTTCTTGATAACAATAGTGTAGAATTCACCACAAGTTACAAGTATCTTGGCATTAACCTTCAATCCGACTTATCATGGAATCATCATATTAATCTCACTCTTGCCTCCGCTAACCGTACTTTCGGACTTCTCAAACATAATTTAAAAGAGGCCGCGACACATGTAAAAAAACTAGCGTACACCACATTAATCCGTCCGAAACTCGAATACGCGTCTGCCATTTGGGATCCTCATCAGAATTATATCATCAGTAACATCGAAGCCCTGCAAAACCGTGCTGCGCGATTCATCTTTTCTGATTATTCATGTTACACCAGCGTCACCTCATTGAAGACTAAAGCCGAGTTAGATAACTTAGCACTGCGCCGAAAAATTTCCCGTCTATCACTCTTCCACAAGCTTTATCACCATCCTTCCCTTCATGATGAATTCTTTCAGCCACCGCCAGTTATCTTTCCACGTCGCGATCATCCTTACAAAGTTAAACGCATTAACTGCCAGTCATTCCATTATGCCTATTCTTTTTTACCACGCACAATAACCGAATGGAACGCTTTGCCATCAGAAATTGCCACAGAATCTGATCTAAATAAATTCCAACATCTTATGCACTCATGTTTCAACAACTAAAAAGGTATTTTTTGAGCGTTCTTTTCTTCTGCCTTGTCTTCTTTTTATTTTATAATTTTTGTTTTGTACTTCAGCGCACCTTTTCCAGTGTCTTTTTCTTTTTCTAGCGGTGCTGTTATTTATGCTCAAATTTTGCTTTTATGTGCATTGTTGCGACTCTTTCTGTGAATGCCTATTTATGATTAATATTTTGTGATTTCTATTTTATTTTAGTGCAATATTTTTAACCTTATAACAATGCTTTGTACTTACTCCCCCCCCCCCATGTAATACCCTCAAATGAGGGCCTTTGGGGGTATTTTGAATAAATAAATAAATAAATTTCTGCATGTATGTTAATTTTTTCGCCTACATAATTTTTTTCATTCCTCAAAGTGCAGTTTGAGTAGACGTATCTGTACTCTAAAAGTAACGTCCCATCAGAATGCAATTCATAAAAAAAAGAAATCATATCATTGCATAAGCCGGAGTTAGTGCTACGAAACAAAACCGGTCAAAATAGGCACAACAGTCGTGAGGAAATCTGCTCCACGAAGACTGTTTTCTGAAAAGATCCCTTGCAATGTTAGACAAGTCATTATACTTGCTGATAGCCTTCCCTGTCCGGGCAGCCCTCGAAGGATCGAGGGAAGCTGTTTAGAGCCGTTCCCTTCGATTTTTTCATTTCATCACATGTCAAGGAAGTGCGTTTTCACTGGGTACGTGGACAGTGCGGAATTGCTTCTAAAGACAATGCTGATTTTTAGGAAAGTCTGCCCTTTGCGGACCTGTGGTCCCATTTATTCCAAGCACTGTGCATTTGACGATAACCAGCTTTCAACACTCAATGCAGCCGCTCTCCTTGTAATGAGCCTGTTCTCCTTACAGCGGATCTTAAGCATTTGGCGTTCCCTTGGGGTGTTCGGTTATGCACTTCACGGCATTTCGAGGTGTCCTTGACCCTCCTGCGGCACAGAATACCACGATTAAACTTTATCTGTGCTGATCGAGGTTGTCGTTGCTATTGCTGTAAAATTTTATTTTGCATGAGGAATTTTCAACGCACGCACGCCCCTTGGGTCTCCACATGACCCCCAACCACGCCATAAGTGAGTGGGTCAGCAAGGGTACCCTTACCCGTCATCATAGTATCCTGCCTGGCGTCCCTGCCCCCTCCGGGCCGGTGCCTCTCCGAACCTAGGAGGACTGGAAAACCTGCCTGCGGTCAGCGAACCTGCGTCCGCGTGCGTTGGGCGAAGATTACATGAATGTTTATAGAGTGCCGGTCGGGGTTCTCTGTGTGGAACCATTGTTATTCATGTGGCGAAACTGAATCACTTGACAGCTTTCTCTTATCCAGTCGGCGGGTTTTAAGGCTGAAGCCTTTAGTGCCGCATCGTTGTAAGCAGGGGTTGTCGACAGAAATGTCGGGCTTTTCAGTTGGTCGAAATGGTCGTGACGTCAAAGTGCGCAAATTTCACCATGCATCCAATTAATGGGATGGTATAGTGATGCTCCAAGTAAAATAAATGAATAAAACCGAGTAGGAAATCGGTCGAGCACGCTAACCACTCCGCCATGCCAGCTCGATGGTTTGGAATGAACAAATGCGCGTCTAATGAATACGGTGTCTTCGTTCACTTCCATCTTCCTCACTTCCCTGACGGAAAAATTTAATGAAAAGCACAAATTTTAGAAAAGGAAAAGATAAAGAATTAAAAAATTGAAAATTGAAAAAAATGTTAAAATTAAAAAAAAAAACAAAAAAAATCAAAAATAAATCATTGGAAACCAGTGCGCCAGGAAAGGCTTTCTGCTTGCAGCATTTTAGAGAGCCAAAGTGCCCCCTGAATTTTTCTCTGCAAGAGCTTATTTGGAGATTCCCGTCGCTCGATTAGGGCTTCCTCTCTCTTTTCCAATTCTCCTCTCCTTTGGGGCAAGTGCCATGAGACATGGCACTTGCTCTGGAAAATACCTAGCATTTGCACAGCGACGATATTATTCCAGAGGAAAGATGATCATAACCAATCAGGAAGAAAATGAGGCTGGGTGACAAGACCTCTTCGTTACTGTTCACCGCGTATTTATTCGAGGTGTTCAAAGAACTGCATTGGGAAGAGGTGAAGGTACAATCTAGCTGAGAATGCCTTAGTAATCTCCGATTCACTGATGACATCGACTTGCAAAGCAGGTCAGCGACGGATTGGGGTGCAACGTTGAGGACCTACACAGAGGTTAACAGAGCAGTGGTTTTAAAAATTTATATGCACAAAAGAGAAGCAATGTACAGCACACTCATAACGGAACAACGGGTTACTATAAGCAACGATGCATTGGAAGTCCTATGGCTACGCACCTACTTAAAGCAGGCAGTAAGCGCATATGCGGATAAGGAGAATTAAATAACTACGAGAATAAGAAGGGGGTGCAGTGCATTCAGTAGGTACTCTGAGGTAATGAATAGCAGTTGACCGGAATCAATCATGGAGAATGTGTGTAACTACCGGACCTTACCGGTATTTACCGGCATGGTAGCCCCACCTAGCGGATGCAGACCGCCTCACATCGAGCTCCCTCCAATCTGCCCCAACTGGCTAGAAATTTTGCTCATCGCCCCAAAATACCTTCAGCATCGTCTCCGGCAAGTTCGCAGCTTTCACCCAACACCCATATTTAGGGTATCGGTCCTTTTTTCACCACGGAGCGCTCTTTGAAAATACGAAATGCGGTAAGCCTACCGCCGACGCCGCGTCCGCCACTCCACATTCTATGCAGGCGATGGAAGTCGCCGAAGACGGCGTTTCGCCGGAAACCATTGAGGCCTCACCACAAGCCTTGCCTGCTCCCTCATTGCTACCCAACATCTCTCCACTTCAAGACATAGAAGACCCCACCCCATTCACCACCGTTGTGTACGGCCGCCGAACCCGCAAACTTCCCGTGCCACCCCGGCATCGACATACGCTCATCTCAGTTGGCTTTCACCTACCTGCCTCACTCATAGCTGCACCGGTAAGTCAGATCTTCCACCTTATCACGTACGCCGCCCGCCTCACTGACCATGCGCGCGCGGATATTACTGTCCACACCCGTCTGGACCAAAGGCTTCTAATTCTTCGGACTAACTCCAACGACACTGCGAAACGCCTTCTCGGCGTTTCATCAGTCTCCGTCGTTTCTGCGGTCTTCGGCGGCTCATCGGGCCCGGCGTCTCATCGGATACTGGCGGCTCATCAGAAGCTGGCGTTTCATCACTCTCTAGCTCGACTCTTCACCATCTAGCCCCGTTAGAGCTCACCGCCGCAAACTCAGCCCTGGGGATATTCCGGATCGACCGCACCGGGCTCACTCACTCCCAAATCTTGGCTGGCATCTCTTCCCGGACCCACACCATCATCGGAGTACGGATGATGGGATCCACAAACACCGTCCTGGTTACGTTTGAGGTGCGCACCGTCCCACGAACAATTAATTTCGAACAAATAGCGTACCGCTGCTACCCACACCGCCCCCGGGCATTGTGCTGCCTTCGCTGCCTTCAGTATGGGCACAGACAGTTCCAGTGCTCTTCCACCCAAGCCCTCTACCCTACCTGTACCACCATCCTTCTCCACCCGAACGCTGCCCATCCCTGTGCCCCATGGTGCCTGCACTGTCAAAAGGACCATGTTACCTTTGCCGACACCTGCCCTGTCCGCAAGCAGCAGGACCAAGCCCGAGCACAGCACTCTACAAACGCAAGACCTCGTGACTCACCGCCAAGCCACCTTTCGGGCAACATCCCTGAAATCCCCGCAACCACTCCAAACCCCTCCTCTCGCAAGAATCTTCCCTTCCCCATTCGCACTGGCACCACCAAGACCTATGCAGATGTCCTGCAAGGACCTTCACAACCAACAACGCACAGCTCCCTAACGCCCAAACTACCGACCTCTGCAGCACCAAGCCTGCTCCCAGAACCTGTCTCCCACCAGAGCCAACTACCGACCACTGCAGCACCAAGCCCGCTCCCAGAACCTGTCTCCCACCAGAGCCCAGTCTCCAGTACGGATGCCGCCAGCGTCCTGAGCCAAAAAACACCAGTCTCACGACCGCATCCAAGTGGGCCACTTCCCATTCCCTCAGCTCCACTACCCACACCGGCACACTCCCTCACCCCCACACAACAACCCGATACCCTAGCCAAGCTTCAACTCGACATGCAGGCCCTTGAGGCACGCATGAACCACCTCGCCTCCTTCTTTGACACCATACCACAACGACAAGAAGCCCCGGAACCACAAATCCAGGCACAAACACTGCAGATAACACAGCTCACAGCTCTAGTCACTACACTCTCCAACGCCGCCGCCAAGCAGGCGGAATTCATAGAACAAATCCTACATACACTTACAGCCCTCTCCTCGCCATCTGACTCCCCACTCCTCAAAAAGAAAACGCCCAGTGCCCGTCTTCAGAGCCACAACCCCGAGGACACATCAGACTATGACACACCCCCCCTTCCATAGCTTTCTCCAGTGGAACTGCCCATGCATGCGCACGGCACGTAGGCCCCTTTCCCAACATCTCCTCACCCTTCCCAACGCGCCCTCTGGTCTCCTACTCCAGGGAACCAGAAGAGAACGCAACCTCCCGGGATACAGAGCGATTCATGCGAGTTCAACGGATCGAACACCACTGGTCTCAACATATGTCCGAAGAGACCTCAAATTCTCAGTCCTCCAAATTCCTGATATACTCACACAGCATCTAGTTGCCATCGAACTTTTCCTCGTACCTACATCCCCTCCCACCATTCTCGTTAACTTCTACAACCCCCCCAAACAACATTCCCTCCTGTCCCACCTTTTCGGCTTCTTCCAAACCATCACTTCCCCGCTCCTTGTGGCAGGCGACTTCAACGCACCGCACACAAAGTGGGGATACAGAACCGCACACAAAGCAGGGCGCTTACTTCATAATTACATATACTCTCGACACTACTCCTTGCTAAATGACTTTTTACGCAACACTAGGCAGGGTTCCTTCTATCACAGAGACACCACACCCGACTAGACCTTCGCTCTACACATGCCACATATTACTTGGCACAATACTGACACGTACCTACTAAGTGACCATTCCATCCTTGTTATCAACATACCCATAAAACACCTCCGACGCAGGGCGAAGGTGCGACACATTTCGTGGTCAGACTTTCGCCGGTTCTTACCCCCACCCCCGTCTCACCCCTCCGACTACACTTCATGGGTCGCTGATCTAAGAAACACCCAGTCGCGGGCCACACGTGAAATTTCCAATCGTACCCCCCCTGACAATCCTGATCCTCACCTTCTACGACTGTGGTAGCGGAGAAAACGTCTCCAACGCGCATTAGCTACACGACCACACAACACACAGCTCCGCGACAGATTACAAGCATTCCGCAACAACATTATCTCCCACTGCAAGACACTCGACACCAAACACTGGACACGAACATGCGACCGCTTAGAAGAAACTTTACATCAAAAATCATCATGGTACCTTCTCCGCTCCCTTCTCGGACCTCAAACTCATCCCACACCCACTCTCGAACGCCTCTTTGCCTCCCATACCCCAACAGAGGTTTTCACTAGCCTCCGACAACTTTATTTCCCACCCTCACAATCCTCTTTAAACCCACGATATCATGGCCCAGCCCTTCCCGCACTAGACGTCCCCTTCACGCACACAGAACTTGACACAGCACTCGCACGTTGTAACAAACACTCTGCCCCTGGTACAGATAAAATCACATACACAACTCTCAAGAACCTTCCTCCCGAAGCCCAAACATTTCTTCTTTCTGTCATAAACGACGCCTGGACTTCTGGCACCCTGCCAGTGGACTGGACATCGTCCCTGGTCTCATTCATACCGAAACCAAATAAACCCTCCACCATCAATAATCTTCGTCCTATTTCTCTCACCTCCTGCGCGGGCAAGCTCATGGAGCACATGGTGCTTGCCAGCCTCACTTCCCATCTTCAGGCCACCGACTATCTCCCCCCCCCACCCTCATTGGCTTCCGCCGAGCACTATCCACCCAAGACCTTTTCCTTCTCCTTCAACATACCTTCTTTAACACAAATGCTCCAGACGCTGCACAGGTCAAAGCCTTAGTAACAGTTGACATACGCAAGGCTTTCGACTACATATAATACGACCACATCCTCACCATACTAGCTGACACGCAATGCGGACACAGCGTGTACAACTACATAAGAGCTTTCCTCTCCCACCGCTCCGATCGTATCCGCTATCTCGACAAACTGTCTCACCCCATTCCACTCACTCGTGGCACTCCACAGGGAGCCGTCCTCTCTCCCATTCTATTTAACCTAGGCATGGTCCCGCTCGCCCGAGCCCTAGCCGATATTCCCGACCTTCATTTCCTCTTCTATGCAGACGATCTCACTTTGTGGGTCACCACTGGCTAGCCGGGAGAAGTCCAAACTACACTCCAACAGGCACTTAACACCATTTCCTCACACCTCTCCCAAGCGGGCCTGCAACCCGCTCCGGAGAAATCTGAACTTCTACTCATAACACGCAGTAAATATCAACGTACGATGAACCCCTCCATCTCCCTCACCCTAGCCGGACAACGCATCCCCCGTGTCGTCTCTTGTCGCATCCTGGGTATGCCACTGACCTCCAACACTTTCACCTCTGCCATCAATCAGTCCATACGCACATGCCACTCAATCACACACTTACTCCGCCGCCTAGTCTTAAAACATGCCGGCCTCTCCGATACACATGCCAGCCGTCTTGCTCAAGCGCTGGCCCTGAACAAATTTTTATACTATATCCCTATCCCTTACTGCCCCCTTACAAATACACAAGACAAACTAATCCGGGCCCTCAATACACTATACAAAGCAACACTAGGGCTCCCCCCTCAGGCTTCTACAGACACCCTGTACAGAACAGGCCTTTTCCATCCCCTTCCAGCACTCCTTAACCTGCACCAAGAGAGACAAATCAACCGCCTGTCCAGTTCATCAGCTGGGCGGTGGATTCTATCACAGACTCCCTACGCACCCATCTCTTTCCCAGACCCACCGCGGTCTCCGATCTACCCCTCTAACCTCCGCCTCGCACCTATTCCCAACATGTCCGCCCACACACACGCAGGCCGCCGCCAGGCATACGCATACAACCACAAGCCACCCTTGGACGCTGCAGCGGTGGCCTACACAGACGCCTGTCTCATGGAAACCGCGGGCTCCACAGCAACCTTCTCCCTCCACCCTTGCCTCTCTACAACCAGCACTCATACAACCGGTCCATACACCTCCCCACCCTCTCCGCTCGCCCTAGAAATACACGGGATCGCCGATTCCATCACATACTTTGCCACCCTACCCCCCGCCCCCCAATACGTTGTCTATACAGACTCGCAGGCAGCTCTGTGTGCCTTCCATGAAAGAGCCCTCCCTTTCCCTACCCGACCGGCCTTAGGTGCCGCCCTCTTAACATTAAGCCCACGACCGCTGACCCTTGGGTGGATCCCTGGTCACATGGGCATCCCCGGCAATGAGCTGGCTCACCAGCTTGCCTGCGAAACTGTACACCGGGCGCCGATGATCCCATGGACGAGCCCACCGACGGAGCAGGCGGTCAGGGCTTATAGACATACTGTCGACGAATACTACACGCAGCAAAAATTACACTTAGCTGATTTACCGCCACCGCACCCATCCTTATCGATCCGTGAAGCTCGCATTCTTCACCGAATACAGTTTAATCTCCTACGTACACCAGCCGAACATTATCTGTACCGGCACACTTCTACACCTCAGTGCCCAAACTGTCCACACACATATGCAGACATAGAACACTGGCTTACAGAATGCCACGTAGCCTTCCAGTCCCCCGCCTATCCTTTCCCGCCGCCCCCACCGTGGCCCATCTGGCTTGCTTCCCGGGACCTTAACCTGCAACGCGCCCTCGTCGCCTTGGCCCAGAACCTATTGAACGCCTAACATAAAGGCTGATAATAAAAAGTGGCACCCCACCTACCGGTATTTACCGGTGGCTAAACGGTGGCTAACGAAAACGCTTTACCTATAAATTGAGGACAGCGCATCAAGTTATTTAAAGCGAAATGATAGATGATATGTTAAGATATAGGAAGAAAGCAGAGGTGGTCAAGGAAACCACGCGAATAAATGCAAACTTAGGCGAAATCAACGAGATATGGCACGTGAGTTCTACGTCCCGAGGTGGCCTGTGGCCTATGAGGAATGCCGCAGTTAAAGGCTCTAAAACGGTTTGGACCACGTAAAGAGCAAATTGGCATAGGCAAGTTAAGTAATTCGAAGCAAGATAAGCGATCGCCCTTAAGGGTAACGGAGGAGCAGGCGTGGCAGGGAATAGGACCGAGTCAAATGGGCAAATGATTTGAGTACCTTGCTATAACTAAATTATTTGTATCGGGATAATGGCTGGAACAATAGAATAGACATAGTACTTAAGTCTTGCATCTGATAGGTCATTTTTACGGGAAAAAAATGCCCTACGACGGGGTATACGGAATTTAAACTGACGCTGGCCATTTCTCGCTGCAAGTATCAGTTTGTAATGATGCGCGCCAGTTCCGTAACCTTTCGATGGGTAAATTGAAACTGGTGCACATAAAGAGATGTACACAGCTCACATCAAGCACAAAAATTTTCAGCTTCAAGCATAGCCCATATGGACCATTTGTCCAGGTGGTTTTCGCCTTAGGCGTCAAAACTGTTGCCACCAGCGCACCCATGTTAGCCGAAATAAGGGTACCCGCCCCGCTAATAGATGTCCCGTTTACAAAGCACTGCTGCCACACAACCTGGTACGCGCGGCTGGTTACGCTACCACAGACATGTCACGCTCGAAAAAATTCCCTCGCTCTGCAAATTCCTCGCTACACAAGGCCCACCGCTTGCGAGCTTTTCTCAGGTGCTGTCTGCAGTTAAACGTCCACTCGTGCGGCGTGGTGGCGAGGTGTGACCGCTTGGCACTTGCCTCAGGTGTGCTTGACTGTTTCGATGTCCCGTTAGTTAAAAGAGGTCAAGATAAGTGACGGCGGTAGAAACCGAAATCACATGATACATATATAGACCAAAAGGCGGACATGATCAAGAACTTCCTTGCTTACTTGTGGCTCAGTCGTACTCCATCACATGATGGTGTTGTCAAGCCGTAAAGCTAGAAAAGTGGCGCTCATGTTACCAGCGTGCTCATGCATCATGCGGAGCAGCCAAAGTGAAGAGGTAGTCACGACGGGATTTCCGCCGCGTGCCAGCTTTTTCCACAGCCTGTATCCGCGTCCCAGGCAAGAAAACGCGGATAAATAATCGCAATTGGTGTGTCCCTACTGTCTAAGGTTTTTTGCTCATCGAAGGCCCGTTCTCTAGGGGCTGAAGCCTATGCGGACCGCGGTAGAAAGGAGTGTGCGTTGACGAGGCTTACATATTTGGTAGGTTTCAACTTTATTTGTGGGCATCGGAGGTGCGTTCAAGTCCTTTTTGAGGAATAATGCAGGAAGGAAAAGGCGTCTACCGATTTGTCTAAAGCGTCCAACTGACGCTGGGGCCAATATGGGCTGCGGTGAATGGGCCGCGGCACCGATCTGTCACGGCCCACCGTTTAGGTTGTCTTTCGATGAAAGGGTCGTTTTGAATTCACTATGCTGGTGAAGAGTACCCCAGTGCACATGGGCTGCAGACTAAACTTCAGCCATGCTGTCCTCACTCTGCATGGTCGCTAAGCCCGCTGGCAAGCAGCAGTTGCAGCAGAGGTCACCTACCGCTTTAACGAAGAAATAGCTGGGCCCCTTCGATTTCGTTATGTAAACGCTGACCTTCAACTTTGAGAAAAACAAAACAGAAAAGTTGGAATGCCGCAAACGGTCACGCACTGAAGCTGAGAGCCGCCTACGTTATATAATTCTCGTTGCTTTCAGTGCAATCTAGAAGGTAGCAGGTCAAGCAGAAACAAAGACGAAAGTATGTCGAAAAAAAATCTGAACGATTTTTTGCTGTTCTAAAATTTCTCAGCTAAAAACTGCGCGGGCTTTCCTTGTTTTGAATAATGCTTTGAGCTAATCATATCTGATCCGATGTCCGTGCTCAGCGGCATAAAACAACACAAATACGGATCAATTAGCAGGCTGAAAACTTCCCTCTGCGGTGTTGTTAGTTTTGCGATATATGATTAGGGTCCTTGGTTTAGAGGTTCTACGGTGTTGGAGGGGTTGAAATCGAGCGATTTTTTTAAGGTAAGAATTCGAAGTCACGCCATCCAGTGGAAGGTTGCATAATTCTCTTTTTTTGCGTTACTTTCTTGCGGCGAATGAAAATTCACTCTAAGCGCTAATGTTTAGGAGAGACATGAACCGAACATTGTTTGGCTCAATATCTCATAAATAATAGAGGAAAACTGAAAGTAGCATTGAGATACTGCCCACAAAATCAAGTATTTGCTTTTTGGTTATTCGCGTATTTCGCCTCGTGCGTCATCATCGACGACCCAGTATTTCGGCGTCGGTGCAATATTCATCGCCTGTGTGCGGTCGCTGCAAAAAAAATCATTCAAAATCAAAGCGACCACTTTAAGGGGGTAGACAGCAATTAAACGGCCAATTTGGAAGAAAATCTTTCTCAATCTATTTTTATCGTAATCCTCGGGTCTTCATCTCTCTCGTTCCAAAAAATCTCAGCTAATGCGGCAAAACTTAGGAAACCACGTTTTTATATTCCTGGTAGCCAAAAAAAAGAGGGAAGAGCTTTAACATCGAGAAACAGGCTTTGCGTCAGCGAACACGCGCTCTAATTCCTCCGTGTTCGTACCCTCTCCCCCGGAGTCTCACTCGGGAGGAGGAGGTATCTGTGCCCCGGATTCGGGCAGGAGCGGCTCTGACTCCTTCTGTGCGTCATCGGTGGCATGACAAACGTTACGAAGTGACTGACAAGTGTCCCCATTGTGGTGCTGCGCCAGACCAGTGTGACGAAAAACACTGGCTGTGGACTTGCCCGGCTACAGCTTCCGTGAGACGACGCTTCCTGAGAAAGGTTGGCCTGCGATGGGACGTTGCAGACGACTATCGCAAGTGGACTCAAGATAACCGCTTTATCGAGACCTTTTGCCGCTTTTTAAGCGAGGCTTGTTTACACTGCTTTTTATAACTTTATTTCCCTTTTCCATTATGCCTAATGGCAAACAGCTCGAATAATGAAAAAAAAAACAAGCAGACATGCAGAATCGTGGTGTAGTACTTCGCGTCGTCTTTCTGGATGTGGAGAATTGTGCACGCAACCCCATTTCTCGCTCTCCATCATCCCACCCCCTCTCCACTCAGCGACAGCTGGCGCGTCGCCCGTGCCATTGGCTACAGCGGGCGTCGTACGTAATTTTTGTTCACACATATTTAGCCAGATGTAATAACACTCTCAAACGTAATGGTCCGATCTCAAATGTAATGGACACTTTGAAAATAGAAATTCCATCCGCGATCCTTCAAACGTTTAGTTGTTAGGCAGCGGAATTTCGAATTTGCTGTTCTCGTCGATTGTGACACACCGTAAGAAATTTTCGGCTACCCTATAAAAAATCAGCAGCTAGAATTTTGCAATGGAAAACTAAATTTACTTCTTTAAAGGCTGAATTAATATTGAGGCTGAAAGAAATGCTTACTTCAGAAGGACGAAAATTTTTGCTACCCAGACGGTAAAGTTGCCTGTACGGCACTAAAACCAACTCGTTAGATAAACATAACTTCCGATCCTGATCATGTAAACGCACCGAATTTGCTTGTGTGCATTTAATTTTTCGGCTTGTAGGCATGAATTACAAGAAAGTCGCGGCTCCTTCCACTGGAGGCAAAGCGCTTCCTGATGTCTTCGATTAAGTCGAGTGTGAAGTTCTGCAGCTCTTCCCTCTCGTCATCGTTCAGCAGCTTGTAAACAGGGTTCATAAGAGTGAAGAAATCTGCAAGGAAGTGGATAAAAAGCAAGAACTGCTTAATTGTTGCTGTGCTGTTATATGAGTATTTTACTCGTTAATCGGTCAGTGTTGCACAGAGTAGTATCTATTTCTACGCGGAGAAAGTGAAAAAAACATTTCGTGAGCTCATCGTGCACTATTTGCACATAACACTCTTACCAGTCGTTCAATCGGCTCAGAACATGCAGATGTGCACTGTTTCTCTATATAAATAATCTAGCCACATGTTACCATTTGCTGAGAAGGCACATTGTCGCATGTACTGCACCTCACGCGCTTCCCTTCAAATGCTGCGTGCAAGAATTATTTCAAAAGAGTGGAAATTTGGGCTGGTTGGTGCATGATCTGAGGCTAAAAACAGCGCTAACGGGGACAAAGCAGAGAGAGGGACACGACGCTGACTATCAACCAAGTTTTATTGCACGTTCACCGGTTAAATACCTCTCGTTCATGCAAAAAAGGAAGGAAAAAGAAGAAAAAGAGAAAGAGGGAAGGCGGGATAGATTATGCATTCATACACAGATAATTAATTTCGCTGTCGCGAAGTGAAATGGAAGTGATGCTGACGCACTCTTCACCATTTTGCCGAATGTTGGTGGCTTCTTCAATTTCTCTCGTCCGTTCGTCTGGGTAGGTAGATATGATTGTGGTGTTGCCAAGCTGGGGAGCACATTCATGCTCTCGGCAATGTCTTGCCAGTTCACTGCTGATGGCGCCTTTCAAAGATCTTTTATGCTCTTGCAGCCGTTTATTTAAACAGCGCCCTGTTTGGCCGATGTAGGTGTGCCCGCATGAGAGTGGTATTTGATAGACGACGTTTTTAGTACATTTCACGTGCATCTTCTTGTGCTTCTTTTGGCACTGCTTCCTTCCCGTTCGCTCACTATTTACCTTGGCACACACGCTCATTAACTTGTTAGGTGCTGGCATCAGCACTTTTACGCCAACGTTTTCGCCTATCTTCTTGAGGTTGTGTGAAAAGCCATGAGTGTACGGAATTGAAAACGTTCTCAGCAATGGGCACAAATTAAAGGATTCAAGCTTTAGTGTTTCTCGTGTTTATTCTGCTGCCGTTCGCGAAAAGCGCAGGAACTTGCTGAATTTTTGTAAAGAAGTAAAGAAAGAGGGGAACAAAACTAAGCTTGTGTTTGACAAACTTCACATCAATAAAGATGTATATCAGTGGGATCACAACAGCAGCAGTGCAGTTTGTATCTCCCGTTCCACAAGTACATGAAGTCGTTTAAGCGGTCCTTCAACTCCCCTTCTTTCATCTTCGTTTCCACCCTGTTCCGAGCGTTCAGTTAAGTTCACTTCTTTTCTTTACACTAACATCAGAAGCGTTGTTCCTAAAGCCGCTGCTCTCTCTTCCTTCATTGACTCTAATTCTGCCTCGATTGTTGCCTTAACGGAAACATGGTTGCACGATGCTATTGCAGACAGTAGTGTTCTGCTGAGTGAATCCTGCTTTAATATTTTTCGTTGCGATGGGAAGTTCCGGAAAGGAGGCGGTGTCTTCATTGCAATTAAGAAGGAAATTGTAGCTATACCTTTAATAGTCACCTCTTTCATTGAATGTGTGTGTTTTTTTGAAATGCGGCATTGCTAACCTTATAATTGGAGTATTTTACCGTCCTCCTGACATGTGCGACGGTTTTGCTGAAGAATTACATCGCATATTAGGTGAAGTGTGTGCACGTTTCCCGAATTCTATTTTACTCATTCTCGGTGACTTTAATTTTCCCAACATTAGCTGGGATATGTTGTCTGCCCCTCCTAGTGACAAAGAAGCCCATGCCTTCATACAGACGTGTCTCCACTTTTCGTTATCTCAAATTATCTCTCAACCTACTCGGTCATCGGTGCATTCCTCAAACATTCTGGACCTCTTCCTAGCCAGTGACCCAAATATTTGTTCAGATATCATTCATCATGAAGGCCTTTCCGATCACGACATTATCACCGGGCACATCAACTATCTGCTCAGCGAAAAAACAACTGTTCCAAAAAAGATAAGATGCTACAACAGGGCTAACTTTCACAAAATGAACTCCGAATTAACCACCTTCTCAGTGCAATACCTTTCTGATTGGTCCTCTCATTCTGTTGAGGAAAACTGGATGTTGTTCAAAACTACACTTACTAACCTCATCAATGATTGCATTCCTCTTGTATCGATAAAGTGCAACCCAAGTGTACCCTGGTTTGATCTCAGGCTTCGTAGAGCTAATAATAAGAAAAAACGTCTGTACAGACAAGCCAAAGCGCATCGAACTACTGATTCCTTTGAAAGGTATAAGCAAAGCGATAAAGAATACCAAGTATTACTAAAAAAAACCGCAGGGAATTCTTCAGCAATGTTTTGCCAACAATCATCACCAATAACCCACGTAGATTCTGGCGCGTTATTAATCCCCGCAGCTCTGATGACATTATCCTTACTGACTCGAATAACACTCCAATTCCTGCATCCGAATGTGCTCAGATGTTTCTTTCAGCTTTTTCATCCGTATTTACTTTAGAAGACATCGCTACAGCTCCCATCCTAGATCAATTTCTTGAGGTTTCTATGCCCCAATTAGTTATTAATGACGAAGGAATTAAATCCCTCCTGAATAATGTTAAACTAACTTCTAGCTCTGATCCTCTGGGCTTTAACAACAAGATTCTTAAAAACATTTCTGAGAGCATTTATCCAGTATTGTCATCACTCTTTTCTCAGTCATTATCAACTGGATCGATTCCTAGCGATTGGCGCGTAGCTAAAGTAATACCCATATTCAAATCTGGTGAACACTCTAATCCTCTCAACTATCGTTCAATATCCTTAACTAGCTCCATATCTAAGCTAATGGAACATGTTGTTTACACTAATATTATCAGCTATCTTGAGCACCACAACATCATATTCAAATACCAGCATGGATTTCGAAGGGGTTTCTCATGTGACACTCAACTTTCCGGCTTCACCTACGACCTCTTTTCATCAATAGACGCAGGCAAACAAGTCGATGCGCTATTCCTTGACATTTCTAAAGCATTTGACCGGGTCCCCCATTACAGACTTTTGCTCAAACTAACCCACTTGAACATTCATTCCGATGTTATTGCCTGGGTTAAAGCTTTTCTTGCATGCCGATCTCAGTTCATTTCTGTCAATAATCATCTTTCGTCCTCCTCACCCGTTTCGTCCGGTGTTCCCCAGGGTAGCGTTTTGGGTCCTTTACTTTCTCTAATCTTCATAAATGACTCACCCGCCTGCGTATCATCCAAAATCAGATTATTCGCTGATGATTGTGTTATATACCGTAGCATTTCTAACGACTCTGACCGCCAATCTTTGCAAACTGATTTAGACTCCATTAGTAAGTGGTGTTCTTCTTGGTTAATGACCCTTAATTCCTCTAAAACTAAACTTGTCTCTTTCACTCGCAAGTCTTGTCGCATCCCAACATCTTACACTCTCCTTAATAGCCCGGTTGAACTTTCTACTTCCTACAAGTATTTGGGACTACACCTTCAGTCTAATTTAACATGGAATTACCATCTTAGCCATATTCTTGCAGCTGCTAACCGCTCTCTGGGTCTTCTAAAACGTAACCTTAAACAAGCACCTTTCCACCTGAAAAAACTAGCATATGTTACTTTAATACGGCCTAAAATCGAATACGCGTCGGCCATCTGGGACCCGGATCAAGCATACCTTATTGATGACTTGGAATCTTTGCAAAACCGTGCCGTTAGATTCATCTTTTCTGATTATTCTCGTCATACCAGCGTCACCGCACTAAAGGCTCGCGCCGAACTTGATACGTTATCACATCGCCGCAAACTATCACGCTTGACCCTTTTCCATAAACTTTACCATCATGTTCTGCTCCATGACGATTTTTTTCAATCACCTGAATCTTTTTTTCCCCGTCGCGACCACCCGCTGAAAGTTAAACGCATATCATGCCACACTTCTTCGTTTGCTAACTCTTTCATACCACGTACTATAGTTGACTGGAATAATCTTCCATCACACATCGCTTCTGAACGGGATCTTAATCAGTTTCAGGACCTTCTTACCCAAATGTCTGTTTAGCTTCACTAATCGATTGTACCACATGCTGCTTCCAGCTTTTTTTGTTATTTTGTTTTGTTCCTGCGTTTGTTATGCCTCTAAAACACTATCTGTTTTTTTTTGTGTGTGTGTAAATTACAATGTATACTACAGGTTTTTGTTTATTTCTTTTGTTTTCTACATGTGCTTTCTGTTCTTATGTATAGCACATTGGCGCTTGCTCAATATTATTTTGTGTTGTGTGTCTTCGCTCCCCCCTATTAATACCCTCGATTGAGGGCCTTTAGGGGTTTATTGAATAAATAAATAAATAAATTACTGCTTACGGCTTCCTTTCTTGTGATGTGGCCTTGATCTTTTTCCTGCCTCTAAGTTCTTGCAGTACTCCTTCTGCGACACTGGACAGTAGCTGCGTCGGGTAACCTGCTGCTTCCAGCCGACAAATTTGGGCGTCGAAACTAGCTTGTACATCATGGTGGCAAGATCTTGTCAATGCGGCTTTCATTGCTGCTTTCACTATTCCCCGTTTGATGATCTTGGATTGGGCTGAGGTGTAAGGAAGCAGTCGCTTTTTGCTTCGTGGTCCGTACGGCCAACAAACATGACTGTCTAAAAAGGTTAGCGTCAAGTCAAGGAATCGCAGAACGTTGTTTTCTGGGAGTTCGCTCGTTATTTCTAGTCCTTTTACTTCTTCTTTGAAAAAGATCGATGAATTGGACAACGTGCTGTTGCTGGCGTGCTGTCTCGTCCTCTTTATAGAAAATTAGATAGCCATCTACATAACGGAACACCTCAGTGATGCTTGTCACTTGAATAGCAGTCATAAGACTTCTGTCAATACGAGCCAGAAACAAATCACTCATAATGGGGGCGAGCGAAGACCCGATGCATATCCCCTCCCGCTCAATGTAGAAACTACCCTTATGACTGATGATGGTGGATTGTAAGTAGCTCGTTAATAATTCCATAAAATTTCCTTTCGACAGGCCACAAGCGTTCTGAAATTTCACCACGCCCTGTCGGTCAATGCATTCTTCGACTTCTCTGTACACCATAATATGCGGGAGCGAGTAGTACAAGTCTTTTACATCTATCGATAAGCCGCTCACGTTGGGCTGACAGGCACCCTGAAGAAAGTCGTCCACGCTTTGAGGCTTGCGTATCAGGAACGGGTCGTCCACCGTGAGTTCGGTGAGGGCCTTTTGTAAAAAACCGCCCACAAAGACAGCCTCAAGCGGGCCTTGACCTTCTGAGGTCAACTGTGACGACCCGGCGTGAAGCTGACTTGCGGCTACTGCAGTCGGACAAGGAAGGAGGATTCGTCCTAGCCTCACCTCATGTGTACAACGATAAAGCGGACAAGGCGGTGTCAGACAACTTCAAGGAGCTGGTAGGTGTGAAACCGGCGACATTGATGAAAAAAGTGATGACGATGTGCGAGGATATGAGCCTGACGAAGATGGCCTCTGCCATAAGCAAGTGCGAAGAGACAAGTCTGACAGACTTCTTCACAGCTGCCGCCGCGGTGGCTCAGTGGTTATGGTGCTCGGCTGCTGACCCGAAAGACGAGGGTTCGATCCCGGCCGCGGCGGCTAGAATTTCTTTGGGGGAGAAATTCTAGAGGCCCGTGTACTGTGCGATGTCAGTGCACGTTAAAGAACCCCAGGTGGTCGAAATTTCCGGAGCCCTCCACTACAGCGTCTCTCATAGCCTTAGTCGCTTTGGGACGTTAAACCCCATAAACCAAACCAAACCATCTTCTTCACAGCCAAAACTCACAAAGAAGAGTGTCCTTTCAGAGCCTCAGAGCCATTGTGTGGGAAAAAAGAACCTGGCAGAGCTTTGTGGGCGGTTTTTTACAACGGGCCCTCAACGAACTCACGGTGGACGACCCGTTCCTGATACGTTAGCCTCAAAGCGTGGACTACTTTCTTCAGAGTGCCTGTCAGCCCAACGTGAGTGGCTTATCGATAGATGTAAAAGACTTGTACTACTCGCTCCCGCAGAATATGGTGTGCAGAGAAGTCGAAGAATGCATTGACCGACACGACGTGGTGAAATTTCAGAACTCTTGCGGCCTGTCGAAAGGAAATTTTATTCAATTATTAACGAGCTACTTACAATCCACCATCATCAGTCATAAGGGTAGTTTCTACATTCAGCGGGAGGTGATATGCATCGGGTCTTCGCTCGCCCCCATTCTGAGTGATTTGTTTCTGGCGCGTATTGACAGAAGTCTTATGACTGCTATTCAAGTGACAAGCATCATTAAGGTTTTCCTTTATGTATATGACTATCTAATTCTTTATAAAGAGGACGAGACAGCACGACAGCAACAACACGTTGGCCAAATAATCGACGTTTTCAAAGAAAAACTAAAAGGACTAGGAATAACGAGCGAACTCCCAGAAAACAACGTTCTGCGATTCCTTGACTTGACGCTAACCTTTTTAGACAGTCATGTTTGTTGGCGGTACGGATCACGAAGCAAAAAGGGACAGCTTCCTTACACCTCAGCCCACTCCAAAATCATCAAATGGGGAATAGTGAAAGCAGCAATGAAAGCCGCATTGACAAGATATTGCCACCATGATGTACAAGCTAGTTTCGACGCCCAAATTTGTTGGCTGGAAGCAGCAGGTTACCCGACGCAGCTACTGTCCAGTGTGGCAGAAGGAGTACTGCAAGAACTTAGAGGCAGGAAAAAGATCAAGGCCACATCACAAGAAAGGAAGCCGTGTGCAGTAATTCCGTACATTCATGGCTTTTCACACAACCTCAAGAAGATAGGCGAAAACGTTGGCGTAAAAGTGGTGATGTCAGCACCTAACAAGTTAATGAGCATGTATGCAAAGGTAAACAGTGAGCGAACGGGAAGGAAGCAGTGCCAAAAGAAGCACAAGAACATGCACGTGAAATGTACTAAAAACGTCGTCTATCAAATACCATTGTCATGCGGGCACACCTACATCGGCCAAACAGGGCGCTGTTTAAATGAACGGCTGCAAGAGCATAAAAGATCTTTGAAATGCGCCATCAGCAGTGAACTGGCAAGACATTGCCGAGAGCATGAACGTGCTCCCCAACTTGGCAACACCAGAATCATATCTACCTCCCCAGACCAACGGACGAGAGAAATTGAAGAAGCCATCAACATTCGGCAAAATGTGAAGAGTGCGTGAGCATCCCTTCCATTTCACTTCGCGACAGCGAAATTAATTATCTGTGTATGAATGCATAATCTCATGCCACATCCCGCCTTCCCACTTTCTCTTTTTCTTCTTTTTTTCTTCCTCTTTTTGCACGAACGAGAGGTATTTAACCAATGAACGTGCAATAAAACTTGGTTGATAGTCAACGTCGTGTCCCTCTCTCTGCTTCGTCCCCGTTAGCGCTGTTTTTAGCCTCAGAAGCATTATTTATTTTCTAGGAGAATGTAGAACTCTTCGTGGACAAACCTATTTAGTCTTCTGTGCAGAAATGTAACATATAAAATTAAGTTATAAGAAAAATCTTCATTATGTGACCGTTGTATTTGATAATATTTTTTGTACTATTCCTATGTACTATAGTAGGAGACAACCTAAGAAAACAGCATCTTTTCTTCGTCAACAGACCTGCTTCCAGCCAACGGCGTCGGTCGATTTTCATTACCCTGATAATTTGACAAAGCAGGGAGTGGTAAATGAAAGGGGATTATCCCTTCCCTTTATGGTCGGGAATAGACCCTTCTCTTCATATTGGCGCCGCTCCCTGCATTGTCGCCCTAGCAGGGTGATGAGAATCGGCCGACACCATTGGCTTGAAGGGGGGTCCTTTAAAGGGGAAATGCCGCCGTGTTCTAGAGTTGTGTCCGACTAAAGGACTATATAAACATCTGTCACTCTCCTAAGACCTTCAGGTAGTGTAAATTCACTTTCCATCAGTGAACGGTGAGCCTTGGAATAGTCCCATTCCCTCAATTTTAGGGGAAGCCATGTAAGCGGTGTTTCGGCCTTCTTGTGTTTTTCAAAGAATTCTTATAACTCTGCGGATGAAATCGACACCCCCTTTCATACAATATTATTTATGCGGTTGGTTTTGGATATTTTTAATGTTGCTCTTTTTGTAAGAATTATTGCTACATACAGATGTCCAGCCAACACCACAGTCTTTCTGCTTTGTGTTGCGTATACACTTGTAGGTAATTTTTACGCTTCGAAAAGCAGAGATACATCAAAACTGTTGCCCTGCTGAGCGACCACATTTTCCGAAACGACGAAAAATAATGTGTGAGATAGCTAGTCTGTGGCACCCCTAGCGTTACAGGAATCCTTTGAAAAAGAGCTCAAGAAGGAAGTACAGCTTACAGCGTTTTAATTATAGTTCAGGAAACTCAGATGCCATATCCGCAACGAACCGTCCGTTTCAATGGCGGAGGAGTCGAATAAGGGATGCAAAACTCGGCACTGGTGGCGGTTAACGCAGCGCCGGTTGTGGAGGCGCCGGGCGGGCGCCCAGCACATGTATAAGCGAAGGGGGCGGGCTCGGACACCGGCGGCGGCCGGGGCACCGTCTACGCCGTTACCTCTTGCGCCCAGCACCTGTATAAGCAAAGGGGGCGGGCTCGGACACCGGCGGCGGCCGGGGCACCGTCTACGCCGTTACCTCTAGCGCCCAGCACCTGTATAAGCAAAGGGGGCGGGCTCGGACATCGGCGGCGGCCGGGGCACCGTCTACGCCGTTACCTCTTGCGCCCAGCACCTGTATAAGCAAAGGGTGCGGGCTCGGACACGGGCGGCGGCCGGGGCACCGTCTACGCCGGTACCTCTTGCGCCCAGCACCTGTATAAGCAAAGGGGGCGGGCTCGGACACCGGCGGCGGCCGGGACACCGTCTACGCCGTTACCTCTTGCGCCCAGCACCTGTATAAGCAAAGGGGGCGGGCTCGGACACCGGCGGTGGCCGGGGCACCGTCTACGCCGTTACCTCTTGCGCCCAGCACCTGTATAAGCAAAGGGGGCGGGCTCGGACATCGGCGGCGGCCGGGACACCGTCTACGCCGTTACCTCTTGCGCCCAGCACCTGTATAAGCAAAGGGGGCGGGCTCGGACATCGGCGGCGGCCGGGACACCGTCTACGCCGTTACCTCTTGCGCCCAGCACCTGTATAAGCAAAGGGGGCGGGCTCGGACATCGGCGGCGGCCGGGACACCGTCTACGCCGTTACCTCTTGCGCCCAGCACCTGTATAAGCAAAGGGGGCGGGCTCGGACACCGGCGGCGGCCGGGGCACCGTCTACGCCGTTACCTCTTGCGCCCAGCACCTGTATAAGCAAAGGGGGCGGGCTCGGACACCGGCGGCGGCCGGGGCACCGTCTACGCCGTTACCTCTTGCGCCCAGCACCTGTATAAGCAAAGGGGGCGGGCTCGGACATCGGCGGCGGCCGGGACACCGTCTACGCCGTTACCTCTTGCGCCCAGCACCTGTATAAGCAAAGGGGGCGGGCTCGGACATCGGCGGCGGCCGGGGCACCGTCTACGCCGTTACCTCTTGCGCCCAGCACCTGTATAAGCAAAGGGGGCGGGCTCGGACATCGGCGGCGGCCGGGGCACCGTCTACGCCGTTACCTCTTGCGCCCAGCACCTGTATAAGCAAAGGGGGCGGGCTCGGACACCGTCTACGCCGTTACCTCTTGCGCCCAGCACCTGTATAAGTAAAGGGGGCGGGCTCGGACATCGGCGACGGCCGGGACACCGTCTACGCCGTAACCTCTGGCGCCCAGCACCTGTATAAGCAGGTGCTGTCGCTCGTGTCGTCTCTTGTTTCTTTCTCTCGTCCTGTGCATCGCGCTGCTTTAAGATGAATCCGTTCCAACTTGCCCAGTTTTCTGTTCTCGTTAAAGGGAGACTGAAGCACTTTTTCTGAAAATCGGGCTGGCAGCGGCGTGCTATAGTTTTTCATGCTGTATACTGGAATATCGCATCCAAATACGGCAAAAACAAGCGCGAATTGCCTTTTTTAGCCGAAATATGCGGCCTGTGCCGCGGGGCACGCCGCGCGGCGCGCCGCCGCCCGTCATTGGTCAAGAGAGATCGTGACGTCACTTTGAGGACTGGAGAAGCTGCCGACGCGGATCCGGCGCTGCGTTGAGTGCAGATCGCAGCTTTCCGTGTCGTTGTAAAAGCGAATACGGCGACTGTTTTTTTTTTACTTGCCACCGAAGAAAAGGATACTACAGTTTGCTCATTCCACGTATCGCCTGAAACCAAAAAAGACACAAGCAAAAAATTTTATGCTTAGCACAAGCATACGCCAGCGTCAAAGACGCGATGCAGACCGTGCGTAAAAGGTGCCAGCACAACCTCGGCTCGTATTCTCGGAAAGGAAGGGGTGCGAACAATACTCAAGTCAATTACCACCACGGGACGCCTCCTGGCTCGCCCGGAAGAGCGTCATCCTAAAGAAAAGGCCCAAAGCACTGTGTACAAGAAATCCTATTCTCAGTACCCGGCGTTGCAGGTTGGGGCAAGAAAGAATTTTAAGGAAACGATGAAGGAGCACAAAGTTGGTGTCAAAATTAGCGACGCAATCATGGTGCGCTGGAAACCAAGCCAAATACGCGCACAAGTCTGCTGCTTCACTCCTGGCGCGTTCAGCAGATGCCAGAAAATATTAATCGCTGCCTCGGAAACGGTCGCCCTTCCTAGATTTGCAGTTTAGGTTCAGTGAAGTAGTTGCCAACTATATGTGTGTTTAAAAGCCAAGCTAGCTCCAACTCGCCCGCTGCCACAACTTGATGAAGAAACCGAGTAAGGCTGCGGTGTTTTTTTGCAAAAACTCGGTTGGCATTCATTTCTCTCATAAATTTGCATCCCAAATCAACGTCGAACGCTTTCATTTTAATTGCTTAGCTAGGATTAAACGAGATGCCGCATATGAAGAGCTTCGACGCTTGCTTGCTTTGCTTTATTGTGCTTTGCTCTGCTTGCTTGCTTGCTTGCTTGCTTGGACACGTCGAACCGAGTATAAAATCACTAACCGAGCCTTTCTGAGCACGTCTCAGGTGGTCTGGCCGCACCTAAGCTGAGGAGAGCGACACATGCTTAAGCCTCTATAAGGTTTCTTCAGGGGCTAAGTGAGCATGTTTCTATTTTTAAAAGAGGCGCTTCTTCGGAATGGTGACACGCCTCTCATGCGCGAGGAAATCGATGGAACTGTGTCATGGTTCAGCCGCGCCTTTTCGGCAGAAATCACCAGAGATCACACTAGGACAAGCTCTGCCTGTAGCTGCTCTTACGAAAGTGTTTCGAGCAGAGTAAGCTTGCTTTAGTCGGCATGAATTCTTCGTCACAGCAGCGAACGGTTGCGCTGCGAGCTTGTGATCGTGCGGAAAACAGTGGAAGACGACACAGTCGCGGCCGTAGTTGTTCGTGGACACGAACGCAGAGTAGTACCTGTTGAATCTGATTCTCAAGGTCGGCTGACACGCTTTGTACGTCACAACGCACGCAGTACGAGGAGCAACGCATGCAGCACGAGAAACAACGCACGCTGAAAGCGCGCTCGGGTGCGCCGAAGCATCCCCGGCTCCTCAACATGACGTCACGCTGGCCGACATGGACGAGGTTTCCCTCTCCGCTGTTCCCCTCTCCTGCGCTCGCGCGGGGCGCGGGAAATTTAAACATCGCGTTTTTAACTGGTGATTGCGCCACTGTTTTAGCCAAAATCGAAAAAATAATTTCACAGACGTGATCAGCAATGACACTACTTCAAAACCCTAGAAGGTTAGCTGATTCGAAAACCGCCTCAGTATCCCTTTAAGCAAAGGAGGCGGGCTCGGACATGGGCGGCGGCCGGGACACCGTCTACGCCGTTACCTCTTGCGGAGTTAACTCATGTTGTTTCAAAATTGCCTTCCATGTACAGCAGTTTAGGCTTTCTAATCTGAATTATTTCATTTGCTAGCAAATCAAAGTTGGCGCGCCGGATGCTGGATTACGCTTGTGAGATTCGGAGAAACAATCAACTGATTTAGCACCCAGGAGTTTTGAGGATATCTTCCGCATCACAACAGGCATTGATCTGGAAGTCTTGTAAATATATCTCTTAAATGACGCTTTACATATTTCGAGGCTCTTCTTAAAGATACTCGTCGGAGGCAGTCAATGGACACCTCCATAAGTGCACTGTGAAAAGAGAAAATAATTTGGTAAAGTTCGGTTCCCGTCTTCTTCAAAGGGACGCGCTCCGGCACTGTACCCTCACTTAGGAGTAAAACCATCGGGCATGTATTGGGCTGTTTTAAACATACATCGGCTTTGAAACCCCGTTTCATGGGCGCGTATGTTGATTTGGGATCTAATAACTTTTGCTTGTCGAATGGTACTTCTAATAAGAGCACAAATAAGTTAGTAAACTACTTTGTGATAACTTGGTTTCTATGCATTCCTAAGGGTCGTCGGTATCCCATCCGTTGACCCCAGCCGACGACAGCAGCCACATAGTATTTTGCTCATTTCAAAGACCGTTGTTCCTCTGTAAGTACACTTCGCCCTAAGTGCATTATTACAGGTGGGTATTTGAGTGGGATAAGCTGCTGCAAATAACAAAAAAATTAAACAAAAACCAAACTTCGCAGATATTTGTTTGTTCGTGGTTGCAATTGTTTTTTTTTTTCCTAGTTTAAATTGCCCATACTCCTTAATCGCTCTAATATCCAACATTGCGTTTTGAGCTTTTCCGACTCTCACGAAGTCAGCGGAAAGTGATCTGTCAACCTGATGCTATGCATTATTTGTTAGAAACGAAAGAAGCTGCTGTTGCTTAGGGCCACGTCTCTGCCCTCTCGTTTTCCTCTTTCTTGCACTGCAAATTTTTTTTCGAAATTCCAAGTAAACGCAATTCCGGCCTGCAGCATCTTCCAACATGCGTTTATGCGATGAAATTTCATTTCATTGCATTTATTGTATCCTTTAAGGCCCCAGGGCATTGCATAAGGAGGGGCTACAGTTGGGGTAAATACAAGCATGGCAAAGGCAAGACAAAGGGTTTGGACAAAGAGCTTCGCGCCATATTCTTGTTAGAAAACACCCACTTGCAGCCGCAGTGTTGTCCAGTCCAATAGCGGCAGTAGTGTGGACTACCTCGCAGGCGAGAGGGATCAGGTTTGTAGCGCGGACCAAGTCGGCGGCGTAGCTTCTCAGGCACATGGTGCTCTCGAGGGCGGTCGTTTCAGGGAGAAGGCCCTCAAAAACCTGCGGGAGGCAGCACAAACTGTCCCGCACTTTGAAGAAAAATCTAAGCACTTTAAAACGGGGCTCGCTTAGCACAAATTGATAATGTGATTCCGATAAAACACAAAGAAAAAAGGCGAGCCCTTAGCAATAATGTAAGTATGTTTTGCGATTATTAGCCACTGGATTCGCCCTGATTAGCCACTGGAGTCGTCCCGACGAAACACCTAAAGATTCTTCCAGGCACGCTTTTATGTCGAAGTCGTATAGTAAATGGTTAGCTGCCGTCGAAAATAATAGTAATAAAAATTGGCTCTGATTTAGCTCTGGTTAAACCTAGTTGAATTGCGAAAGCAACTGAGCGCGTTGTCTCCTTCTCGCTTCGTTCTTTCGTTGTTGCCTCTCTTTCGCGCTCTCCATAACGACTAGAATCCACCGAGGCGAAGCGCATATATATATATGTATATATATATATATATATATATATATATATATATATATATATATATATATATATATATATATAAGATAAAGTCACTAGAAATTGAAAAATATAACAAGATTTAGTTCACGACGTTTCGCCTGGAGGACCAGCCTTTTTCGAAAAAGGCTGGTCCTCCAGCCGAAACTTCGTGAATTCAATTTTGTGATGTTTTTCAATTTCTGGTGACGTTATCTTATATTAATCAATCAGCTGCCAAGAAATAATTTTTGATATATATATGTGTGTGTGTGTGTGTGTGTGTGTGTGTGTGCGTGCGTGCGTGCGTGCGTGCGCGCGTGTGTGTGTGTGTGTGTGTGTGTGTGTGTGTGTGTGTGTGTGTGTGTGTGTGTGTGTGTGTGTGTGTGTGTGTGTGTGTGTGTGTGTGTGTGTGTGTGTGTGTGTGTGTGTGTATACGAGGTCTGTTAGAAAAGTATCCGACTTTATTTTTTTTTTGCAAACACCTGATGGATATGGAACAAGCGCGCTTACAGCAGCCGACCTTGAACCCTCGTGCGCATGCACGAATTTTTTCCCGCCTGCCGATAGCGTCAGTCGCTGGGAAGCAGCGTTTGAGTGAGGCAGTGCGCAGTGCTCTCGTCGGTTTTTTGTTGCAAGGAAAATGGCGGAGCGAGAGGAGCAGCGCTACTACCTCAAATTTTGCCAGAAACTTGGCGATAGCCAAGTGGAAACCATTCGAAATGTTGAGACGGCTTTCGGTGATGATGATATGAACAGCACACAGATTAAGCAGTGGTGCAACTGGTTTAAAGACGGCCGCACATCTGTGGAGGGAGAGCCACGCTCCGGTCGGCCATCAACATGCCTTAATTACCAGGTAATTGCCGAAGTGAACGCTGTGGTGATGCGGGATTGTTGTGTGGCTATCCGAGAAATTGCGGAAGAGGTGGACATCAGCAATTTTTCTGCACATTCCATTATCACCGAAGATTTGGCCATGGAGAGAGTTGCGGCGAAATTCGTGCCGAAGCTCCTGGCGGTGGAGAAAAAGCAGCTTCGTGTTGAAGTCTCACAGGAGATGTTGGATTCCACAAACAGTTACCCTGACTTCACCGACGCAGTAATCACTAGTGACTAATCTTGGGTGTACGGGTACGACCCGGAAACCAAATCCCAGTCGTCACAGAGGAAGCATTCCACGTCACCAAGACCAAAGAAGGCCCGCCAAGTGCGCAGCAATGTCAAAGTGATGCTGACTGCTTTTTTGACTCCCTCTGTGTGGCACACCACGAGTACGCACCCCACAGGATCAAAGAATGACCAAAGAGTACTACAGAGATGTCCTCCATCGCCTACGTAATGCTGTGCGGCGCAAGAGACCGGAATTGAGGTCAACAGGAAATTGGCGCATCCCTCGCGGCATTGCTCCTGCACATTCCTCGCATTTGATTCAGACTTTTCTGGCGAAAAACCAGACTCCTGTAGTGGAACAGGCTCCTTACTCTCCTGATATGTCCCCCTACGACTTCTGGCTGTTTCCTAAAATCAAGAGGCCATTGAAAGGAGCGCGATTTCAGAAAAGAAAGGACATTATGGCTGCAACGACAGCAGAGCTATAATCCGTTCCGAAAAGGGCCTTTTCAGAATACTTCCAACAATGGCAGCACCGCTGGGAGATGTATATGGACCCCCAAGGAGACTACTTTGAAGGTTATTAGGTTTCTAACGCTCCAGTTATGCCAGTTTTTGTTCTTCGGCCAAAGATCGGATACTTTTCTAACAGACCGTATATATATATATATTGTACAGGTGCGTCTTCGAAGCACAGGTCGGAGGCCGTTGACCAAAGACGCGTCACGGCAGGCACACACCCCGGAGTCACACCGAAACCAGCACAGCACTTCGTTCTCCTCTTCGTCCACCGCGTGAACGGCTGCCGGTCGTTCCCATTACAGTTACCTCCCCGGCGAAAAAAAAGCCATCCTGGCGACTTACGGGGACGAAAGAATTGACGGGTCGTAGTAGGGCTTAAGACGCTCGACGTGTACAGTTTCACGCCCCCGGCGACGATGATCCGGGGAGGGGTCAAGGGGCTCAACTATGTAAGTCACGGGAGAAGTTCGTTGAAGAACGCGGTAAGGGCCGTGATAGCGGGAAAGTAGTTTCGTGGCGAGGCCGGGAGTGGAGGAAGGCACCCAGAGCCAAACGAGTGCGCCGGAGGGATATGACGCGGGAGGGTCCAAGGGGTCCCGACGGTGCTTCTGGTGCTTCTGGTGCTGCTGGAGTTGTGTGGTGAAAGAGCGCGCAAGTTGTCGACATTCTTCGGCATACATGTGGGCTTCGGAGAAGGATGTTGTCTCGGAAGAATCAGGGCGATAGGGAAGGATGGTGTTCATTGTGGAGGTAGGCTCGCGACCATATAAGAGGAAGAAAGGAGAGAATCCCGTCGTTGTCTGCGTAGCCGTATTATACGCGTCGGTTACGAAAGGAAGTACTTTATCCCAGTTGGAGTGGGCGGTATCAACGTACATAGCGAGCATGTCACTGAGAGTGCGGTTGAACCGTTCAGTCATGCCGTTGGTTTGGGGGTGATAGGCGCTGGTACAGCGATGAACGATTTTGCATTCCTTGAGCAGTGCCGCGACGACTTCCGATAGAAAAACACGGCCACGGTCACTGAGCAATTCTTTCGGGGCGCCGTGACGAAGAACAAGACGGTGTAGAATGAAAGAAGCAACGTCCTGTGCGGTCGCAGATTGTAGAGGCGACGTTTCTACATAGCGGGTTAGGTGGTCAACGGCCACGATTACCCAGCGGTTGTTAGCCGAACTGGTGGGAAGCGGACCGTAAAGATAAATGCCGACGCGGTCAAAGGGGCGGGCAGGGCAGGGTAACGGCTGCAATGGGGCGGTGTTGTGGCGGGGAGGGTTCTTGCGACGTTGGCAGGCTGTACACGACCGAATGTACTGTCGTACGAAGCGGTTCATACCGCGCCAATAATATCGCAGACGCAGGTGAGCATACGTCTTCAATACACCGGCATGGCCGTATTGTGGGTCTGCGTGGAAGGAGGCGCAGATCGCAGCACGGAGGTGGCGAGGAATCACCAACAGCCACTTCCGCCCTTCGGACAGGTAGTTACGCCGGTATAAGAGGCTATCACGAACGGCAAAATGGGGGGCTTGGCGACGAAGAGTACGGGATGAAGAAGGTGGCGAGGGATTAGAGAGGAAGGTGAGGAGTGAGTTGATCCAAGGATCCTGCTGTTGCTCGGAGAGCATATCAGGGACACCGAACGACGAGAAATCATAGGCACAGACGAGGGCAGAGGCGGAATCGCAAGGAAGTGGTGAACGGGAAAGTGCGTCGGCGTCGGAGTGCTTGCGTCCAGAGCGATAAATGACGTGAATATCAAATTCCTGCAGACGTAAAGCCCAGCGGGCAAGTCGGCCAGAGGGATCTTTGAGGGAGGACAGCCAGCAAAGAGCATGATGGTCGGTGACGACATAGAACGGCCGGCCGTAGACGTAAGGGCGGAACTTGGCAATCGCCCAAATGATGGCCAGACACTCTTTTTCTGTCACTGAATAGTTAGATTCCGCCTTGGTGAGAGTGCGGCTGGCGTAAGCGACAACATATTCTGGATACCCAGACTTCCGTTGGGCAAGAACTGCGCCCAACCCCACACCGCTGGCGTCAGTGTGAATTTCGGTCGGACAGTCAGGATCAAAATGGCGCAGTATTGGCGGGGAGACCAGAAGGCGACGTAAAGTGTCGAATGCGGCATCGCAGGCGGGTGACCAAGACGAGAGGTTCGGGCTGCCGGCAAGAAGCTGCGTTAAAGGGGCGATGATACAGGCGAAATTCCGGATGAAGCGGCGGAAGTATGAACACAAGCCTACAAAACTGCAAAGTTCTTTTAAGGTGGTCGGTTTGGGAAAGTCAGCGACGGCGCGAAGTTTGGCAGGGTCAGGAAGAACACCATCTTTGGAGATGACATGACCTAATATCGTCAGCTTCGTGGCACCGAAGTGACATTTCTTGAGGTTTAGTTGTAGCCCGGCTGCAGTAAGGCACGTGAGAACACGCTGGAGGCGAAGTAAATGGGAAGAAAAATCTTTGGAAAAAACGACAATGTCATCCAGATAGCACAGACACGTTTCCCATTTGAGCCCGCTGAGAATATTATCCATCATTCTCTCGAATGTGGCTGGGGCATTGCATAGGCCGAATGGCATGACATTGAATTCATACAGGCCGTCTGATGTGACGAAGGCGGTTTTCGGCCGGTCAGCAGCAGCCATCGGGACTTGCCAGTATCCAGAGCGTAAGTCTAAGGACGAAAAATACTCCGCTCCCTGCAAGCAGTCCAGTGCGTCGTCGATTCGGGGTAGAGGGTAAACGTCCTTGCGAGTAATCTGGTTGAGACGACGGTAGTCCACGCAGAACCGGATGGAGCCATCTTTTTTCGTCACCAAGACAACAGGAGAGGCCCAAGGGCTGTGAGAAGGCTGTATGATGCCGCGCTGTAGCATATCGTCGACATTTTCACGGATGACGCGGCGCTCTGTGGGCGAGACGCGGTACGGTCGCTGGCGCAAGGGGGCGTGCGTACCTGTGTCAATTTCGTGAGAGACGGCGAACGCACGGCCCAAAGAAGGTTGGGAAAGGTCAAAAGACGCGCTGAAGCGTTGGAGAAGTTGCAGTAGCTGGTCACGTTGAGCGGGCGGAAGGTCGGTAGCGATGGCGCGATGAAATACGTCGGCGGGACGCGGATCGGGCGTGGTCGCACAAATGTCCAGGAGAGCAACCTCGGGACATGCACGGTGATCAGAGAACTCGTAGGCAAGTGCAGGGTCCAGTTCTTCGATACGACCGAGGCATTCGCCGCGAAGGAGAGAGGACGGGCAAGCAAAAGGGTTGGAGACATAAATGGCACAGTGACCACCGGAAATCGTGAGAACGGCGAAAGGAATCAGAAGGTGGTGACGGCGGATGGCAGCAGTAGTGGGTGTGAAGAGAACAGGGCTGCTGAAGGCAGAGTCAGGTAAGAGCGGGACGAGGACAGAAGAAAAGGGAGGTATGGTGGTGTCGGCGGCTACGAGAAGTTTAGCGGAGGGCACAGGCAGGTCGCACAGGGAAACGTTACACACGGAAGATAGCGCAAGTTCAGCACGAGCACAATCAATCACTGCGTGGTGGGTGGACAGGAAGTCGCATCCTAGGATGATGTCGTGAGAGCACGCACTCAGCACAACAAACTCGATGAGATATTCTACGTCGTTGATCGAAACTCGTACGGTGCAGGCTGCGATGGGGTGAATGCGCTGAGAGGTGGCCGTACGGAGCGAAAAGTCAGACAGGGGCGTCGTCACCTTGCGAATTTTGCGGCGAAGAGAGTCACTAATCACAGACACGGCAGCGCCCGTGTCAACGAGCGCGAGAACAGGTACACCTTCGACAAACGCGTGAACCACATTAGCGGGAGCAAACGGAGGACTTGGTGAGTTCGCAAAAGACGCAGTTCTTGCCTCCGGAACTGCGGCATTCAGTTTTCCTCACGGAGAGGTTCCGGTCGCCGAAGCATTGGGGAAATGGAACGGCGGCGAGGCGAAGGCGAGCGGCGAGTCGAGTACTGGGGGCGAGACATAGAGGAGCCAGAAGAGCCATTGGGCAAGGTCGGCTCGTGATCGTATCCGTGATCGTACGTGTGCGCAGCATCCCCATAGCGAGGCAAGCGCTGACGGCAGAGACGTGCGACGTGCCCTGGAAGCCCACAAGCGTAGCAGATGGGCCGATTATCGGCGGTGCGCCAAGGGTTCGTAGGATGTCGTCGTGTGCGAGGAAACGAGGCTGGCGGAAGTGGCATGGATGGGGTTGGAGCATAATAGGCAGGGCTGCTGCGGTACGTAGGAGAGGCAAGCGAGCGCGGTGCCCGTCGGACGGCTTCCGCATAAGTGAGTGGTGCTGCGACAGGAGGAGGCGGGGGGCTGGACGGCAGGACTGCAGCGACCTGCTCCTGAACAACACGGCGGATAGTCGGCGCAAGGGAGGGCGCTAGGTCGGCAGTAGGGCAGACAGGGTCTGGAACGGCGTGATGGAGAAGAGAAAGCTGGCGGGCGATTTCCTCGCGTATAAAATCTTTCACGCGCTCCATGAAGAGGGTTTGGTCCGGAGACGAGGGACCAAGGGCCAAGCCAGCAAGACTCTCGGGAGGCGCACCAGACTGCCGCGTAGAAGCGCGTTGCTTGCGCAACTCGTCGAAGCTTTGACACAGCTCGATGACGGCACTGACGGAGGTGGGGTTCTTCGCCAGGAGCATTTGGAAAGCGTCATCTGCTATGCCTTTAAGAATGTTATTAACTTTGTCAGCCTCGGACATCGAAGGGTTCACGCGCTTACACAAATCGACAATGTCTTCAATGTAGCCGGTGAATGTTTCGGTCGGTAGCTGTGCTCGAGCACGGAGGCGTTGCTCGGCGCGGAGTTTCCGCACGGCGGGGCGGCCGAAAACGTCGGCGAAGCTAGTCTTGAATGATGACCAGGTGGGAAGGTCCGCTTCATGGTTACGAAACCATAAGTTGGCAACGTCTGTGAGATAGAAGAGCACGTTGCTCAGCTTGATGGAATCGTCCCACCGATTGTAAGTGCTGACGCGCTCGTAGGTCGCCAACCAGTCGTCGACGTCCTGGTCGTCCGTACCGCTAAATGGGGAAGGGTCGCGCTGTCGTTGGACCCCGGAACAGAGGACGGTGGCAGGGGTGGCCGGCGACGACTGCGTCGAAGTGTTTGGCATTGTTGGCGGTGCAAGTAGCGTTCCGCTCCTGAGTTCCGGGTGGAGCACCGGGACGGGGATCGAAGCACCTCCACCAAGTGTACAGGTGCGTCTTCGAAGCACAGGTCGGAGGCCGTTGACCAAAGACGCGTCACGGCAGGCACACACCCCGGAGTCACACCGAAACCAGCACAGCACTTCGTTCTCCTCTTCGTCCACCGCGTGAACGGCTGCCGGTCGTTCCCATTACAATATATATATATATATATATATATATATATATATATATATATATATATATATATATATATATATATATATATATATATATATATATATATATATATATATATATATACATATATATATATTAAGCAAACAAGGGAAGGGGATGAGGGGCTCGTTATAAATATTACAGAAGCCAACAGCCACAGAAACCAAACCAAGGGGCAGAGGGGATTTTTTTTTAAGTTATTTATTTTGTTGTGTTGATCAGTTTAGAATATTACTGAATATGTTACCGTTTAAAGATAACTGATTAGAAAAGCAGAAGAAAAAACAACCACCTGCCGCCGGTGGGATCCGAACCCACGACCTCCGAATTACGCGTCCGGTGCTCTACCTCTGAGCTACGGCGACGGCTGTCAATTCTTCTGCTTTCGGGGGTATTTATGTTTACAAGTAACCTAACCTTGAGAGTGTTCATCAGCGCCACCCACGTTCATAAGCGGCGGACGTAGAACGTCCTGAGTTACCGCAGGTGTGACGTAGAACGTCATCGAACGGAGCGGGTGGAAGCTGCGTGAGAACCCTCTTATGCT
Source organism: Amblyomma mixtum (assembly GCF_055824585.1). Taxonomy (NCBI): domain Eukaryota; kingdom Metazoa; phylum Arthropoda; class Arachnida; order Ixodida; family Ixodidae; genus Amblyomma; species Amblyomma mixtum. Next base: position 74,395,041 of record NC_143015.1, on the reverse strand, counting down.
TCCTAAGGCGTCAAGGCTGCCAGAATCGAGGCCCTCGCTAAGCAATTAAGCAAACAAGGGAAGGGGATGAGGGGCTCGTTATAAATATTACAGAAGCCAACAGCCACAGAAACCAAGGGGCAGAGGGGATTTTTTTTTTAAGTTATTTATTTTGTTGTGTTGATCAATTTAGAATGTTACTGAATATGTTACCGTTTAAAGATAACTGATTAGAAAAGCAGAAGAAAAAACAACCACCTGCCGCCGGTGGGATCCGAACCCACGACCTCCCAATTACGCGTCCGGTGCTCTACCTCTGAGCTACGGCGACGGCTGTCAATTCTTCTGCTTTCTTCCGCTTATGTACGTGGGTGGCGCTGATGAACACTCTCAAGGTTAGGTTACTTGTAAACATAAATACCCCCGAAAGCAGAAGAATTGACAGCCGTCGCCGTAGCTCAGAGGTAGAGCACCGGACGCGTAATTCGGAGGTCGTGGGTTCGGATCCCACCGGCGGCAGGTGGTTGTTTTTTCTTCTGCTTTTCTAATCAGTTATCTTTAAACGGTAACATATTCAGTAATATTCTAAATTGATCAACACAACAAAATAAATAACTTAATAAAAATCCCCTCTGCCCCTTGGTTTCTGTGGCTGTTGGCTTCTGTAATATTTATAACGAGCCCCTCATCCCCTTCCCTTGTTTGCTTAATTGCTTAGCGAGGGCCTCGATTCTGGCAGCCTTGACGCCTTAGGAAGCATAAGAGGGTTCTCACGCAGCTTACACCCGCTCCGTTCGATGACGTTCTACGTCACACCTGCGGTAACTCAGGACGTTCTACGTCCGCCGCTTATGAACGTGGGTGGCGCTGATGAACACTCTCAAGGTTAGGTTACTTGTAAACATAAATACCCCCGAAAGCAGAAGAATTGACAGCCGTCGCCGTAGCTCAGAGGTAGAGCACCGGACGCCTAATTCGGAGGTCGTGGGTTCGGATCCCACCGGCGGCAGGTGGTTGTTTTTCTTCTGCTTTTCTAATCAGTTATCTTTAAACGGTAACATATTCAGTAATATTCTAAATTGATCAACACAACAAAATAAATAACTTAAAAAAAATCCCCTCTGCCCCTTGGTTTCTGTGGCTGTTGGCTTCTGTAATATATATATATATATATACATATATATATATATATATATATATATATATATATAATATATATATATATAATATATATATATATATATATATATATATATATATATATATATATATAAATACCCCCCAAAGCAGAAGGTTTGACAGCCGTCGCCGTAGCTCAGAGGTAGAGCACCGGACGCGTAATGCGGAGGTCGTGGGTTCGAATCCCACCGGCGTCATGTGGTTGTGTTTTCTTCTGCTTTTCTAATCAATTAGCTTTAAGCGACAACATACTCAGTATCATTCTTACTTGTCAACACCACAAAAATATATTCATTAAAAATCCCCTATGCTCCTTGGTTTCTGTGGCTGTTGGCTTCTCATATATATATACACACACCTCCGCGAGGTGACACCTCCTCTCCCTCTACCCCAGCCATAGAGTTTCTTACTATTACCTAGAAGGAAAGCTGGCGGCGCTGCACTTCAGCCGCCATGGACGCCCAAAGCATCATGGGGCGGTGAGCTACTTGTTGCGGAACAGTCATAGTTTTTCAGGAACACGGAGTGTCATTACTAAGATGTTTCATTCCAAAAACGCTGTCCGTGTGTGCGCAGACGACTTTCGTGCGAACGCAGAGTGCAAAAGCCATAGTAGTGAAAACGCGACGACACACGACGCTAATAAAAGGTTTCACTTTTCCGAAATGCCATTAAAAAACCTCTTATAGTGTTTAAGCAACATCATCTTTTTTGAAAACATATATACTTTTAAAAGTGCGCCTGTTAATTACGAAATATTAGTTTTTATAGTGTTCACTACTTGGCCAATAGGAGAGCGAGTCGTCTCTTATTTTGGGCAAACTTTGCACTTAAATGCTTTTCTGCTCGTTTGTTGCAATCATTAGACAAGATATTGAATATTAGGACGTTTGTAGTTATCAAACAGCTTAATTTTTCTATTATTTTATGGCCAAAAGTTGCAGTTCCGCAACAAGTAGCTCACCGCCCCATGATGCTTTGAGCGCCCATGGTGGCTGAAGTGGTCTCGAGGGGTCGCCATGCAAACTCCCATAGACGGGCTGCCAGCTTTCCCTCTAGGTAATAGTAAGAAACTCTATGACCCCAGCGGAGCACATCTGGTGGAGCGACAGCAGCGGCGTCGACGGCGGCGCCATCTGTTGGAGCGCGGCTGCGGCGTTGCTAGGCAACGGCGGCTTGACTTCGTTCGTGGGCCGCGGCATACGGCTAAAGTGCGACCACGCGACGAGCCGAGCTGGCTGGCGTAGTGTTGCTTTCGCAACAATAATGCAAGGGAACTGCAGCCGACGAATAAACGCCACACGCTAAAGAAGACATGTACCCAAGGCTGCCTACTGATGTATCGAAAGTGGAGTGCAGAAGTTGACTTTTTTCCTGCTAAGTATTCGCTCGTTTTCGAGTCGTGTGGTTGCAAACGGTTCTTATTCTTATTCATGGCAAACCTAATTCGGCGCAGACGAGATACTCAACTTCACAGATTATCACGCTGACCGACAAGGCGGCAAATTTCACACAATACTGAGCTCTTTCAAGGTGGAATATGTGAGGACGTTTTTCTGCCCGAGTTCCATGACGGTCTTCTACACTGCTATTCATTTCGAAATGGTCACCACGAAGTTCTTTTTTGGTCATGACTTGAGGAATTTTGACATGAGCAAACACGACATGAGCAAACTTTTAGTTCATTTTTAAGAGCACGCTACTGGTATCCCTTATTTTCCAAAATGGCTTAAGCCGCGCGGGCCAATGATATTTTCATTACTGAATAATTCGCTGGCTATTCCTTTTTTGATGTCATTCCTGACGAACGAACTCTAAATATTCAATCCCTAATCACCGAACGGAATGTATGTGATCAGAGAATACCGTCAATTTATCCCTGTAGTATGTACTATTTCCTATCACCTGTAATTTTACCACACGCCTATTGCTTAAAGGGGCTGCGAAACACTGCTTGGGGGGATACCGGCTATACTTCAGGTGGGTTCTTTATGTCACACAGATGCTGACTTAAAAAGAATTACAGGAATCGATGCACAGGTACGGGAGTTATTCAGTGAAGAAATTTGAAAATACAAGCAAACAAAACGCTGCCCTCAACTCAATTTTGGCGGGGCTTCCCACTCCTATTTCGCTCTCCCAATGACGGCACCTGGCGCAACCAATAAAAACAGCCAGCCAGAGCACGTCGCGGAAGTTTGTACTCCATGGTTGCCTGCTCTCTGTAACTCGTTCTTGCTGAGATTGGCAGCGTCGTTTCCATGCCAGAGCGCCCCTGGTGGTGTATTTTTATTTTACTTGCTTTGCAGGGCTTTTATCTAAGACAAACAAGCTGTTTTTGTTGATCTAATATAAAACGTAGACAGGTGACAAATGTGTCTATTTATTCACACAATTTGCAGTATATTTACTGTTTGTGCGATCATCAAGCTCGCGCCAGGTGATGTCATATCCGCCGCTGTGTGGCGACACCATCAGAGCCGTGAAGTTGTTTTTGGGAGGACATTAAAATATTAAAAAACGGAATATACGCGGTATTACCGACGCTAATAGCACCATTATAACTCACTGTATGCAATCAACAGGCAAAACAGTTAACTAAGATTGTGTTTCTGGGCCCCTTTAAAATGCATAATGGCTGAATTTCTTACCAAAGCCCTCTCAGACCTGCCTTAACACCTGATACTGCATTTATTTTGCTATATACAGAATAGCAGAGGAAATATTGCCTCTTTGTCCTACCCATGACTTTCACCTGAATTCATTTCCGTTCAAAACACATTGTTTATTGCTCCCAAGCAATTTAACTACGAAAACATAGCGCAGTCTGCTGCATACAAGAACCCTAGCTTGCCGGGATACGATGTAGGATGGTTGAAATACTGGCGTCTCTTCTCGGGGTCATCGTTAATAAAGAACGCGGGGCTGAAGCTCCAACGTTCATACAGCTTGGAGGCTTCGCAGAGTGCGTTGTAGATTAAGTGAACTCCGTTCAGCCTCTATTATCGGGCCTCAAGACATCGCCGCGAACCTTGGAATTTTTTTTTAGCGCAGCTCTTCATGATCCCGTTCCTGTTTTTAGCCGCGTGCTTCGCAGCGGAAGAGGGAAGATGGCAGCATAGAAATGAATGCGAGGAAGAAAATTCAATGTCAAAGTACGTGGTCAAAGTTCAAAGCCAAATGTCAAGGCCAAAACCAAGTGTCAAGGTCGGAATTGTAGGTCGAAGCTCAAGGTCAGAGGTGTTTAGGTGTTTAGAGAGTGTTTTAGAGAATGGTACCCATGCGTGCATGAGTAATTGTAATCATGTTAATTAGCAGTTAGGTAACTGAGTAGACGATGCGAGCGGCACAATATAACGCTAGCGCTTTCTGCTCGTTGTCGGGACTGGGATTCCGAGCCAGGAAACGGTCGAGGCGATGGTGAGTCAAATGACTTCTATGTACAGTATGTACAAGGGCTTTTACATGATACAAGGGCCAAGAGCACCACGCGCTAGCACAAAGGAGGAGGGCGGCCCCGGCTCTTCTGCTGCCCATCGCTGCGCGGGTTCAGCGCGGCTCCGTTTTTAAAGCCGCCGGTGTCCGTTCAAATCCTCCAATCAGCTAACGGCACTGGCCACCGTTCAAATTAGACGAATGGTCGAGAGGCGGGCGGCCGGCGAAGCGCCGCAGGTGTTCAAACCGACGGAGAGAACGGGGAGGAGGAAGGGTCCGCACCAGGCGCCGGCGAGGCGGGATGATTCACGCTGCAAGCCGCGACATGTCCGAGAGAGTCTGGGCCTGCTTTGAGCGACGGCGGGCGCGCAGCGCTGGCTTCCAGAGAGGCCAGCCAGCGAAATGTGGGCGGCGGCACAACATCTTATAGGCGAAGCTTAACCGTCCCCACATTTTTTCGAGTGACGGCTACCACTTTTCATTTGTCAGATATGGTGTCCTACATTTTCGTTATGCCTCCCATCAAAACATTCTTAATGAGCAATGAATGCTCAAATCTTCAAACAAGAAAGATTACGTGATTACTTTTTCTTCACGAAGTAGAATCACCTGAGAATATATTACGATTTGCAGGAAGTGTGAAGCCACCTGGCAGAAAATTGTGAGCAAGGTCTATCATAAAGCGTCTTTTTAATGTACAGATATTTTCTTGAAACTACTTAGCAAGGCAAACTTTTCTGATCTCAAGTTTTTTTTCCAAATAAGCTTTTGCTGAATGGTACGGCAAAACAGCGCTGACGGACGGGAAGGAAGAAGATGAGACACATGCGCTGAAGACACATGCACATGCGTCCCGTCCGTCAGCGCTGTTTTGCCGTACCATTCAACATGAACCAACCAGCCCGACTCAGCCCTCTCCTTGAAGTTTCTTCTGAACTGGAATGGCATGTCTGCGGTTGAAAGTTTGTTTGCTACCGTTTGTTCGATTGAAAAACCGTGCCTCTTTGTTCCATGCTCAGTAGATATTTAGTAGAAAGGAAACTGGTGCTTCTTGTCTTGAGCCTCAGGACAATTCAGCGTGCTTCATAGATGTGTCATTTAACTGATTCCTTTTCTATTCTCTCCTGTAGGGGCTAAATCACGGCCCTTCATAAAGTTCAAACCAAACGAAACTAATAGAACCCCGATAGCCTTCGCGGGCTATCACCCGGGGCTTTTACGACGGGGTTTAAGATTTTACACAATTTTCAAAAATAGTCTTCTTGCGTTATAAGAGCGCTTTTTCCGGCATCGCATTTTCTAGTTTAATGCATCATAACAGGGCTAAGATGTGCTAACTATCAGTATCGTTAACTAATATTGGATAGTAAGCTTTTTAACTATTACCGTTAGGCTCCTTAATTATTCATAGGCGTGCAGCTCACTGTTATTAATATCCATATAAGTTTTAAAAATGTCAAACACGGTTTAGCGTCGGCACTATAGCCCAAGAAGTTTTGACAACATCGCGCCAAAATGCATGCTCTTCCGAGAAGCTTGCAGGCAAAGCAACCTCTCCAGTCCACGTAACTCGTCGAAATAGCCAAAATCTTTCACACCGCCGCGGGTGAAAGCGTTTTCGAAGTTCTAAAAACTGATTTGGACATCAATTACAGTCTGCTACACGCCTCTCATTAGATAAGGAGTGTAACAGTGATAGTTAAAGATTAGAAGGCACTGCCGAAACCGCATTGGAGTAATGCGAAAGCGTTGACAGTGGCTGATCTGACTGCCGCCTCAACTGTGGTTGCGGCGCACGCAAGCTCTCCTTTTCAATCCTCCGACGTGTTATCAGGCATGCGACACAGCTGGCGGAGCGAGCGGAGGCAAGCGCAACGACGAGGCAAGCGGTGTGACGTCATACCGAACGGCGGCGGCGGCTCCGCTACAGTGAACTGTAGCTCCGCGGTGAGGCGCGCGGTGTGACGTCATGCCAGATGGCGCGGCGAGCGCGCGGCGTCCGCCAGCAGCGGCGGTTGCTAGGCAACGGCTCACGGTCGGTCTTTGTGCCTCCTCGCAGCGCCGCCACAGCGAAATAGCAAGTTCGCGTGACTAATGTAGCCATCGCTACAAAAGGTATATATCCAATATTAGTTAAACCCTAGTAATCTCGTCTTATCTGTATTCTGGTGTACTACACCACTGACAATGCTATGTCGAAAGAAGCGGTCATGTAACTCAAAAAAAAGCCTGTTTTTAAAAATTGTGTTAAGTCTTAGGTGCAGCATCCTGTATATTAAGGATTTAGTCTGGAGAGCGCAGTCTCATTCAGAGTCAGTCTGGCTTACTTACATGAGAGTGCTTGCTCCACCGGGGAGAGCACTTTACGGCGGTGAAGATGTCGTGCACGTCCAACCTGCTGGCAAAAACCAGGAGGCACTCTCCACCGTCGGCCATGAGCGTTTCGATGTTTTTCATCGCATGCCGCTGATCCGTCATCCAGTTCAGCGCCAAGAACGAATAGACCCGCTGAAAATGGCCTTGCTCACTCACAAACCTCGAGACGTCATCTTCCGAAACGATGTCCAGAGTCTTGTACTCTATCCGGGGATCCGCGCGCTTCTCCCGCGCGAACTTCAACATGGCCTCCGAGATGTCGACCCCCACAAGTCGCTCGCACCAGGTGGGCAGACGAGGAAGCAGATACTTCAAAGTGAAGCTGCGAATATAGACAATTTGGCGACAATGCGGCGACCCACATTGGAGCAATGCGAAAGCAAAACGGCCACATACTATATTGACGTCCGCGGCTGTTTTGACGTCTAAGTGTATTACTCACGTTTTCTCGCGTTTAATTTAACAACCAATTACACCTCATCAACCAAAATTTTCCCCCGGCAACATTTTATCACACACTGATACAATCACACTTTCATACATTTATCTTCAAAGAACGACGTACTCGTGCAGACAAATTTTGCGGACATGTTTTGCGGACAATTTTCGCTGATGCGACATACTCAGATAATGCTTTGACATTAATAAAGCACTTTAATAATCAGTGCATAAACCTGAAAGAGAGACCGAATAAATGATTGGGAGCAATGAATTCGAGATGAATGTCCGATTGGCAAGGTTTAGGGAGGTCAGTTGGAAAAAAAAAATGTGCATGTACATCTTCGCTTAGTTTCTGACCATTGAAAAAAGACTAGAAATGACGTATGATGTGGTCTTTTGCTGCCAAAGTACAGCACCGTAGTAAAATGAAAAGAGAACCTCAAAAGGAGTACTTCAGTGGTGAGAAAGAAGCACTTAGACAGGTATCCCTTAAAGCGCACTTTCCAGCTGCATACTGCCTAAACTCTTTTCTCTTCACGTAGCTTTTGCTTTACAAGCCGTGGTGGTTTCGATATTTAAATTTATTTCACTCCATAATGACAGCTCTTTTTTTACCTTTGAAGCTCTACCGTTAGGGTCCCGGGCTGGTACGGCTTTCACATCTTGCTATAAAATCTATTCCAATGCGTGTTGGCTGTAGGAACGTCGTGGCATGAGTTCTGCTGCTGACCGCGATCCAGGGCACACCTCACTTTTTATGATCAAATGGAAACTATTCAGTGGAACGATTACCAGAAACAAATGTTTCGAACTATGGATCTTCTAACATGCAGAGTTTGATTGCAACTAAATTTGGAATAGACGATATGCGAAATTGCTTGGCGGTCTGGCAACACCGCGCCCACAACTTCCGGTTTCCATCTTGGCGCGGTCGAGCTCGTCGAGCTGGTGCATCGTTTGCTATGCGTACTTTCTTCTTGCGAGTGGAATTTCAACAGGCAAGCTTCAGCTGCTGCGTTGTTTTCACAGCTGATCTTTGACTAAATGTATACGTGCTTACAATAAGCGCCAGCTTACTCCTATCGCGTCCTTAGCTTTGCTTGAAGTCTGGCGCTGATGATCGCAATAATCGGCACTCGAAGTGGGTTGTAAAGTCGAACCGTGACCGTGTGCTGTTGCCGTTTTAATGCTCGCATTAAAGCACCAGTTCAAGCGTCACGCATTATCATGGCTATTTTATTCCCAAGTGGACGCGAATTCATCTGGTAGGGTAGCGAGCGGTTATTTTGCGGTGAGTGCTCACGTGTGTTGACAAACTTCTGTGACAGTGCGAACTTTCATTCGCGCCGACGCCAGGAGCTTCGTGCATTGCAGTATAATCACACAAGACCCTCGACCAGCTGCGTAATTCGATTCATTTACTGTAATGTGTAATGCGCATCCGCGGTTTTCAACGTCACCGTTTCAGAGCCCGGCGCCGGTTGACTTTCGGCACAATTCGTTGAAACCGCGTCCTGCTTAAGACGCAGTCAGTCAGTCGACATCAACAAGAGGAAAGTAGGCATGCACATATAATTCAAAATATTGTAAGCAAAGACGCAGCTTTTTTTTTTTTTTTCAGATAAGCACTGAGCCACCGCGGCGCCTTGATTAGAGAAAGATGCTACAGCTGTAGGTGCATGCACGGACTCGGTACGCTGGTTAAGCTGTATGTGCAGGGGCGAAATTAACATGTTCGGTTGCTTCCGAAACTAAATTAGCTTACTCCCAAACTTGGACAAATGGCTTTGTTGCGAAGCAAGCTGTTGAAGCTTGCCACAACGATAATAAAATCAGATGGCCTGAAGCGTTTTCAGAACACTGTTGCACGAACTTTCTAGCTTAGAAATGCGTCCCTCCTTCATAATAAAGTAGCTATATTATTCGCTTTTTTTTTAGATTTTCGGCGCCGCAGATATGGAAGGTATAGGAATCCTCAAGAAATAAAGCATTCGCACCTCAGTTTTTATACGTAGGGTGTATTGCTTCATATGCGTATGGTCCAGAGAGTTTGCTCGCCCTTCTAAAACTGATTGAACGCGGGAAAAACTTGACTGAACACGTAGCAAACTAAGCTGTAATCGGCATATGGTTCTTCGAGTGGACTTATTTCGCCACGGCACGAGCGATTGGCCCGCTCAAAAAAATTACCTTCTCTATTACGTTGTTCAGTCTATATATATTAACGCCCGACCGGGGAGTTGATAAATGCACGAAATCGGCTTCTAATTTTGATCACAGACAACAAAGGCTGTGGTCCTTATCTTAATTTAAACGCAAATCACCTCGAGAGATTTGTCAAAAATCAGCGCAGAAAGCGAAAGCTGCGCACTGATCCGCGCGCTGACACATGATACCTCGCATGGCGTTTTGTGTTACTAAAACGTTGGGACGGAGTAAAAAAATAAAAAAGCGAAAAGCTGGAACGCACCTAGTTCTGGCACGCACCGTAGTGTCTTTTCACAGTGGAGAGGGTAGCGCAACACTGCATCGGCATTTTACTTTTCAAACGAAGCGCAGCCGTTTTAACCCAACGCTGGGCAGCGGTTTCGTTTTCTGTACCGTGCCAACATGGAGGACTTAGTTCTCGGAGCGTCGAGAGATGGCGCTGCGCATTTCGCATATCGTCTATTGCGACGTGTAAATAGTGTTGATATAGCTGCTTCCCTCAATGCCTTCTTTCATGCTACATCACAGCCGCCGTGGTGGCTCAGTGGTTATGGTGTTCGGCTGCTGACCCGAAAGACGCGGGTTCGATCCCGGCCGCGGCGGTTGAATTTCTTTGGAGGAGAAATTCTAGAGGCCCGTGTACTGTGCGATGTCAGTGCACGCTAAAGAACCCCAGGTGGTCGAAATTTCCGGAGCCCTCCACTACGGCGTCTCTTATAGCCTTAGTCGCTTTGGGACGTTAAATCCCATAAACCAACCAACCATGCTACATCACAGAACTGCATTAAAGCTACACTACCTTTCCCGAATAAGTGTATAAGATGGCAGGCTATGTAAACAATTAAATGTGAAGACGGTGCTTTTTTCCAATGTCCCCTAATGAGAGTTGCACGCAGGACTTCTCTCAAATGTGTGGCGGGTTATAATTAGTAATGGCTGTTACAATCTTCTCGGCGATATAAAGTGTAATTACACGCTTTTGTATTGCGTTGCGCGGACAACTCGGTCCCGTCTGTGATGATCCATTTCAGCACGCTGCTTTGTTGGGAAAGTTGGCGCATTTTACACCGGAACATGAAAGCGAAAAGAAACCGTTTGACTGATATGTCGTAATCTGTTGCGATTGCGTATCGTAACCTACGTTCAGATCCTTAAATTAGTTCACTTTCGCCTATCAATTATTCTACATATGCGCCGTCGAGGCGAGGTCCTACTTCTTTAGAACAAGCTCCACTTTCAAATATTCCGAGTTCAGATCTTGTTCATAGAGAAATACTCTTGCTTGGCAGCTAATAACAAATATTAATTAATATACTTACGCATATAAACACAGCCACAAAAGTAGCTATTAACTATAGACAGATTTTTATTTCCTCTTTAAATATTCTATCATGACCGTTCAGGTATAAAAATTTTTAATTTTTATATCTACAAATTTCATCGTCCATTCCGTGGACATGCAAGGCTGCTTGATTATACAGATAGGATTTCAAGGCGAAATAAATACTCAGTTTGTTTGCCGCGTTGTTCTGCTGTCCCTTTAAGGATTGGACAGTCGATACAATCGGCTTACCATGTGAATATCCTGATACCGGTAGTGGGTGTTGTAAACGCTTTAGCAAGTAATCTAGAAAATAGTTGGCTTCCGTCGAATCAAGGCCTACGAGTTCGAAAACTAAATTTCATTATTCCTAAATTTTTTTATCTGAATTTTAAACTGCGAAACGCGATAACGTGGAGGTTATTCTTCAGTAATAATGTACTTGTAATACTTGCTGGGAAAGGTGACGTAGTTTCATTAGATAGGGGCATGGCGTCCCTCCCTGTGCTTTGCACATCAGTAGAGCCATGGGAGAGAGAGAGGGCGGGAGATTGTTTGGTTTGGTTGGTTTATTGAGGTTTAACGTCCCAAAGCAACTCAGGCTATGAGGGGCGCCGTAGTGAAGAGCTCCAGTAATTTCGACCACCTGGGGTTCTTTAACCTGCACTGACATCGCACAGTACACGGGCCTCTAGAATTTCCCCTCCATCGAAATTCAGCCGCCGCGGCCGGGTTTCTTGACAACACAAAGTGAACAAAGCAGTATGGGGGGGGGGGGGGGGGTCTCACGGTGCTTACCAGCATTTAGACGTGACCACCTGTCCTCGCCTGGACAAAGACAAGACAAGGACAATTGTTCTTGGAGAAACGTTGCCAAGCACCGTGAGGCTCGCTCCTGTTTCGTTGACATTCGATGCATTTGTAACAGTTTACGCAAAAGTGGTACGGCCACCTCCCAGCTATGTTTTTAAATGTCTAAATCCCCAAGAACATAATTCGCCGGAAGAAATAAGAATCGGGCCTTATTTGAATTGAAGCAATGCTCGTCTCCAAATATCTGCGCTTTCAGAAAGCTGATAATTTACAAGTTTGCAAGTTCGATAAATTGCTGGCCCCGTGTTTGTGCAAAGCCGTTACAGAGTGCGGCCTTGTACAGGTTGCGTTCTAAATAAAACAAAAACGGCAGATGTGCTCAATTCGTTTAAAAGGACTGGCCATGAGACAGCTGCGTCGGAAATTATATATTGGCAACACGCGGCTGGCCAGCGGGAAATAACATCCGCTCGTTTTGTTGCTGCGACTACGAACCGAACCATGCTCCATAGCGCCCTTAATAAGAAAAGGAAGGAATGTTCAGGACGAACCAAATTTCAGGTTTGCTGACTGCCTAGGCAGGGAAGGCTGCTCCGTGCTGAACTAAAGCTTCCAGCACGCTAGTAGATTGTAAAGTTAAAAAGAAGCCTCAAAGAAAGCTTGCAGTGATGTTCAAAGACGCCTTTCAACCTGCTTCACTCAACAGGTGAACCGACGAGTCATTCTGAACCCTGAAATATCCGGCGTATTGCATGTGCTATAGACTCTAAAAAGGTGAACAAATTTGTTGTTGTTTATGGCATTCATGTCCGACGGCTGCACACTGGCTATGAGAGACGCAGTAGTTAAAGGCTCTAGAATAATTTTGACCACCTGGAGTTCTTTATAGCGTAGCCACTGACAACGAACTGCCACTGGTGCTTTAAATTTCGCCTGCGTCAGAATGCGGCCGCTTCGAACGGGATTGGACTCTGAGTCCATGTGTTCAGCGGCGGAACGTCATAGCCACTTTCCTTCATTGCAGTGCCTTAATAGTCGTAGAGCCTTCCATTTTAGGCGCAAGCTTGAGGCGAATCTTGTTGCAAGCTATAGGTGGGGTTAGCCTTGGGATAATTCTGCCGGATGGAGGAAGTTGGGGGGATGATAAGAAATTACCCATTTATTTTAAATCTACTTCACCTTTCCGGGCAGCGTAAACGCGTTTGACTAGAAGCGTTTACACCTCGAGTTGGTGGCCAACTAACCAGCGTCCTTCCGCGCGCTTCGTAAACATGTCCTGTTTAGACGGGAAGAGACGACGCCTGAAGGTTGGATCACACGATCCGATTCATGTTAAAAGGTTCTTAGCATGCAGCCTAAAAGCTTAGAAACATCCGAGAGAAATAATGACTTATTACCGTTTTATTAATGATTTGTTACAAGCTAGAAGAAATAAGCTGTTTAAACACCCGAGGGAAATAATGACTGAACCGTTGTATTAATTGTTGGTTACAAACTAGAAGAAATAAGCTGTTTTAAACTTATATTCCTGGGTTTCAATGGCGGTGGTGGCTTCAGATCATCTCAAATTTCTTGTTCGCTGTTATATTTTAGTTTTAAAAACTCATAGCAGAAGGAGAGCGGTATTTCCTGGAAAAGAGCTTCGAAGTGCTTTTTATGAGTAGTATAACGCAGTGTAAGTTTATTATGTTGCGGAACCAATGGAAAAGAAATGATTTCCGCCGCTATGGGTTCTCAGAAAAAAAATCCTATTTTCACTTATATGGCAGAAAATAGATCCTCCATAAAGTTCCATACAGAGTAGGAAACCTTGTCCCAGCCCTGCCACCTGCTAGCCACGATGTGTGTTCAGTAAACACACAAAAGCACTCGTTAGCTCGTTTGATTGAACGACCGCACAGGACTGGTGGTGGTACCGGATTCAATGCCCGAGGCATGAAAAAAATATTTTTTTTGAACTTCCATGTCGCCCTGCATGCCGTATAGCTCTCCTCTGCAGCCTAATGTCTGTGTCTATAGCTTATGACTGCGGGGTGGATTCTAATAAGTACTACTCCCCTATTTGAATTTCATCTATCCTGGCAAAGGTACTCCCACTGCTCTAATTTCCGTACACGGTGCTGTTGCCTACATAATTTTAAAGGAAAAGTAAAATTACAGCTGCAAGATTTAAGAAATACCTACTGTGAGCACGCCATTTCCATTATACCTGACGGCAGAGCTACCTGAACTTTTAATGGTCGAGCAGCTGCAATGGCTGTTGGCTGAATAATCTTTAGTTTTGATGCTTATTTATCGTGTGCTCCTGAGGGGGTTGGCGCAGATATGCGGCTTTTACAGGTTCATAAATCATCAGAGCTTGTAAATTTTATTTTCTCGAAAATAATACAGTGCTATACCTGCGCTTGATTTCAACTTCCTGCAAGTAACAATTCTGTATGCAAGTAAATTTTACCAGATGATGTCGTTTCGTGGACGCCAAGGTTGATGAACAATGAATAAACCACGATGGCTAGATGCTTATCCTGCGCCACGCTGGCTACGTAACGGTTTTAAGCGTGTTAGCTCTTACTCATCACGTTTCGAGATTTCGTGGGGTCTGCTACCATCCTGATATCACAGCGCCACCTGTGGCAGCCACTACTCATCACATTTCGATATTTCGTGGGGTCTGCTACCATCCTGAGACCACAGCGCAATCTGTGACAGCAACTACAAAACAGCACATCTCGAAGTCTCGAATTCAGACTAGTAGCGCCATTTACAACAGCATTGTGGAAACAACCACCTGCAAGTGAAATGTTTTTGAGTGTGTTCATCATATGGAGAAATGAACGTACAAATTCGTATTCTCATTGCTGTACCTCCCTTCCCAACTTCACCAGCGCTGCGACGAGGAACAAAGACAGAGAAGGAAGGACAAGGACAAGCGCTACTAACAACTGAAAGTTTATTTGAAAAAACACAGGTTATATACTCTCAAATGACAACCCGAATTGCCTGCGTTTCCCGCAAAAAAATGCACAAAAGCCAGATACGAAATTTCACACTCATGGATGGATACAGAAGGTGTGCTAACACACGTGTGGCTGTTCTTGTGAATGTGATAGGCTTCACACAACTCCCTAGTAATCTGATCTTGATGTCTAAACTTAATCTTAGCCCTGTTAAGAAGAGGAAGGCATGCTTTTTTATTAGACACCTTGGATCAGTTGACTAGGGAGTTGTGTGAAGCCTATCATATTCACAAGAACAGCGACACGTGCGTTAGCACACCTTCTGTATCCATCCATGGGTGTGAAATTTCGTATCTGAATTCCTAACTTTTTTGTGTCTTTTTTTGCGGGAAGCGCAGGTGCTTCGGGTTGTCATTTGAGAGTATATGACCTGTGTTTTTTCAAACAAACTTTCAGTTGTTAGTAGCGCTTGTACCTGTCCTTCCTTCTCTGTCTTTGTTCCTCGTCGCAGGGCTGATGAAGTTGTGAAGATGTACCAACTAGCTCAAATCACGGTTTCGCTACCTTCCTTCAATCTCATTTATATAGATTCTAGTAAACCAGACAGCTAACACTCGTTACTTCAACGTCTTCCAAACAGTGGCGGCCTTTTTTCTATTTTATATATTTAAAACTGAGAAATATTCCATATTTCAAAAGAAATTCAACGTTACCTTCCAGACCCGCAGCCGATGTCGATAAACTGGCGCGTCTCTCTCGAACTCTCCGGACCGTACTCGTGTTTTACGTCGTTTGAGTTGAGGAACATCGACTCGAAGGACTCCAGTATGGCAACCATGGGCGGTGCCACAGGTTCCAGTGCGATGTCGTACGTCTCCACGCAGTTCTCGACACCGAACATATCGGAGTTCTCGGCTGTGGCTTCTCTGCCGTCATCGCGCTGGTTCGATGGCGCGGATGTGCTCTTCATTGCTGCGAGAATAAGATGCCCAAAATTCTTGCAAAAAATTTTGAATACTAGAAAACTGTTAGGTACTGGTATAGAAATACTGAAGGTAATGGTTCATTCTTCCCGACATGTAGCAAAATCTTTTTTATGAGTTTTTTATCGCTCACATCGAGCAGTTAAGACTGTCATAAAAAACCAATGCGGAACACTTTTGACGATAGCAGAAAACGTTAATAGCAAAAAAATGCAAGTCTGCCTACTCGAGATCTGCCGATATATTGATTGTTATAGTAAAATCTCACAATAAGTGAAAAGGTTGCACTGATAAACTCTTCATCGTTCAAAAACGCTTTTGTTCAGAATTGTTGGGAACGGCAGTGTGCAATAACCTAAACTGATATGTTTGTCCAGTGGTGCTAGTGCAAACAACCGGTTTTCTCATCTTGAACATTTCCGAAGTACATTTCCCCCCGACCCATGTTCTTGGAATGCGTTAAATCTAGGAGCATTCTTCTCGGGAAGAACAACCTTTTTCTCTACACTCTGTCCACAAGAAGAAGTGCAAATATAGTGCATTTACTGCTCGACGGTATGCTAAATGTCCTTTGTCTGTACCCATGTTTAGTCGGAGAGTTCAAGACCGGGAGCATGTTCCTCCAGTAGTGGCTATCGGCTTCCAATATATTTCTGCTTACACTGAAAGGTTACCTCTAAGCACAACCTAGACGTGGATTCCCTGAGGGTTAAATAATGTTTTTGCCAGTGTCACTGTCCAGGCTATATCCAAGACCATACTTCAGCTCTCACGTCTTCAAAACTTTGTAATAGTAGGAGTCTCAGTACTGTGGCACATTTCAAAGAAGCCTCTTCATGCTCTGCGCACCAAGCCGTACTTCCGTCGACCAGGTTAATGCATGACAGTAGTTGCATTCTGTACTCTGCTCAGAGACCATTGAAAGCGGCGTAGTACTGTTCGCGCCTTTTAGTCAACTTTTACAGGGGAAGCTTGGGACCATGACAACATGATTACGTCCACTCACGTAGCAAGCACGCTATTCGCAACTCCAGATCATTTCTCGCCCCCTAGTGGCCTGCGCCAGAAACCGTTGTTACATGTCTGCTGTAATGACAAGCGTTAGTTTACCTTTACTCAAGAGCTGTAACACGGCATCTCTGTTCTTGACTCGTCGTGAGGCCGTAACGTGAAGAGAATAAAACTAAAAAGCGAACGTCGAAAGCGTTCTCCTGCATTTCAATTTGTGTGTCTGCTCGCAACAGTACCCACGCAGTGTAATTTTGTCGGTGTGTATACCCTGATGAAGGACGGTCCTCCGTTCGAAACTGTTGGTATTAAATGAAGATAATCGGAAAGTTTTGACCCCTTCTTCTACAAGTCTTCCTGGCCCATTCAACGATACGACCTGCCGCAACTATATATATATATATATATATATATATATATATATATATATATATATATATATATATATATATAAATGACAGAACGAAAGCCAACAGACCCAGGAACCAAGGAACACAGGGGATTTTTTATATTTATTTAATTTGTGCTGCTGATCAATGAAGAACCTTACTGAATATGTTATCGCTTAAAAATAATTCATTAGAAAAGCAGGAGAAAAAACAACCACATGCCACCGGTGAGAACCGAACTCACGACGTCCGAATTACGCGTCTGGTGCTCTTCCAACTGAGCTACGGCGACAGCTGGCAGATCTTTTGCTTTTGTGGGTATTTATGTTTACAACTGACCTAACCTTGAGAGTGTTCATCAGCGCCGCCCACGTTCATAGGCGATGAACGTAGTACATCCTGAGTAAGCGCCAGGTATGACATTGAACTTATCGAACGGCGAGGCGGAAGCTGTGTGGAACGCTCTTATGCGTTCTATGGCATCAAGGCTGCCAGAACCGAGTCCCTCGTTAAGCAGTTAAGCAGAGAAGAGAAGGCGAATGAGGGGCTCGTATATATATGAGAGAAGCTAACGTCCACAGAAACGAATGAACACGGAGATTTTTTTTATATTTGTTTAATTTGTGGTGCTGATCAAGGAAGAATATTACTGACTGTTATCGCTTAAAGATAATTCATTAGGAAAGCAGAAGAAAGAACCAGCACATGCCACCGGTGGGATCCAAACCCATGACCTCCGAATTACGCATCCGGTGCTCTTCCAACTGAGCTACGGCGGCGGCTGTCAGATCTTCTGCTTTCGGGGGTATTTATGTTTACAAGTGACCTAATCTTGAGAGCGCAAAGGCTCTCGTTGATGATGATGATCTCCTCAGGCTTAATGGCACATTATGCAGAAACTCTGGCGTCATAGATGACGCCCTGGATAGATGCCTTCAATCTGCAAGCGCTCGATTACTTCTCGATCTTCGGAATCGTATGGCCCTATCAGTCGACCATCGTTCCACGTCTCAACCGTCTCTACAGAAAATAATAAACTGCCTATTCACTCCTCTCCGACACTATGGCTTAAGAAGCGGAGAAGGTAGCTTGTGTAACTGCGGCCCTGGACTAGGGTCTTCACTTTGAAGCCTAATTTATTGTATTTGTGATAAACAATAGCTACGTGGATCCTGCTATTACTTCTACTGTGATTAACTTTTACTAGTGACAACATTATATGCTACGACTAATTCTACTTGGCCGCCGCGGTGGCTCAGTGGCTATGGTGCTCGGCTGCTGGCCCGAAAGACGCCGGTTCGATTCCGCCCGCGGCGGCTGAATTTCTTTGGAGGAGAAATTCTAGAGGCTCGTGTAATGTGCGATGTCAGTGCACGTTAAAGAACCCCAGGTGGTCGAAATTTCCGGAGCCCTCCACTACGGCGTCTCTCATAGCCTTAGTCGCTTTGGGACGTTAAACCCCATAAACCAACCAACCTAATTCTACTTGTACAACCGCTAGCATCGCTATCGCCTTCATGTGCTAAGTTGCGCTGCTTAGAATTCAAGTCCCCGACAATCCTTTGCAGTATAGCACCTGGATGAAACACCTTGTGATCACTCGAAAAAGTCTCTTACCTTTTTCACAGGCGGAAAATAGTTTTTTTTTTTACACAGAAGGAACAGCAAGTTCGCACAACGTCTTTGCCGTGAGTTCTACCCTGTGCAAAGGACTGCTTTGAACAAGTGCAGCCGCCGATGTTGATTCCCAGATATGTCTCCCTTGTGAGCTAGAATGTCGGGAGGTACAACTGGCGCTGATATTAAGCGAGCTAAGCCACAGAATAAAAGAAAAAAGACCGGACGTGAGGCACTCCACACTTCGGTACAGAGCTGAAAAGCTGGCAGAACTCGAAGCAGGGCCTGCTATTTCACTGAACTTTTCTTTTCACGACGCAGTGGAGTGCTCGCTTGCAGGACACGGTTGGATGAGCTCGCACATGTGCTATAAAAATGTCCCGACAGCCCTATTATCACTGCGCTAAAGCTGCGGCCCCATTTCTTTTGTGCCTGTATGGAAGGCCATGAAGCGCGCAGCTATCCTATCGTACGAGTGTCAAAATATGAGCAGCGAACGCTCAGGCATATTAAATAGACATGCGAGCCATCTTGAGTCCAGCAGCATCATTTGGAACCCTCACGAATCGTGGCTCGCCAAGAAACTAGAAAAAATCTGATATAAGGCACTACATTAATTTTTTCCTGCTCCTGGAGCAACGCAAGTGCGATTTCACTGCGATCGCAAGCACGTATCCCTGCCCTTGCTTACCGGCGACGCGTCGCTTCGATGACATTTTGTTTTCCTGTTTACCACGGCGGAATAAAAATTGAGAAAAATGAGTACTTCCAGGCACCTTCGTTCACGACGATTGAATCATAAAATGTGCATTACATCAACATATCGAACCATTCTGGACAAAAGCATTATGGAGCGGAAACCGTTTATGAACGCAATTTGTTCATTTAATGTAACATGTCACGATAACAATATCCGCAGATCATCCCGCGGCAGTCTTGTATTTTTTTTCTATTAACGTTTTTGCTATCGTCAAAAGCGTTCCCGATTGGTTTTCTATGGCAGCCTTAACGGTTCAATGCAATCGATGGAAACACTTTAAAAGAAAGATTTTGCCACATATCACAAGAATGGGCCATTTCCTTCAATATTTCTATAGCAGCATCTTACATTTTTCAGTCTTCAAAAGGTTTCTCTGAAAATGTAGGGCATGAAATTCTCATTTTTCCTTCAGCCATTGAAATATGAAATAGTTTGCCCAATGAATTCATGTCAGCCATGCTACTTGATTTCTTCACGAAAAATGTACAGTAATGTTTGCAAATCAAATTCTACAATAAAAACTTACTAACAGGAATTGACTTATTCACCGGGTGTGTTGTTTTTTTCCTTTTGACAACCGAGTTCCTTCTGTGACTTCATGAATTTTGTTGCGAAAGCAACACTGCGCTAGTCGCCGAGCCATTTCGCAGAGCTGACGAAAGGCCACACTGCGCATGCGCGAGGAGCAGTGACGTCACATGGCGCACAGCTGGCGCGCCGACGCCATCGCTGCGCCGGTGATCCAGAGGAGCCGCCGCCGCGCTCGCCAGTTGCGCATGCGCAGTAGCGGCGCATGGCTGGCGTGCCTATGCCGCGAGCTCTCCATTGCCTCTCCATTGCCGCTCTCCATCGCCGGTACGCCAGCTGTGCGTAGTGACGTCACTTGCTCCTCGCGCATGCGCAGTATGTACGACATGACGAGCGACATTAAACGCACCGAAGCACAGATTCTTCGCAACGCTTTGAAGGTCATCCTACGAACTGCGCATAACTGTAATTTTAGCCATTAGGGTTGCGGCGTTTATAAGGTCTCTGCTGCTCTAACGCCTGTCAAGGACATCTATCTCTATGCACGAATCTTACTAGATCCGTGTGAGTCCGAGTTTCATCGGTTCCTGAGCTATTCTTGGCGAAGTGGTGACAGGCCAACGACTGCACGCAAGGCATCTCACCACTTTCCGATGTCGACGGCATTCCATCAGCCTGAGAGCTAAGCCGAGCCTTACGCCCTCGTTACCGTGCAGGGCACTGCTCTTTTAATTCATTGCAAGGATTCTTTAAAAACGGAAATAGTGCCATAAACACCACGCAGTAGATACGAGGACATTACGGGCCCTACGAAAACAACTAAAAAAATCGAAAATTGCCCATGTTCATGGGCAATAAACGACCATGCGTGAACGAAATGTTCTCAGAGAAACGAAATATGTTAACAAATCAAGAACAATGACGCTTTAATATGTCAGGCATGAAGGAAAATCAAGCTATCTGCTGCTAAAAAATGGTTTGCCCAGCAACTTAAAAAGTGCCGCTCAAGAAATTTTCGTTTTTTCTTGCGGAATAGGTTTTTCAAACGACATCCACGTTCTTCACTACTAGTAATCATCATCATCGGCCTGACTGCACCCACTGCGGGGCAAAGGCCTCTCCAATTAACCCTGTCTTTTGCAGCTGCGGCAACCGCATCCCCGCAAACTTTTTAATGTTACCCTTCCATCTAACTTTCTGCCGCCCCCTACTACGTTCGCCTTCTCTTGTAATCCACTTCGTTACCCTTAAGGACCAGCTGTTATTTTGCCTTCGCATTACATGCCCTGCCCAAGCCTATTTCTTCGTCTTGATTTCGACTAGGATTGCATTAACCTGCAATTGTTCCCTCACCCACTCCGCCTGCTTCCGATCTCTTAATGTTACACCTACCATTTTTTTTCCATAGCTCGCTGCGTTGTCCTTAACTTAAGCTGAACTCTCTTCGTTAGCCTGCACTGAACAAACCAGTGAGCCTTATTACCGGCCTTCAGGTTTTTTACACCACCTCCTCCAGAAACACCAGCACGGAGCAAAGGAGACTTCCTAGGTGCTCATCATAAGGGGCTTCTTTGTAGGTGGCGATCCTTCTTGCCTTGATAGTGATCGCCTAGGTAACTGGAAAGCGTGATGAAAGCAGGGTCACAGCATTATCGCTAGCCAAAGGTGCAACGGCTGGCATAAAACCGCCATGAAAATTAGAAAGCAGGAACAATTCGAGGCAACAAACTTGCATTTCTCTATTTTATCCCCTTCAAAAATTTCCTTGGACCTTTTGTTTCTTCCACCTTCTATACCTTATATACGATTGAAAGCGTCTGCAGGACGCTGCACCGGGCAGGCGAGGCTGCCGATCGAGCCGCCCCACCGCGCATGAGGGCGCTCGCGTCGAGTCTACGTGCAGAGCTCATGTGCAGCGACAGCACAGCGCTAGCGCGTCTCATCCACCTTGAACTTCTGGAGCTACGGGCATCTGGATGGGAATTCGACGCAGCTCAACACCGCTACTATCAAGACCGCAGAAGGAGGTGGTGGTGAAAATATTTTAATGAAATTGTTTATAACGTTGCAGCGGCGGTTGAAGCTCTCAGTCCGGAACCCCATTGGCGTAGGCTGCTATCCGGGCTCTTTTGATGAGCCGCTTTTGACTCGTTTCGTCCGAGCTGGTCAGGGCTGCCTCTCACCCCTCCTGCGTTGGCTGGTTATTGACAGCGACCGCCTGATTTCGCTGACAGGCCCATACCATATGGTACAGGTCCGCCTTCTCCCCGCAGAATTTGCAGTGTGAGTCAAATGACTACGGGTCTATTGCGTGTAGTCTTCGTGCGTTGTTGTAAGTGTTGGTCTGTAGCTTTCGGAGGTGTAGTATATGCCGCAAACGAAGTGAAGTGCACAGTGCTGAGGCAGCTCAGTTCTGAAGCGGGTCCAAAGAAGTGCCTGTATGGAAGTCATGGGATGGGCGAAGATTTTTCAGCTGCTTTTTTTTTAGGGCGGGGTACAAATAAAAAAAATGTTTTGGTGAACATGATGCTAGCCGTTGCGGCATCTGCGCAGGATTTTTATTTGCTGTCTGTAGTGCTGTTGTCACAGCGGAATAATTAAACAGCCTTTGATTACGTTGGCTATTTTACATTGGCTTTTTTTTTTCATGTATACGATTTTGCCGGTGGAACATGCTGCCCATGCTTACATCACTGATGATTGACGCCTCGGGACTAGATCTTGTGAGCAATCTAGCACTTTGAATTTACGCTCCCTCTATCCTCGTAAGGCCGGTCGTGGCTTTGTAGTCATTTATTATTTTTTGATGAGTTTTGATATGTTTTTCTGCACGTAACTAATGCTTTCAGACGTGATTGCACGACATTTCAGTGTTAAATCAACTTTTTATACTTTTTGTTCTATACATTGTGAAGCGCCTGCTGACAAGATTAATTATTGATTGTTTCAACTGCCTGCATTTCTGAATGTATCTTAATTTTTTCCACTGCATAATTTTCTTCATTCCTTAAAGTTCAGTTTTGGTAGACCTCTCCGTACTGTAAAAGTAACATCCCATCAGAATGCAATTCATAAAAAAAGAAATCATATCATTGCATAAGCCGGAGTTAATGCTACGAAACAAAACAGGTCAAAATAAGCACAACAGTCGTGAGGAAATCTGCTCCACGAAGAATGTTTTCTGAAAAGATCCCTTGCAATGTAAGACAAGTCATTATACTTGCTGATAGCCTTCCCTGTCCGGGCAGCCCTCGAAGGATCGAGGGAAGCTGTTTAGAGCCGTTCCCTTCGATTTTTTCATTCCACCACATGTCAAGGAAGTGCGTTTTCACTGGGTACGTGGACACTGCGGAATTGCTTCTAAAGGCAATGCTGATTTTTAGGAAAGTCTGCCCTTTGCGGACCTCTGGTCTCATTTATTCCAAGCACTATGCATTTGACAATAACCAGCTTTCAACACTCAATGCAGCCGCTCTCCTTGTAATGAGCCTGTCCTTCTTACAGCGGATCTTAAGCATTTGGCGTTCCCTTGTGGTTCCGGCTTATGCAGTTCACGGCATTTCGAGGTGCCCTTGACCCTCTTGCGGTGCATAATACAACGATTAAATATTTATCTGTGCCTATAGGGGTTGTTGTTGTTATTGCTGTAAAACTTTATTTTGCATGAGAATTCAAGGTACGAACGCCCCTTGGGTCTCCACATGACCGCCAATCACGCCATGCGTGAATGGGTCAGCAAGGGTACCCTTACCCACATTCTCGTACCCTGCCTGGCGTCCCTGCCCCCTCCGGTCCGGTGCCTCTCCGAACCTGGGATGACTGGGAGACCTTACTGCGGTCAGCGGACCTACCCAGGAATAAGATCGCCGTCAGCGGGCCGCATGTGTTGGACCAAGATAACATGAATGTTTATAGTGTGCCGGACGGGGTTCTCTGTGGAATCATTGTGATTCATGCGGCGAAACTGAATCACTTGATAGATTTCTCATATCCTGTCGACGGGTTGTTTCTCTGAAAGTTATTTGGAGATTCCCGTCGCTCTATTAAGGCTTCCTCTTTCTCTTCCGGTTGTCCTCTCCTTAGGGGAAAGTCCCATGGGACTTTTGAGTCCCATGGGCACTTGCCCTAAAGTAACACTCCTATTCAAAGGTACTGGAAAATATCTCTAGCAGTTGCACAACGACAATATTCCTCCAGAGGAAAGATGATCATAACCAATCAGGAAGAAAATTAGGCTGGGCGACAAGACCTCTTCGTTACTGTTCACCGCGTGCTTATTCGAGGTATTCAGAGAAATGCATTGGGGAGAGGTGAAGGTACAATCTAGCTGAGAATGCCTTAGTAATCTCCGATTCACTGATGACATCGCCTTTCAAATCAAGTCAGCGACGAATTGGGGTGCAACGTAGAGGACCTACACAGAGGTTAACAGAGCAGTGGTTCTAAAAATTTATATGCACAAAAGAGAAGCAATGTACAACACTCTCATAACGGAACGATGGGTTACTATAGGCAACGATGCATTGGAAGTCCTAAGGCTAGGCGCCTACTTAAAACAGGCAGTAAGCGCACATGCGGACAAGGAGAATTAAATAACTAGGAGAATAAGAAGGGGATGCAATGCATTTAGTAGGTACTCTGAGGTAATGAATGGCAGTTGACCGGTATCAATCATGGAGAATGTGTGTAACTACCGGACCTTACCGGTACTTACCAGTGGGGCAGAAACATGGTGGCTAATGAAAGCGCTTTATATGGAAATTGAGGACAGCGCACCGAGCTATTGAAGCATAAATGATAGATGAAATGTGAACATATAATAAGAGAGCAGAGGTGGTCAAGGAAACCACGCGAAAAAATTAGTCTAAATCAACTAGACGTGGCACGTGGGTTTTATTGTCCCTAAGTGGCATGTGACCTATGAGGAATGCCGCATTTAGGGCTCTGGAATAGTTTGGACCACCTAAAGAAAACATTGGCATAGGCAAGGCAAGTAATTCGAAGCAAGATAATCGATGGCCCTTAAAAGTAACGGAGAAGTGAGCGTGGCAGGGAGTAGGAGCGAGTCAGATAGGCAGATTAAATTAGCATCTTACGGTTACAAGGCGGCTGGAGCTGGCATATGATGGGGTGGGTCATTTGGGGGGGGGGGGGGGGGGGCACACAGACACTCTTGTACCGCATTAAACCTCGTTGGGCTGGTAACGGTAATTATGAATAAAACCTTGCTATAACGAAAACATTTACATCGGGATAATGGCTGTCCTTTGGCAGTTGCGGCCACCGTATCCCCGCAAACTTCTTAATCTCATCCGCCCACCTAACTTTCCGCCGCCCCCTATTACGTTTGCCTTCTCTTGGAATCCACTCCGTTAACCTTAAGGACCAGCGGCTATCCTGTCTTCACATTACATGCCCTGCCCAAGCCCATTTCTTCCTCTTGATTTCTACTATAGTATGTCATTAACCTGTGTTTGTTCCCTCACCCACTCCGCCCGTTTCTGATCTTTTAACGTTACATCTATCATTTTTCTTTACATAGCTCGCTGCGTCGTCCCTAGCTTAAGCTGAACCATCCTTGTTAGCCTCCACGTTTCTGCCCCATACTTGAGTACCGGTAAGATACACCTGTTGTATACTTTTGTCTTGAGGGATATTGGTAATCTGCCATTCATGACCTGAGAGAACCTGCCATATGCGCTCCACCCCATTCTTATTCTTCTAGTTATTTCCCTCTCATGATCCGGATCAGCTGTCACTACCAGCCCTAAATAGACATATTCTCATACTACTTCCAGCACCTCGCCACCAATTGCGAACTGCTGTTCTCTTGCTAGACTGTTGAATATTACTTTGGTTTTCTGCATATGGATCTTTAACCCCACTATTCTGCTCTGCCTGTCTGACTCATTTCATTTCTCGCTGAAAATATTGGTTTGTAATGATGCGCGGTAGTTCCCTACCCTTCTGATGGGCAAATTGAAACTCGTGCGCATAAAGAGCTGTGCACAGCTCACATCAAGCACAAAACTTTTCAGCTTCAAGCATAGCCCATATGGAGCATTTGCCCAGGTGGTTTTCGCCTTAGGCGTCAAAACTGTTGCCACCAGCGCACCCATGTTAGCCGAAATAAGGGTACCCGCCACGCTGATAGATGTCCCGTTTACAAAGCAGTACTGCACCCTGGTGCGCGCGGTTGTTCGCGCTACTGCAGACATGTCACGCTCGATGAACTTCCCTCGCTGTGCAAATTCCTCGCTACACACGGCCCACCGCTTGCGCGCTTTTCTCAGGTGCTGTCTGCAGTTAAACGTCCACTCGTGCGGCGTGGTGGCGAGGTATGACAGCTTGGCATTTGCCTTAGGTGTGATTCACTATTTCGATGTCCCGTTAGTTAAAAGAGGTCAAGATAAGTGACGGCGGTGGAAACCGAAATCACATGATATATATATAGACCAAAAGGCGGACATGATCAAGAAGTACCTTGCCTACTTGTAGCGCAGTCGTACTCCATCACATGATGGTGTTGTCAAGCCGTGAAGCTAGAAAAGTGGCGCTCATGTTACCAGCGTGCTCATGCATCATGCGGAGGAGCCAAAGTGAAGAGGTAGTCACGACGGGATTGCCGCCGCATGCCAGCTTTTTCCACAGCCTGTATCCGCGTCCCAGGCAAGAAAACGCGGATAAATAGTCGCAATTGGTGTGTCCCTACTGTCCAAGGTCTTTTGCTCATCGAAGGCCCGTTTTCTAGGGGCTGAAGCCTATGCGGACCGCGGTAGAAAGGAGTGTGCGTTGACGAGGCTTAAATATTTGGTAGGTTTCAACTTTATTTGTGGGCATCGGAGGTGCGTTCAAGTCCTATTTGAGGAATAATTCAGGAAGGAAAAGGCGTCTACCGAGTTGTCTGAAGCGTCCAACTGACGCTGGGGCCAATATGGGCTGCGGTAAATGGGCCGCGGCAGCGATCTGTCACGGCCAACCGTTTAGGTT
Source organism: Amblyomma mixtum (assembly GCF_055824585.1). Classification (NCBI taxonomy): domain Eukaryota; kingdom Metazoa; phylum Arthropoda; class Arachnida; order Ixodida; family Ixodidae; genus Amblyomma; species Amblyomma mixtum. The sequence goes on along the minus strand of NC_143015.1, from coordinate 74,368,057 downwards.
GTCTTTCGATGAAAGAGTCGTTTTGAATTCACTATGCTGGTGAAGAGTAACCCAGTGCACATGGGCTGCAGACTAAATTTCAGCCATGCTGTCCTTTCTCTGCATGGTAGTCGGTAAACCCGCTTGCATGCAGCAGTTTACGGCAGAGGTCACCTACCGCTTCAACGACGAAACAGCCGGGCCCCTTTGATTCCGTTACGCAAAGGCTCATATGCCTGATAAGGTTCAATGGCTTTTTCAGCGCAGATGAAAATCTCAAAAGTCACAGCATCCAATTTCCTGATTTCCGCACAAGTATTGCTTCGCAAAGCACTGACAATCAAGCTGTGCAGATTAGATAAGCATAAATCAAGAGCCCAAAAGTACAAGCTTCACAAAGGCTACATTCTCTGGTTTTGTAAGACGTGCTCAGGCTCAAGAAGCGCACGAGTTACTATCAACAAAAAAAAGGAAAACACTGAGGATGACAGCGCGAACGTTGAGCGCCTGAAGAAGATTGAATAACAGCACATTTCTTTTCCCGAAGTATCATTTCAATCTATAGTCACTGCAACTGAGATGGTACGTTTCAATAATTCGAAATGTATTTCAGAGTAGTCCCTTATGCAGCCCTGTTGGCGAGAATATTTTCATACTATGAAACTTCTCGGCATAAATCATGCTAGGAGAAATCGGTGTTTATCTGCGTATGCCATTCAAAATATCACATAAAGGTATTTCTACGGGCAAGAAATTTCTTACTGCGAACGAAAAAAAAATGGCTGGCGGCAAAGCAATTGCTAAGCACAAAATATTTTGCGAGAGCCCAATTATTTCCAGGTGAACACCACCGCCGCGTTCCTGAAAGCACGATTGAGGGGTCCGCTGAGCCAGGGTACCAGTTATGCGTCTCCAACTTTTTCATCGCCAATGCCAATTTACAAAATCTCCAGTTCTGCGTCTCTGTAGCAATTTTGTCGACGCCAACGTGTATTGCTCTAGTGCAGTGTTTCTGCCACCACGTTGTCCACGCCAACGCATGAAGCGCACATCTCTCTGCCACAACGACCACATGGCTCAAACAGCAAATATTAGTTTGATAGTAGTATTAGTTGACGAAGACGACGATGTGCAATGCACAGCGCCAGTGTGTGCTGCAGTTCTAGTACACTATAGCTGCAGTTTAACGCGAGGCGTGTTCGGTCCGGCGGTATCCTTGCGCTCTCGCGCCCCAGCAAAGCGTATCTGTTCGCGGCGACGCGGGTTCAATACCAAGTCGCAGATTTTTTTAATTTTTTTTCACTTGGCACAAAATCCACAAACACCGCAAGATCTTGCTTCGAGGTTTGCCCATCGGAATAGTGCTTTCGCACGAAAATTTCCGCGAGTTACGGCCTTCCACATAAATACGCGTGTGCTTTGATGGGTATGTAGCACTGCCCTTTCAGCTATGAATTAGAATAACAAAAATATGTTTCTGATGGTGTGGAAGATAGTTCCACCATCGCCATTTTATTGACTGAGATCAGCAAGCTCTGGAAATGGAACCCGTCCAACGCAGAAGGTGTTTCTGAGCACGGGCAAAGGTAGATATGGCGCATCCAAAGGGACGCTTACGCGACGAAGGAAATGAAATCAGGGAAATGCATGCAGGTCGTCCTTTGACTCAGGATCGATTGCAAATCTGTTTTCACTGTCGGTGCAGTTCTCGCCAGAATGATGCTGCACGCCTACATGCGTCCTGCAGTAGAGCTTATGGCGTCACAGGTACGGCACGGCCATTTGTTCTTTGGCCCTACCTTCGAACACCTATGTGCTAAGTGCTCATGCTATACTCACTTCAAATTCATACACAAAAACTTGTCAGCTTTCCTGTTTTATGAATGAAGGAGCTTTTATTAAGCAATAGCGAAAGGTAGGCGAGTTGGTTATAGTGAACAGCAGTTTTGGAAAGGCGGCATTTCCTAGCTTATAAAAGTAAGTTCATGATAAAACACAGCACTCCAGGAAGTCGAAAGACGAACAGGACGACCCAAGTTAACCAAAGCTCATGACGATAAACCGACAGGACGACGCAGACAAGCGCTTGTATGCGTCGTCTTGTCTGTTTTTCGTCATGAGCTTTGTTTAACTGGTGAAACAAATGTTTCGCAGAAATCGGTTAATATGTAATAAAATTTCTATTAAGGCATCGATAAATGACCGACAGATCATCTATCCATCTTGCCGCATTTTGAAACTTGTATAACGCATTTTTTTTAATTTACTTGTATGCAGCTGAAAATCTCTGACTAACTACTGTATAACGTTTCTCTTCAATCGTTGTTTTGCTCTAATGCTTTCTGAATTTGTGTATACAGCCCTACTCACATAATGCTCTTTGTAAAATGAGCCTGTGAATAACTTGAATGAATAAATAAATAAATCCGTGTCACTCTGAGCTCCCTTGCTAAGCGGTCGTCGAGGTGCAGTTGCGCATGATGACAGGGCCGGGGCCAGTCTCGAAGAGTCCAACCAGTTTCTTCATCAGTCGTGTGCGCCCGTGGGCACCACTGGATAAGAAGCGGCACTCGTTGCTGTGGTCTTCGTACTCGAGGCCGTAGGCAGCGACGCCGTACTTCAGCTCCAGATGCCTGTCCTTGCCAAAGCAAAGCTGCAAACGAGCAGCACGACAAACGGCAGCATTAGCGAAATGCCTTAACTGTAAGATTCATTAGTCAAAGGAACGATCCACCGTAAAACGTTTCATGGCGGGGATTTCACAAGAACACTTGATAGCTCTGCTACTTTGTTTCGCCTTGAAATGGAGAAATCATCTAAGTTTAGAATCAAGTTCAAAGAAACTGCCAGCTCAACGAAAAATAAGTTCTCCTGCAGAGAGAAACGAGGAAAAAATAGTTTTTTGTACTTTCATTCGCAAGACCACTAGCCAGCGGTAAAAAATTTGCAGTGGCTTAGCACGGCTATGCCAGGATATACGGAGCGAAAGGCCTCAACTGTGGTTGCGGAGCACGAGCTCTCCTTTTCAATCCTCCGACATGTTATCAGGCATGCGAAACAGCTGGCGAAGCGAGCGGAGGCGAGCACAACGACGAGGCAAGCGGTGTGACGTCATGCCAGATGGCGCGGCGAGCGCGCGGCGTCCGCCAGCTGCGGCGGTTGCTAGGCAACGGCTCCAGGTCGGTCTCTGTGCCTCCTCGGAGCACCGCCACAGCGAAATCGCAAGTTTGTGGCCAATGTAGCTCTCGCTACAAAACATATTTTCCGCAGAGCTTTAGGACACATTCGCACAATACTGGTGTCGACGGATGAGCCATCCACGTCGTATCATGCTTGCAGACATTTCAGGTACCCGCGTTTTGTCACTACGCCAAAATGAACTTTTTTTTGGGAATGCCCACATCCCGTAAACATTTCCTGCCGACTGTATATTAGGTTTTATCCATTCACTGTAGGTAACGTTGAGTTGTGTGCTCATTAAGCAATGGTGGCAGACATCAATACATTTTGTTTATAATTTTCTTTTGTTCCTGGGATTTCGCGCATACCGAAAGCAGAATAACCCTCACTACTCGAACAGCAAACGCTGAATACGCAAGTATGAGTCCGCCCTAATGATGCCCCGCTGAGTGAACAGAATCCAAAAACGCTACATAGCTCGAATGTGAGGAATAAATTTGAACATACCGAAAGCACAATAACCCTCACTACTCGAACAGCAAACGCTGAATACGTAGTATGAGTCCGCCCTAATGATGCCCTGCTCAGTGAACAGAATCCAAAAACGATACATCGCTCGAATGTGAGGAATAAATTTGAGCAAAATGGAAATAAACTGAAACCATCAAGGCAGAAATTATTCACCTTTAAGGTAGCCTACGTCTGTATCCGCTATCTTTTCGGCTTGTGACGCGCTCATGCTGAAGCTTGCCCGAAGACGAGGACGAAAGAAAAAGCAAGGCACGACACGAGCATTTGTGTCGTGTCACCTCTTGCTTCTCCCTTTCGTCCTCTCAATCAGCGCGACCTTCACCATGGATTCGATTCAAGTCGCCAAACTGACCATCTTACTGCTTGTAACTCGTGTTTCACAAAAGCTGCTTGCGAAGAATAAGTTGAAATGCTTAGGGAACAAGCCATCTTACAAGAGAGACAAAGACGCTGTGCACAGTGTACTGTCACAGTGACCTTCGCTTATCGATTGGCATAAGAATAGATCTTGCACTCTTAAAACTGATAGTACCAGCAATGGCCATGGCACACTAATTGACCTTTTGTAGCGAAAGCTACACTGGCCACGAACTTGCGATTTCGCTGTGGCGGTGCTCCGAGGAGGCACAGAGACCGACCTTGAGCCATTGCCTAGCAACCGCCGCAGCTGGCGGACGCCGCGCGCTCGCCGCGCCATCTGGCATGACATCACACCGCGCGCCTCGCCGCGGAGCCGCCGCCGCCGTTTGGTATGACGTCACACCGCTTGCCTCGTCGTTGTGCTCGCCTTAGCTTTCGCTACGTACATCCTGGCATAACCGAGCTAAGCCACTACCAATTTTTTTATACAGCTTTCGCAGTGAATAAAGGCGCTTGATACGCGCAGAGAGAAACCAGAAACAAAAGATATTTTCGAGCATCGCTCCTTTCCTACTGACTTCATGCATTTTTCCGTATTCATGCAGAGAAATATTTCTCATCAGAGCCAGCAAGAAACCCCTCAAACACTTCTTATTATCTTGCTACATTGACAGGTAATGTTAAACTAGTAAACTACTAAGAATTCAAAGGGGAAAAAGAAGAATGACTTAGCTATTAACGAGGAGACTGGTGGAATCCTGAAGTAATTAAGGAATGAACCGGAGTTATCGCCATTCGCTGCAGAATTGAAAGTTTTGACGCAAAAAGGCTTTCAAGGCGAAAAGTCCCTGAATATTTGAGTCCTATTTATAACGATTATGCTATTAATAAATGTTATGATTGACACTAATGCAGTGCAGAAGTGCATAAGGAAAGAAACTGAAGTTTTCGTCATTTGCTTTTTATTGCAAGTATTTACCCTAAAAACTGGCAAGGCATAAAGCCATGAAATATATGAAGCCTAATTTTAATATTTAGGCTATTCATAATTATTAAGAAGAAAATTGTTGCATCATTGAAATGCTTGATAAGAGGGATGTTTTGACACCGTGTTTATAGAAAATTGTGTCTACAAGAGTGTCATAAAAAAGATTACTGACTATAGTTGGAAAATGTAAATGCTCTTGCAAACGTCACCATAATGATCGCTCTAGCTTAACGCGCACGTACTGAACTCACTGTTGGTAACGGCATGAGTTTTAACGTCACCGCCAAGACATCGTCATATAATTTCTTGTTTTAAATACACAGATCATTGCCGCCTGCGTCGCCTGTGCTGCGCTTCTCGTTTTGCATGGCCAGAACGTGAACGCACGCGAGAACAAGCAGTGGAACAGGCTGCTTGTACTACACCCTTGTTTTACAGGCGTCGCTCTTTCTTCGTAGGTCATACAAAGGGTACTCAAGCGTGCAACAAGTTCGTGGCGCGCTTGATAGCTGACGCTTTGGAACATGGCCTCCGAAATCCTTTCCGATGTTAATGATCTTGGAGGTCACGTTTGGACATTACGGGTTTACCGCTAACTCGAGGGATGGCTCTGGTGTCGCTCGCGGTGAAGGCGTGCTAGATGCAGGTGTTTCGTGCCTGTCTATTCTCCCGTTTCAGCATTTCCTTCTTTGGACTCCAGCTCTCGCTTTCCTTGTTCCTTGTTGCTGGTTGCACTCTTCGGTGGGCTTCTTATAAACACGCGGTTCCTTCTCAGAACGCTGTCTCCCACGTTAACTTCATACGATCTGTAATCAACTCTTTTAGTCATGGTTCCTTTAGACCATGGTCCGCTTCTAATCGGTCGGACAGTCACATCTTGTCCTTCTTTCAGTGTCTGCAGGTCCTTGGCATGTTTGTCATGATAAAAGATTCTTCGTTGTCTTCTTGCCTGCCTCTTATCGTTTCGGGTTAAAGCAGCTTTGCTGTGGTCGGCAGTGTCGTTCTGGTGCGGCGACCCATGAGCAGTTGTGCCAGGCTGGTGTTTAATCCTTGCAGGGGTGTATTTCGAAAATCTAGGAATGCCAATTGCGGTTTTGACTTGCTTTCTTCCGCTTTTTTCAATAGCATTTTTGCCGTTTTTACCGCTGATTCGGCCATTCCATTCGAACGTGGATAACCTGGACTTGACGTTTTGTGTTCGAAGTTCCAGCTTTTAGCAAACCTCTCAAACTCCTCGCTCGCAAACTGGGGTCCGTTGTCGCTCACCAGAATTCTTGGAATCCCGTATCTAGCAGAGTGCGCTTTCAGCTTGAGGATCACTTGTGTTGAAGTTGTCTTCAGCTGATCTACTTCCCAAAAGTTGCTCAGATAGTCGACTGTAACGAGAAAGTTTTTTCCCTTATGCTCGAAGATGTCGCATCCGACTCGTTCCCACGGATAACTCGGTTCCGGATGAGGGATGAGTGTCTCTCGTTGTTGGGAATGCGCATGCTTCTGACACACTTCACACCTTGCGATGTAATCCTTCAGTTCTGTGTTCATCCTTGGCCAGAATACACACTCGTGAGCACGCCGAAGACAGCTCTCAATTCCCATGTGCGATGCGTGAAGTTTCTCTTTGATCTCAAGGCGCAGAGACAATGGGATGAGCAATCGTAATCCCTTGTAGATGAGGTCCTCACTGTGAGTTCATCTCTGAATGGGTAGTAGACGCGCATGTCTCGCGGCACTTGGTGCTTTTCTTGTGGCCATCCTGACAATATGATTGACTTAAGCTTTTGCAGGAAGTCATCTTTCTCCGTCGCTTTGAGAATTTTTTCCAAGGTTTCCTTGCGCACTGGCAGGTAGTCCACGACGTTGATGCTTTCTAGTTCACTTTCACTGTTGGGAAGGAATGCCCTCGACATCGTGTCAGCTAGAAGTAGTACTTTCCCTGCTCTGTGCTCGATGTTGATGTTATACCTTTGCGTTTGCAGTATCATACCTTATCACTTGATCGAGTCTTTTTTTCATGATGGACTGAAGAGGTTTGTGATCACTGATGATCGTTGTAGCTGTTCCGAAGGTGTACTGATGGAATTTCTGCAATGCAAATACGATCGCTAGCATTTCCTTCTCGATCTGGGCATAGCGACTTTCAGTCGGTGTTAGTGCTCTGCTGGCGAAAGATACAGGTTTTCCTTCTTGGATGACAGCCGCTCCAAGTCCGAGATCGCTGGCGTCACATTGTATTTCAACTGGCTTTCGCGTGTCGAAGTATGCTAGAATAGGAGCTCTTGTCACTGCATCCTTTGCCTTCTGGAACGCTTGTTCTTGTTCTTCCCAGTGCCACGGTGTGTCTTTCACCGTGAGCTTCTTCAGTGGTTCCAACACTCGTGAAATTCCGGGCAGGAATCTGGACAGGTAATTGATCATTCCGCAAAACCGCTGTACGCCTTGGACATCGGTTGGTCGAGGCATTTCTTGAATTGCCTTTTTTTTCTCTGGATTCACTTTCAGTCCTTCTTTTGTCAGCACGTGTCTCATGAAAACTGTTGTGCTCATGCGAAGTTGCGTCTTGTTCTTGTTCAGACGTATTCTAGTCTGTCTGCATCTCTGCATTAGATTTTCGAGCTTTCTGTCGTGATCTTCAAGAGTATCCTTTTCAGTTTCACCAACTCCATAGACGAGGATGTCGTCTGCTATGCACAGAACTCCGTTTAGTCCTTCAAGTGCCATTTGCAGTCTCTTCTGGAATATTTCACTGCTGACCGCTAACCCAAATGGTAGGCGCAGCCATCGATATTGGCCGTTGGGCGTTTGAAACGTGGTCTTTAGACTTGACTCTTCATCGAGGCAGCATTGCCAGTACCCTTCTCGTAGGTCTAGTTTTGAAAAGATCTTGGCTTTTGCGAGCTCTGGCAAGACGTCGTCGAGAATGGGCAATGTGTGGCGCTCTCGTTCTAACGCTTCATTTAGCGCTTGTGGGTCAATGCACACTCTCATGTCGCCATTTGTTTTCATCGCCACTACCATTCGGCTCACCCACTTGGTTGGCTCGGTGACACTTTCGATTACTCCTCTTCTCTCCATGCTTTGCAAGGTTTCTTCAAGCTGTGGTTTTATGCTGACAGGCACTCTGCAGCTTGTTATCGCTTTCGGGACTGCATCCTGTTTTGTTACCAGATGTACTGTTCCCGGCAGCGTCCCTAGTGCTTCTCCAAAGACGTCTGGGAATTTTTCCACTATGCGCTTTGTGAAGTCTACCTCTGGAGCGTTAACTGTAGCTACCAGATCATAATCGATTGTTATGAGACCCATGGTTTCTGCTGTCTTCCTTCCAATGAGAGGTGTGAGCTCATCACCAACAACTACGAATTCCAGGACATGCTTCTTTCCATTTCTGGCAGTGACCTCAAGTTGGGCTTTGCGTTTGGAGCAAACTTTGCTTCCGTTCCATGTCCGCAGTGTCGTTGCGCTCGCTCTCAACTGCTGTGGCTCGACGTATTTGGCTGTAATCACATCAACTGCCGCTCCACTGTCTACTTGAAACTTCACTTTGTTTCCGTTCACTTCCAAGAGCGTGTAGACTGGGCTGGGCTTTTCGCTCTTAACTGCCAAAATGTCCTCTTCGTCGCTATCGACCTCCAGACTAGCCACTGCCCTGCTGCCTTTGCACACTACTGCGAAGTGGTTTGGCTTTTTGCACTTAACGCACACTTGTTTCCAAGCTGGGCAGGCGGTTCTTTTGCGTTTGTGGCTCCTTCCGCAGTACTTGCATTTCGGAAGATTCGCCATCAACGGAGGTTTCCTTTCTTCTTTTAGACTTTTAATGGCATAGTTGCGACGGTTCTGCTTTTTCACAGTGTGAACTTCGCTGTTGCTTGCAGCTGGTCCCTCTTTGAATGCTTTCATTTGCTGTTTTGTAGCCTCATGAGCAAGACACACTTTGACAACTCTCTCGAGGGTTGGGTCATCGAGCTTTAGAATGTCCGCTCGCGCTCTCTCGTCGTAAATTCCACAGACGATCTGGTCGCGGATCAATTTGTCTCGTTCGTTCCCGAACCCGCAGTCGCGCGCTTTCAATTTCAGGTCGGTCAGAAAGTCATCGAACTGCTCTTCCTGTTGCTGCATTCGTGAGCGGAAGACGTATCGCGAGTACAGTTCGTTATGCTTCGGTAAGAAATGCGCGTCGAGAAGGCTTATCACATGCGTGTAGTCAAATTCTGGGTGTGGTCTTGCTCCTGTTGGTTTCCCGAAGTCCAAAGTGTTATAAATGTCAAGAAGCGTGGAGCCTCCGACGGTCAAAAGAAGTGCTACTTGCCGGTCGGACGGTGCTTTCGCTGTGTTCGTTGCTTTGAGGTACAGCGTGAAGCTCTGCTTGAAGGCTCTCCATTGTTCCGCTGCGTTGTCAATGGTTTCGAATTTCGCAGGTGGCGGAATCTTCTCCATGTTGAGGCGTTGGCGGTAATTTTACACTTCTGACACCATGTTTCGTGCCTGTCTATTCCAGGATGACTCTATTAACTGAGGACTTCTTTTAGATGAGGATTATTGAACGTTTATTACAGTCTGGGCTACATAGGTCTAATTAGGTGGAATACATGGCTGGGTCTGCTGCGTAGCTGTTCAAGTGGGGACGCCGCGGAATCCGAGTCGCCTGCTCCTGGCCTATAAGAGGGTGAGGAGGACGGCGTCCGTCGGGCCCGTGCGCTCGGCGCATCGGCTGCGAGGGTGGCTGGCTGCTTCTCCGACAACGGAGGTAGCGGAGGGTGCGTTGCCGGTGCTGCTGGCGCCATCTACCGGAGCGTCTTGTAACAGCAGGAACACGTTTATACTTTCAAGTTGCAATGAATGAGTACAAGACCAACTGCAATACTGCTAACGAACCTGATCTCACCGTGCACCTTGCATATACTACGACCACCAACGATGCGGTTTCGCTGGGAGACGCCACGGTGCACTGCGAGTTAAAGCTCAGCATGCAGAGAGACTAATGGACGCGCGACAGCGAAATCCGTTCCTTTCCGTCACGGTCTTACACCGGGGTTCCCGTTTACGATAAAAAGCGTGAAGTGATTTTTAGTCTATGAAATAAGCTTGATTTTTCGGACCTTCTACACCAGGTCGACCGCAGACTTCTATAGATTACTAAGAACTACACAACACCATTCGCTTGGTTGGATGTGGTTATGTGAAGTCTGTGATACATAATTGCACATTTATAACATGAGCGGAGTTTCGAAATCCGTGACACAACAAAAACTAGCCACTCGCATTCCAGTTCGCAAAGTGCCCATTAAGATTCACGATGTAGGGCAGAATAGAGCAAAACTCGCACTAATTTGAAAGTTAATCAACTACTTTTTAATATTCAAAGCTATTAAAAACAACTATTAGATAATGTTTTGAAAGTGTCCTGGAATTGAGCTCAGTAAATATGAAAAGGGCAACTAAAGTACGATAGAGTAAATGTTCCTAAGACAGCAAAGGTCGAAATTTCGCTTCTAACCCCTGGCCCAGGACCAAAATCTCGTACTGCACGGGGTGAAATTGTGTGTTTCAACAATTATTGCATTAGCCAGCCTTGCAAACAGTCTCTGTGATCCTGACTCCCTAATATGTTCTGCATCTCTGGAGAGTCCAGCACAGCTTTATTCCATGATCGCGGTTGAAGAGTAACTTTAGCGCTGATTTCTCTCGATATGAGCAGCAGGCCCCAATGGAACCTCTAATGTCTAACAATTTTCAATTCATCTTGAAAGCTCACTGTGGTACTCTGCGTAGAATAGTTTGTCCACTGTGGGCTGAAGAAATAACTTACCGCAGAACAGATTACGCCAAAACAACACCAAAAAGCGGTGCCGAAAGTTATTCGCTCCCTCTCAGGTCAAAGAGGGAAATTCCTGAGCACTAACTAAAAAGAGAGAGTAAAAGCTATCATAGTTAATATACTTGTTTAAACACTAAGCACGTTTTTTTTATTTATTTCATGCCCTATATTGGTCTCACACGCCATTTTATTCCACAAAATATCACTCGTGAAGTTTGACGAGAAGTGGTCATTAGAATCACAGATTAATTTCACGATGAATCATTGAAGATGTGTGACAAATTCTTATCCAGGATTTTATAGGAACCTGTGTCATTTATTCCTGCTTACCTCTCAGAATGAATCAGTCACACTACTCACTCGTATTATAGTTTGTCAAGGAAGCTGATACCTTAATTATCTAGTAAAATATAACATGATGCTGACCAATTACTATCCAAAAGAGCTCACCTTATCTGCTATACTCAACTCGGTGTCGAACACAACTGTCCATTGGTTTGCCTTGTCGAATGCCGAGATGCCAAAATCATAGATGTCCTTTTCCCAGTTTTGTAAAAAAATCCTCTCTTTGCAGAGCTGCGTAAAAAAAAAGGAGCGATATGAAGCCAAACAAAACGGCAGACACGACACAGTCAAGCATTCTCAGTTCGACTTTATTTATTTATTTTTATTTATTTATTGTACCCTCAGGACCAAAGGCATTACAGAGGGGAGTGGGTTAATTAGGATAAACAACAATGAATATAATACAGTGAAAACAGGTAGTACAAAATAAATTTTCTCCAGATTAAAACAAACAACATTCACAAAGCGTAAAAAACATGAAATCAATGTACATAACACAGTGGAAACAGATATAACACATGATCAACTTCTTTCACAATAAACAATGTTAGCTATTGCGTCGTGAAAGGTTTTGTTATCTGCAATGGCTGCAATATCGGGAGGAAGGCGGTTCCATTCCACAGATGTGCGAGGAAGATATGACTGAAAAGAAGATTTGGTGTGGCATGTTGGGATGCCAACCTTGTGGCGGTGATCGATGCGACGTGAAATGTATTCTGGGGGTGATATGAAATAGTCGTGAAGCGTAACGTGATGATATAGCTTGTGAAATAGTGTTAGGCGACCAATTTTACGGCGAGATTGTAACGGTGGGAGTGACACGTTAGATTTCATGGCTGTGATGCTTGCCGTACGGTTGTAGTTTGAAAGAATGAAGCGAACGGAATTATTTTGGACTAGTTCCAAGGAATATACAAGGTTATCATGTGTAGAGTCCCATATTGATGCTGCGTATTCTAGTTTAGGACGTCTAGTTTAGTTTAGGAAATATCTGCCGGATATTTCTGAATATTTCGGCTTTTAAAATTACTTCACTTTCAACTTCATTTTCTACTGGATAGAGGAGGCTTAAAGACGAGTTGCGCACACATAAAAGACACAGACAGGAAAAACACAGCAATACGGAAAGAGCACGAAAAGAGAGATTCACGTTTTACTGTGTTCTCCCTGTGCCTATCTTTTATGCGTGCGCAACCCGTCTTTAAAGGGCAACTGCACCACTTTTGGGGAATTTCGCGATATTCGAGGATTAAAATCTATATAGGCTGTAGGTAAAGCATGTCAAGTATTTTTGCGCTAGCATTTAAAATAGTAACGTAATAAAGGATTTAATTTTGTGTTTCTCAATGCACCAGAGGAGTGCGGGGAAGGTCATTGAATAGGTTGGGGCAACCGAAAAGGAACTAAAAATAATAGGCCCCTGCCTGCACCGTTTACACACAACAGGCTTAACCCAATTGCAAAATAAAAGAAGAGGCCCGTAGGCAAGTTGTAATTTGACCACCCGTGGGTGGAAAAATAAAATATTAGGGAAAATGCTACATTAGCGACCCACAGCCGAGAGAGCGGGCCCGGGGAGGCTCCCCTGACCTCCCCTGGGAAGTAGCGGAAAGGGAAATGGGACGTGGGAAGGGAATGGGGACAGCGAGTTTTTTGCTCTGATCCTTCAATTATCTCGACTCCATTACTGGCCCGCCTGGCCAGGACAGGGAGAGCATCGAGATTGCCCAATGGTGCGGCCCCACTCACGGGATGCCCGACCACCCACCATACGCAACGGGCCCCGACCGTCGGAGACAGGAAAACCTAACACGGGGTCAGTAGCTACCTGGGGCTCCTCTCGCACACTAGAAGGCCTTTCCCACCTGCCGGCTACTAGCCGTCGAAGGTTTTTCGCGGTTTTTAAGCATGAAATGCTTTTAGCCCCCGTTGTCGGCAGTGTGGTGACGTCACGCCGAGACCGAGAGCCATCATCCGGGCACTGAAATCCACTCATCCGGGCACTGAAATCCAGTCATCCGGGCACTGAAATCCAGTCATCCGGGCACTGAATTCCAGTCATCCGGGCACTGAAATCCACTCATCCGGGCACTGAATTCCAGTCATCCGGGCTCTGAAACGAGAACATCCGGGCACCGTACGAGACTTAACGAGATTTAACGAGACTCTGTAAGCCCTCCTACGCGACCGGCATGCAAGCGCCGGTTGGACTCCAAAGGAGTCACAAAAAATAACTGCTGCCAGTGTCTTCTCAATGTTTATCAAGATATCAGTCGCTGTGCGTTTGATAATGCACGGAATTATAATTTCCGATTTCTAATAACGCGTGCAAAAAGCACATAAATACCACGATACACTTTGTTGCCATACGTGATCTCTTAGGGGCTTCGCGCATCGAAACAAAGCCGCGCAGGCGCACAGGGGCCCGGGGGAGAAGCGCTGCGTTCAAAGGGCAAGGCATCGCGCCGAACGGGTGGTGGCGTTCCTCCCTTCCATTACGGTGTGGTTCGGGTGTCCACCGAGATGGCAGAGAATTACTGCGCCATTTCCTTTCCTCAAAAAACGTTGCGTTCAAATGGCAAGGTATCGCGCTGAACGGGTGGTGGCGTTCCTCCCTGCCTGTACGGTGCGGTTCGGGTGTCCACCGAGATGACATTAGGCCCGTAAACATTTCATGCTTACTCTACTCTCGGTTACGGGAGAGGCAGAGATTTTTCGGACACCGGAAGTATGTGAGATAGTCCCGATCGCCGTGGAGGTCCAGAAAGAACTGGTCGCTCCTGGGGGTCCATCTGTGCTTCCTCCAACCATCCATGCACTTATTTCCTCCCCTAGCTTACTCTTCTCCTACAGAGGAGAGAGTGTTCAAGGCTGGGCGACCGGGCCACTAACCAAGAACGTGGCTTAGGATGAGATGACCCGGGCCTACTCCACCGGTACCCCACACATCTTCGGTTTTCGCCAGACTCTTACGAGGCAGTACTAAGCCCTCATCCCCCGGCATCCCGCAGGCGGTTAAGCCTGCGGCCGGCCGTAAGGCCGCTTCCCCGAGGCGGCGGTCCTCAGAGCCTGGCCACTATGAACCCCCGCGCGGACCTGGTTTCTCCGTAACCAGAAACCGACGCGTCGGTAGCCAGACTTGCACGCCCCCGCGCGCAGAGGAAGGAAGGTAGCATGTATTTGAAAACCTTTTGGCGTTTTGACATGCCTTCCGGGCCGGATTTCGTGGGTCCAACCTGAGTATAAACCCAGGCCTGCCTCCGCTCAGGCATCGGACCTCACGTGCACGACTGGCCCTCACAGTCGTCTGGGAGTCGCTGCCACTCCCATTGGGGGTTTGCATCCCCAGAGGATGGGTCCCGGCCATCCCATCCCCACTGCTGGCATTGCACCGAAACAAAGCGTAGTAGCCGAAACTACACCGGCCCGTATTCGGTGGCGGGGGGGGGGGGGGGGCCACGAGCAGGCTGCACAGTCAGATTTCCCCCCCCCCCCCGGGGAAGGTCAGTGTGACGTCACAGAAGGTATGATTTCAAATTACCGCTGCGTCAGCCACACCCTGCCGTGCCTCACTGGACGCTGCCAAACAACTCGCGGCAGGATTTCCCTTCGGTCAAGTTGGTTTTTTTCCTTAAAAGCAGGAGTTTATGCGTTGGCAATGTACCGATACCTTCGATGACGTCATCATGCATTCCCCAATTGGCATTGTGTGCTGCAGAGAAGCTACAAGGGTATCGCGATTTTAATCGGTGATTGTATCACTATTTCAAATGCTAGCCCAAAAAGACTTCGCATGCTTTGCCTGCAAGCTTCACACATTCGACCCTCTTAAACTAGTTGATTTCTAAAACCTATGCACCTTGCCTTCAAGAATAAATAAAGGAGGCTGTAGGTTCTTACATTTTTTGTTGCCTAAATTGTCAGGATTTCCCAACAAAACAGTTATTAATGCACTATTAATCCCACCCTTGTGTACCTTCTTTGTGTTTGCGGTTTTTCATTGCAGCAGCATGCTAAATTAGGATAAAACAGCTAGGATAGAAGGATGAAACTCTCGGCCTTATTGTACGAATTAAAGGAATTGACAGGGACCAGACGTTATGAACTTCTGCGTGCTGCCTTTTTAGTGCTAGTGTAAGTGTTAGCCGTGGTCTTTATACTCCTGATGCCTAAACCCACATTGTAGAGACGTCTGTGCCGAGTGTAAGTCGCGTAGCCACGGTATTTCCCGACGCAGCATATGCGTTTATCTATCACCGTGCTTCCTAACTCCGAATTTTTGGGAGCGTGTCAAGGAGTCAAGGAGCTTGTCAAGCCCCTAGCAAACCACAACACCACCTAGACTGATCTTTCTAGAAGGCGCTATCCTAACACCATCATCATCATTATCAGGCTGAGTACGCCCACTGCAGGGCAAAGCCCTCTCCGATGTCTCTCCAATTAGTCCTGTCCTTCGCCAGCTGCGGCCACCATATCCCCGCAAACTTCATAATTTGATACGCCCACCTAACTTTCTGCCGCCTCCTGCTGCGCGTGCCTTCTCTTGGAATCCACTCAGTTACCCTTAAGGACCAGCGGTTGTCTTGCTTTCGCATTACATGTCCTGCCCAAGCCCATTTCTTCCTCTTGATTTCGACTAGGATGTCATGAACCCGCATTTCTTCCCTCGACCCCTCTGCCCGCTTCCGATCTCTTAACGTTACACCTATCACTTTTCTTTCCATAGCTCGCTGCGTTGTCCTTAACTTAAACTGAACCCTCTTTGTTAGCCTCCACGTTTCTGCCCCGTGGGTGAGTACCGGTACGATACAGCTGTTGTAGACTTTTCTTCTGAGGGATACTAGCAAACTGCCATTCATGGTCTGAGACAACCTGCCATATGCGCTCCACCCCATTCTTATTCTTCTAGTTATTTCCCTCTCATGATCCGGATCTGCGGTCACTACCGGCCCTAAGTAGACATATCCTCTTACTACTTCCAGCACCTCGCTACCAATTGCGAACTACTGTTCCCATGCTAGACTGTTGAACATTACTTTGGTTTTCTGCATGTTAATTTTTAATCCCACCGTTCCGCTCTGCCTGTCTAACTCATTGATCATGCTTTACAGTTCATGCCCTGAGAGACTTAGCAAGGCAATGTCATCAGCGAATCGCAAATTACTTAGGTATCCTTCATGTATTCCAAGAATAAAGAAAAATCTCAACAATACCGGCTTGGCATCTCACAAAAATCTCACCAATGCTGTCCTCCCATGCTGTTCTACAGCCTAATGCAGACAACGCTGACAGATGTGCGTCAGAGCTTGCTCGAAGTAGATCAAAAAGCAGGCTCCTCCGGGCAAAAAAAAAAGTAAAACACGTTACTGTTTCAAAATTACGCAATCTCGCCTTATAAAACACAGGAAAATGAGACGGACGTTATTGAAACTCCTCGACCATCTGTACAGCATCAGAGAAACTAATTCAAGCTTACATGAGTGTAATGTACCAAGTAGTCACCGTCGTAGGCTGTGCATTCTTTCCCCGGAAAAAATCCATCGAATTTGGATGAGCTCGCGGGGTCCGGGTGCGCCGGTTTGTAACGTCGGCCGAACAGCGCCACCGAAACAGCCAGCGCCGAGCTGTAATCCTTAATATCCTCGAGCATTGTCAGGGCGCCGAGCTGGGGTGAAAGATGCGGGGGACATTGAATTACCCAAACTGTCTTGAAATAGTGCTAAAGCAAGAGCCACTTTGCGCACAAATGAGTGAACGCTGTCGTCTTGGCGGTAGCCGGCGTCATTATTCCTGATAATCTGTATGGGGCACTAAAACGGTGCACAAAACAGATTCCCGACTTACTTAGTACCATCACCTAAAAACATATCAGAACAAAGCATTCAAAGCATTTAGTAGAGTATAAATTTCATACTCACATATATCGTTATTCATTTTTCCCACATGGGATCAGGGAATGGAATGTGTTACCCTATAATGTCGCTAATCCTGAATCCCAGAGCAGTTTTGATTTTAACCTGAATTGTACTTGCACCATTATACACTAATGTACAACTTGTTAAGCAATCTGATTTCCATATGCATACTGCATTATATAATATTACATCATATGCTTTTCTGCAGGTGACTGTTGATCTTCTTTTGTTTGCATTTCAGTTGTGTCACCTTCTTTTTGCGGATGGTTTTTGTTTCTTCTTCGTGTCAGGTGTCTATACCATTATTATTGGAACCCAATTCTTTAAAAGCCCTAGCAGTACGCTGTGAAGAAGATAAAAAATAAAAAAACATTTCACGCTTCAATGAAATACTGTTAGTCATTCTGCAACTTTGATCGTGTAAAATAACTGCATCTTCCAAAGCCATATATTCGTCTTTTTGCCGAAAGCCTCTGCGCTAGAGGATAAAGCAGTACGGTTAAGATATGGCGTCGCACTAGTGGCAGACTGAATGTCTGGCTAGACTAGATGCGATTTATCTAGGGGAAGTCTTGCGACTTTCCTAGACCCAAAAAAAACAAAAAACAAAAAACAAAAGACCCAAAAGGCCTTGGTTCACCGGACGCGGGCGGCGTTGCTTGCCAATGGGGCCCCGGAATAGGGGCTCCACCTAGTATTGTTAGGGGAAAGGGCCAATAGGGCCTACCCCAATCACCTCTCTGTAAATATTTATTGTATTATAAATGTTTTTCACCACCACCTAGTCCTCACGAAATAGCTATGAAGAGGCTAGCGATAGCAAGGCGGCCCAAATCGCCAGTCGCTGCTTCACTTGTTCAGGCAAGAAGCTGGCACGTATGAGACGCAGGCCTCTTTGTGTTTGTATTCACCATGAAGATACCTCAATCAGGCTATTGCTGTTAGTAAAATCTGATGATCAGGGTTTCCATACCACGTCGACGTTTGTTAGGCGTAAAAAGAAGACCCTATCATTGCTTAGAAAAGTATGGAGTTAGAAAAGGAACAATTTTCTCACTCTCCTTCCACTCTAAATCCTGGCTCAAATGGTGATGTCGATGGCATAGGTTTCCTTGCTGCACTATTCCATGTCTAGACTCCTTCTGCGTCCATCGCGTGACAAAAATGTACTGACAGTAAAAGCTACCGTAACCGCAGTGCACTTGTGAAATCAGCCGTTGGTGGCATTAAAGGTATTTTATATTTCGGTCCACTATACCGTACAAGACCTCCTTTTATGTTTAAAATGTAGCATCGTGACTAAAAAGTTGCGATCCGTAAATCTCAGCCGGTATCAGTTTCCCCTCAATAGCCCTACACTTCATATTTGCACTTCATAAAGTTTGATTCATCTGAGAGTTCGCACGTTTGGAATTGCTGTGTGAAAAAATGATCATAGAATTTTCAAAGAACTTTTTTTGCATGCTGCCGCAGTACCGGCTTGCTGACAAAAGTCACGTGGGCTACCCCCACAGAAAAAGGTATCAAACGCAGAGCCACGCGCCTGCGGTGAGAAAGTGTTAGCATTTTTTGTGGCACTTTACTTTTTGCTTTGCGGCGTACATTCCGATGGCGTAGAGACCAGCCCAAATACGACCACGTTTCCAGTTGTGTATGGTGCCCGGGGAAAACAAAAAGGAACGTTGTTTTATTTTGGGGAGTAACCAACATGACATCATTGTTCTTCAGCGGAAAGAAGCAAGGAGGTAAAAATACTGGGGTTTTAGTTGATTTAACATCTGAGCACTTTTTTAACGAGCCTTTCTTCTCAGAATGCTACTGGGCTCTTTACACAGCCTGTGGTAAATGAATGAGATAATTTTTATGAGTTGTGCATTAATCAGCATTGTTTATGGAAAAGAGACAAATAATTTGGCTTATGAAGATCGGGCATGAAAGTGCGTAGGAAAATTACTAAGGACGAATCAGGTCATGTACTACTCAGCATTCACAACAACCATACTTTGAATGAAAATGAAGCGAATTTTCTCTTGAAGGTGATGCTGTAATTTTGCTACGATTCGTTGCTCCGTCCTTACTTTCCTATTGGTGCGAGCTCAAGGTATTAGCGAAATTCGATCATGCTTAATGAGAAGTGCTATTCCAAAAGAGTTCAACTGATATTAACCATTACATACATAGAAAATACAGAGATGAGAAGGACTCAGCAGGCTGAGTTCCGCGTAAACCATGAGCTCTTCACAAGCCTTCGAACTTTCGGTTAGTTGCTCCTTACGTACAAACTTTCATAACGTTTTTCAATATTTTCACACGCCCCACCTGACTACTAATATATTTTCCTGTAGCGGTGAAGTGCGACGGTAGGACCATCCTGCAGTCAGTGCCGAATCCCCGGTCGTCAAAGGCAATGTGTCCTTGGGCGACGATGAGGTCCGGCGTATAAATTGTTCTGCGCGATAAACCAGTGGCAAACAAAGGTTAGCAAACATTGATGTGTAGTATACACCATGCATCTCATGTATCTGATGATCTGATATGTGCAGTGTGCCGGAGGCGTTCACCTAATATGGGAAGCGTTTTAAAGGTCAAATATATGTGATCATGATCATCATCCTGACTGCGCCATCTGCAGGACAAACGTTTTCCCGTATTCCTCCAATTAACCCTCTCCTGTACCAGATGTCGCCACCTTATGACCACAGATGTCTAAATAACATTCGCCCTCCTGACTATCAGCCGCCCCTGCTACACTTGCCTCCTCTAGGAATCTAGACCGTTACTCTGAGCGACCAACAGTTACCTTTCCTTGCCCAAGCCCTTGCACAAGCCTTTACGAAGACAATTTTTCCTTCTTTATTACGGCTATGATGTCATTAACTTGCATTCGTCCCCTCAACAACTCTTCCCGTTTCGTACCGTTGCATCTATCATTTTTCTTTATATAGCTCTCTGCGTCGTACTCGATATAGGTAGAAGCCTTCACGTTAACCTACCCGTGACTGCTCCGTACGTGAGTGCCGGTAAGATGCATCTCTTATATACTTTTCTCTTGAGGGGTATTGGTAAACTGCCATTCATGATCTGAGAGTATCTGTCAAATGCGCTCCGCCTCATTCATATTCTACTAGTTGTTTCCCTCTCGAGGTCTGGATCTGCAACAACTACCCATATTAATTACACGTAATCCTTTACTACTTCCAGCGCCTTGCTACCAATCGTAAACTTCAGTTTTCGCCCGAGGCTATTGCATGTTACCTCACTTTTCTGCATAAGAATTCTTCGATGTACCGTTCTGCTTTTCCTAAGTGATTGATGACGCTTTGTAATTCATCCATTGGGTGACTTAGCAAGGCAGTGTCATCAGTGAATAGCAGATTACTAAAGTGTTCGGCAATAATTGTTGTCCCCCACTGTTCCCAGTCCAGTTGTCTGAATACCTCCCGTAAACAGGCGGCGAATAGCAATGGTGAGATCGTGTCTCCCTGCCTGACAACCTTCTGTAATTTTATTTGCTAACTTTATGGAGGCCTGTGCTTGCTGTGCAGTCGTTATAGATATCTTCCAGTATCTTTATACAAGGCTCTTCTACACCCTGGTTCCACAATGCCTACGTAACAGCTGAGGTTCAAACTGAGTCAAATGTTTTTTCGTAATCTACGACGGCTGTCTAACGGTTTGGTTATATTCTGCTCATTCCTCTATAGTTTAATTTATTGTGGGAACATGGCCTTTACGAAACATGCATGGTTCAAGGCAAACATTTTCCTGATTCCATTAGCGATTACCTTAGCGAATACCTTGCACGCAACGGACAGTACGCTGAGCGGTCAGTATTTGTGCATGTCTTTGACGTCCTCTTTCTAATATATTAATATTACTGTTAGCGTTATGCCAGGATTCCGGCACGTTCAATGATGATCCGATAACAATAATCCACCAGTTGACAAAGTTTTTGCTCATTAAATTTAGAAACGAAAATCATTGCCCCTGGAAGAGATCACACAACACAAACCTTTTAGTTCTGTCTCACAGCTAAACTAAATAAAAGCTGCTTGCACACAGTTTTTACCTGTTCACCTAACTGTGAGCCATTGCTGAAATGCTTTTCAAGTGAAACTGAGCCTGCGCTAGAGAAAGAATTACGCTTTGCTGGCCTACAGCAGTATCCTCAAATTCTGGCGGCAATTAGAAATCGATAAACTTTCTTACTTTAGGCTGACCATGGCGCTGTCTAGGTCCGAGTATTCTGCGTAAAAGCCAATGGCCAGATACGAAGCGTCTTGAGCTGAAGTGCGCTGCATTTGTAGCAGAGTGCGTAGAGTCTGATTAAGGAAACAAATAGAACATTACTGAGTGGCCGAGAACGAACTCAGCCAGAGGAAATACCTGTTTGAAAGCTAGTGAACGTCTTAAAAGTGTTTTCTTAAATAAAAGGGGGGAGGGGGGGGGGGGTACACTGAATATTTCTCATAAAATCAAGTACAGAGCATAGACAACAAACACAGAAATGCCGCAACCAGAAAAATGACGACACATAAAGAGGACTTTGCGATTCCCTGCGGTATGGCCCTTTACTCTGACAGTTGTAGAAATGGGATAAAAACAGACATAACTGGTTACGTTAAGTATACGTTACGAATACACGAGGTGTCTGCTTCTCTTAATTCTTTATTTTTTTGTACAAGCTTCCGTCGAGGCAATTGAAACCAATTAAACCGTGACGTTCGCTCGTAGTCTCGAGCACTGGCTTATCTTCAAACTGCCGCTTGTCCTATGCCCAGCACATTACAGTATAAGAGGCGCCAGACAACTTTGCATGGAAGTGTACGTTCTTACTCGTACTGGGTTTTTCAACTAAGATGCTGTGCAATTTAAAAAAAAAACTTTTTGAGTTAGAACAGCGATTTTGACGGCATTGCATTGTCAGTCGTGTAGAGCATCAGAATACAGCTAGGACAAGTTAGCTAATAAAGGAGTAATTACTCATTTGCATCCACCCGAGCGCAGCCCTTATTACAAATCTACTCCACCTTGGGGGATTCCTCTAAAATATTTGACCGACAAGTTAGCTAGTATACTGTTTAACATATAGTGAATGGTTAACTTTTAAGTATTACTGCTAGTCTTCTCCCTCAGTAAAAGGCATCTAGAGCACCGTAAATAATATCCATATCGCTTGTTAGAATTCAGAAAACGCAGTTACCCTTGGCGCTGTGGCCCAAAAACTTTTGCCTCTATCGCGCTAAAATACATGAGGTTTCGAAAACCTTGCCGAAACCCTTCCAGTGCACTTAACACATCGAACTAGCCATGATTTGTTGGGTCACAGCGCCGAGGGTAACTACGTTTTTTTTTTAACTCCAAAAACTCAAAAACGTATAACACTTACAGTGGGCTACATGCCTCTCCATAAATAAGGAGACTAACAAGATTAGCTATAAAGCTAACTCTTCAATATTATTTAATTAGCCTACTGGTTAGCCTATATCAGCTGTATTAGGCGCTACATCACTGACAATTCCATGCGAAGAAAAGAGTGATTTTCTACCTTAAACAGCCTATCTTCAAAAATTTTAGACCATATTAGGCAAAACACCCTGTATACCAGCATATTAACAATACGGCACACTCGCCTTCCCATGCAAAAAGTGGACCTTTCCGGGGCTATTTCCGGGCTTATTTCCGTGTTCCGTTGTACGGCCCAAACAAGTTTAGTTCCGCCAGAGAACCCAACATACAGGCGTTTTCAAAATCATAAAAAAGTGCATGTAATTGTGAAGAGATCAGCTACAAATAAAATCTGAACCTTGAGCCTAAACACAGTTGCGCAAAATCTGACTTTTAGAAATTAGGTCACATATGATTCGCCTGTTTTCTGATGTCCACTAACAGTCACGGTATTACTTTTCCACAAATGTTATTTTCGTGCCTCCAAATAAATACTATTAACAATTCCTTCGCTTCCTAGATGCATCGTGCGGTTCGGAGGGAGAGGGTCTAGCGTTCCCGCACCTAATGGACGTAGAAAATATCGCAAGCTCTTCAGGCTTATGAATAACCGCTCTTACCGCGAGTGTTTCAATCGCTTTACGGAACTCCGCCGCTTCGAATTCCATGACGTCGACCGATAGGAACCCGTAGTGGCGTACTTTCTTCTTCCAGAGGTCGTCGATTTTCGCACGCCCCGTCGTCCCTTCAAGGTCTTGGGGTACTTGATGCTTCGCGCTGAAAAAAAAAATATGGCTGTAATACATTCGTGAATGAGCGGAAAGACAGCTACAGCTCCTCCTCCTCCTCCTGTTTCCTCCTGTGCTTTTCCGGCGAATAAATTTGCGATTTATCCCTTTGCATAAATTGCAAATTTTGTTTGTGCGTCTTTCAGGGACGCCTTTTGCATCGCGGGCCTGAACTTGAGTATCCTGGCGTCTTTAGCGGGCGGCTTACACTGGGACAGACTGTTCCAGGGGTTCTCGCTGTCTTTCGCGGGCAGTCTGGCGCTCGTGTGCCCACACATAGGGGACGAGCCTTACGTTTTGCTTAAGCCGCTTGCTTCCACCAGAGCCAATTAGGTAGCTACAACTTCCCTTAGCCCGCCTGCGGAACGTCCCGCTTGCGAGCCCTCTCCGTTCGTTTATGCGAAACGTCCTATGCGAAGCGATGCACCACAGCCATGCGATGTTAGGTGCTGCCACTGGTGGGGCATGGGCGACCCGGGTTGCTCTTCCCGACGAGCCTCTTGAGCGAATCATTAACTTAACTACCAGCTGCCACGGTTGATATTTATAGCATAATAATATGTCTACAGCGCGTGCACAGCTACCATAGTCCTCCATAAAGTCAGCAATAAAATTTCAATAAGAAAGATTGTCAAACAGGAAGATACCATCTCGCCAACGCTATTCACTGCCTGTTTAAAGGGTGTATTCAGAGACCTGGATTGAAAATATTTCGGGATAAAAGTTAGTGGAGAATGTCTTAGCAATCTGCGATTTGGTGATGACTAGGGCCCAGAAATTTAGGCATTTGCCTAAACATGCCTATAAATGCCTAAACGGGGAAATTTTGCACTTGCCTGCCTTTGTGTGATTTTTTTAGGCTATACTACCTATTTAACCGCACTTCTTGCCTACAAATGCCTAAATCTGGCACTTTGGTCCTCGGTGCCGGTTTTCAATTTTGAGACATCTGTCTATGTATAGCGACCGGTGCGCGCCGATGCACGTACAAAAGGCGCGGGTCTCGCCGAACGTTTTTCTGTAATTGTAACTTGAACGACGTGTAACGAAGTGTTTATCTCCAAGTGTAGCAAGGGGCGAGTTTGGAAAGAGACCTGACATACACTAGTGCAAACTTCTCAACATTGACGGAAAGGATGACAATGTTCGAAAAGGCTGGACTCTCAATAGATGAATCGTTGAAGGTAGTGGCAGAGCAGCATTTCGGGGACTGGAAGGAAAGGGCGCTACTGCTTCTACGAAGATGCAACAATTGGTAGAAAAAAATCAAACCAGAGAATTTCTACGCGGAGACGACAGGGCCAAATCACCTTAAGGACTAAGCCTTTATCAACTATCATGTTTTAGGTCTGCTCTACTAAGTTCATGTGATGTCAAAAGAAGCCTTAAAGTACAAAGCTATGCTTAGGGAAAACCGAAGGAGCTTCAAGTTCGAAAACTTGAGAATGCGTTTTATTGCGTCAGTTGAGGACTGCGCACGCTCCGTGCTTGACTTACAAATCTTATACTTATGAATAAAGAATATTATTCAAAGAGCCTGTTCTTGCTTTATAGCGCCTATCTCAATATTTTTTAGAGCCTAGATGCCTGCCTATTTCGGGGTTCTTTAGTGCCTAAATTTCCTGGCCGTAGTGATGACATTGCCTTGCTAAGTCAGTCAGGACATGAACTGCAAAGCATGATCAATGAGTTATACAGGCAGATCAGCACTGTTGGTCTACAAATTATTAAGCGAAAATCCAAAGTAACGTTCAACAGCCTAGCAAGGGAATAGCAGTTAGCAATTGGTAGCGAGGGGCTGGAAGTGATAAGGGAATAGATCTACCTAGTGCGGGCAGTAACGAGCAGATCAGGATCACGAGAGTGAAATAACTACAAGAATAAGAATGGGGAGGAGCGTATTTGGCGTGTTTTCTCAGATCATGAATGGCAGTTTACCAACATCCCTCAGCAGAAAATTATATAACACTTGTATTTCGCCTGTATTCCCCTATGGGGTGGAAACGAGGAGGCTAACAAAAAGGATTCAACTTAAGGACAGCGCAGCGAGCTATGGAAAGAAAAATTATTGGTGTAACGTCCAGAGACAGCAGAAGGGCAAAGTGGATCAAGGATTAAACAAAGCTTAGCGGCATCCAAGTCGAAATTAAGAGAAAGAAATGGGCTTGGGCGGGGCATATAATGCGAAGGCAAGATAACCGCTGGTCCTTAAGGGTAACGGAGTGGATTCCAAGAGGAGGCAAACGTTGCAGGGGGTGGCAGAAAATTAGGTGGGCGGATGAGATTAAGTAGTTTGCGGGAATACGGTGGCCGCAGCTGGCATAGGAGGAACATTGGAGGTATATGGGAGCGGTCTTTGTCCAGCAGTGAGCGTAGCCAGGTTGATGATGATGCCACAGGGGTCACTTTGTTCACAATCCGGTGGGCGGCATGTGATGACGTCACTAGGTCACGTGATTTAGGTGGACCACCTAGGCTGTTTCTCTGGAGATTTTTCGCTCACAAGGCCGACGACGACGACGCAGCATTTTCTGCACAACGGGAGCCTTAACGCTAGTGCGTTAGAATTATTCGCGTGTACGTACACCCGGCCAAATCTTTAACTGGCCCGGGTGTTGCATCGCTAAATGCACCTTGTAAAAGGTTGTTTTCGGCTGCACCGCTGGCATGTTCACGCTGTAATTTGACGCATGAGCTGACATTTCGTAGTTCCTTTTTTGTTTATATAATGTTCGAGTGGAGCACTGGCGTGTTTAGATCAAAGTCATCAGAAATATTCGTCGTCTGCCACTGCGAGGAGTCGAAACAAGCGGAACACGCAACAATGGTTCTGGTGGTGCGTTTGCGCTCACTCTGGGTAAAGGACTTATCCGCCATGAAAGGAGTGGTTGTTTACCCAGAGGAGGAGGCCATATGGACCAGAACCATTGCTGCGTATGCCGCTTGTTTCGGCTCTTCGTAGTGGCAGACGATGAACATTTCTGATAACTTTGATCTAAACACGCAAGTACTCCACTCAAGCATTATATGAAAAAAAGGAACCACGAAATGCCACCTCACTCGTCAAGTTACAGCATGAATACGCCAGCGGTGTAGCCGAAAAGAACCTTTTTTACAAGGTGCATTTAATGATGCAACACCCGAGCCAGTTAAAGATTTGGCCGGGTGTATGACACAAAATCAGTGGACGGCACATGCCCAGCGGCCGGCGCATTCCGCAGCTGGTCGCGCAGGTACTACTACGCGTGCGCAGCATAGAGCCGGTAATGTTTTATTCTTCTA
This sequence comes from Amblyomma mixtum, assembly GCF_055824585.1. Lineage (NCBI taxonomy): Eukaryota > Metazoa > Arthropoda > Arachnida > Ixodida > Ixodidae > Amblyomma > Amblyomma mixtum. Next base: position 74,341,429 of record NC_143015.1, on the reverse strand, counting down.
GGTCAGCAAGCGTACTAAGGGAAACTTTGTCGTGGTCTGAGTGTTATGTCTTCGTAGCAGCAAGAGCGCAGGGCGCTAGCATAGACGTTCACATCCGAGCTCGCGTCTAGCCGTGCTGGCCCCAGCAAAACAACAGCGCTGCTGCCAGATATGCTCAGAGGAGAAGCCACAAAGCATCCGAGGCCATCTCTTACCTGTCAGGTGTTGTCGCCTCTACCCTACCATTGATGTAATAACTTAAGGGACGAAAAAAACGGCACGTTGTGTGCATTGCGTTCATTCTCGTCACCGTCATCATAATCGTCCACCTGACTAAGTCCACTGCAGGGCAAATGCCTCTGCCATGTCACTCCCATCAACCCTGTCCTTTGCCAGCTGCGGCCACCCTATCCCCACAAACTGCTTGATCTCATCCGCCCACCTAACTTTCTGCCGCCCCCTGCTACGCTTTCCCTCTCTTGGAATCCACTCCGCTACCCTTACGGACCAGCGGTTATCTTGCCTTCGCATTACATGCCCAGCCAAAGCTCATTTCTTCCTCTTGATTTCGACCAGGATATCATTAACTCGCGTTCATTCTACAGCTCCTTAAAGGACATGCGGTGAATGAGATGGTCGAATTGGCCAACATTGTTATTTTTGAGTTTAATTATTTTTGCAACCCTCGGGTCACAGAGTCTTGTCTGTCTGGGGACGAAGTCGTATGGGGAAATACGCAGTGAAGATTTTGAAAATGATGGTCTTATTTGGTATGTGGTCGTAGGAAATTGTGGCCGATCCACGCTTCTCTAGCTCCCGCTGGATCGTGAGCTCCACGATTTTCTGACGACGGAGCTCCTCCATCACTATGAAAAGGATAGATTGTAAGACCATAGTTACCGTTGGTTCTCATGCCGTAATTCTCGGACCAAAAGCAAATGTATACAATGCTATACGCGAGGAAACCGAAGGAATAAACTTTAGGGTTAATTTTCTCAGCTTTCACAATTTTTACGATTGCTATCACTCATCCCTTCGGCATATCGCAACGAAGGATATTAGATAAAGCTTTTTTTTTTCCGCAAGAGCCCTGAAATGTTGAAGAATACAATAATGCGCTGGTTTTTCTACATAGTCGTGCAATAGTTTTTTTAAGGTAATTTTGTTAGAAATCTTTTCATGTAAGTGTGCATGCTATAGTTTATCTCTCCTTCCATCACCACTCTATATGAAAAAAGGCATAGCTTTGTTGCACAGAACAGGGCTTTATGAACATTCTAACATTAAGAACTTGTGCACTTACTGAGGGATTATTTAACGCCTTGGGGATATCTTTATGAGGGTGTTAATTGAAATTACTGAGTTGTGATAAAAATTCAAAGAAGCTTGAAATAAAGCGGAGCTCGGAACTCGGAATACAAAATTGCATCGTGCCAAAGGGGGTTTCAAATTACACCCAAGTAGGGATAATAGTTTTAATTGCCCCGTACCCACTCAAAACACAGCAGGAACCTCACGCTTGACAGTTTGAATACTTCCCGCCTCAGCCCCCCCCCCCCCCCCCCCCGTTCTTGAAGATGTCTGTGGTGAGCGGCGCATACAATTCGTTGGTGGCAAAGTTTGAATTGTTAGTGCGCATAATTTAAAGCGGGAATTTCTCGGAAATATGACAAATGAGTTTCTTACGGTACAAGCTGAATCTTTTCCTCGTAGCTAGCTATACTTATTGTTTTTGAAACTATAGGGTCGAAATCATAAGATTTTCATTGTTGCAACATCTTTGCGTTCTATTCTTGCTCATTGAGCGCTCTATGTCATGCCGCCCTCCGAGAATTGTTCCGCTATCTTCATCTGTGAATGGTGCTTGCTGTTTGTATGCTGATCTCAATAATTTTTCCAGTGTGTGTGTTTCTTCCATTCGTGAAGACTGCCTGCCTCTTTGCGCTTTTATGTTTTGAACCCATAACTAGGTTTTGGCTACGTGTACAATGTTGTGTAAATTTTTTGTGTTGATGAATGCAATAAACATTGACTCTCGTAGATTTGATTGATTGATCAATTGATTGACCAGACAGACTGTTTGATTGATTGATTGATTGATTGATTGATTGATTGATTGATTGATTGATTGGCAGATTGGCAGATTGATTAATTGATTAATTGATAGGTTGGTCAACTGACGGACCGAACATATTGTTTGATTGACAGATTGATTGGCAGATTGCCAGATTGATTGACTGGCAGACTGATAGATTGATCAACTGACTGACCGGACAGACTGTTTGATTGGCAGATTGATAGATTGATCAACTGACTGACCGGACAGACTGTTTGATTGACAGATTGATTGGCAGATTGATTGATTGGCAGACTGACCGACTGACCGACTGACTGACTGTCTGACGATTGATTGATTGATTGATTGATCGATCGATCGATCGATTGATTGATTGATTGATTGATTGATTGATTGATTGATTGATTGATTGATTGATTGATTGATTGATTGATTGATTGATTGATTGATTGATTGATTGATTAACACATAGGAGTGCGCCCCGCGCAGGGGCTGGTGCCCCACTTTGTCTAGTTTCCAGCTTCATAAAGCAGGGAGACACTTGCCTGTAATTGAATGATAGCCCGTATTGAGTGGCGCTGTGATCCATAGCTGTGTCCAGAATGTGGTTAACGGCTGGCCTGAAGGCGGGGTTCGTCAGTGTGTCCTCCACGTTTGAGTAGAGACCGTCGTAGAAGGTGAAATCGCACAGTCCGTCCGGAGGCAAGACCACTGACACGGTCGTCGCTGACCCGAAGACGCACACCATCGGGAAGCGCGTCATGGGAGGCTCTGCGCATTCGTAGTGAAACGCGCTGTTAGCAAATCATTTGCTTGTATTAAGCGTTGCAGAAATGCAAAGTACTGAGGGCGGCGTCGCATGTAAGTTCTCTTCGGCAGAAAGTATGCGCCTGAACGGAGTGATTGCCGGTTGATATGACCACCAACTTGAAGAGTATTTCTTGCACTGCCAGAACATCCTGTCATGACTAAAGCTAGCCCTTGTTTCTATGACATGCTGTAGCGTATTCAACGCAAACTGACAAAAGACTAGGCACAGACGAGAAATGAATGCTGTGGTGTGGCCCCACGATCTGTATAGCGCTAGTGGGCTGTGGGAAAATGGCTCCAGTCACTTTGGGAAAAATACTCCGTGATGATGCCCGACTAATTTCGCCAGATCAATCATGATGAATACGTGACCGCCAATGTCGTCATTATGCATCCCATGTGTCTTTCAGGACGGCGGGCTGCCTACCCCGAAGCTGCAACTTGCACACATAACTCAAACTTTTCTGCTCACACATAACAGACGTCCGTGCTACATGGGTGTTTTGAAACGACATTTGAGTTGAATGACATTCGGAACTGCTAAAAGCCTGCGAACACATTGGCCTTCCCAAAATTATCAAACGCAGGCTCAAACCCCATCGTTCTTGCGCAACGTAGCCCCTTGTAGGCTAGGTGTTGCCATTCATTTGTACAGTGCATTTGTCGTATCCCCTGTGTGCAGCTGTAAATTACGGAAACACAGGCGCCGACGATGATATCTTTCAGTTTTCTTTGATGATGACTGCACTTATGGAGTTAGAATCGGAAACTCAGGAGCAAGAAACCGAAGCTGAATAAGTAGTAGATAACCAGCGCAGCCCACTGTTCTCCTTTATGTATATGATACCTAAAAAGCATGACTTAGTTACGGTGTTTTAGTTCTCAAATAAAACCACATAGTTGCTAGTATTTCTTGTTTTCAAAACAATGGCGCGTTTGATGTTCCAAAACAAACACTTGAAACTTCAGAATGTCTCCACTTGGTTCCATTGATTTCAATAAATTTAGACCGGGTACTTCGAAAAACTGCTCGAAGCAGCAAAAAACCACAGCTGTGTTGAATGGGATCAGATTTTACAGCGTTTGTATCGGTCATGTAGCACAGGCATTTCACAGTTTCTTACGTCAGGCAAGTAATCTCGTAATCTTAAGAATTCATTCATTGCCACAATTCTAGGACTAGCAAAAATCACACGCCTCTTTGCCTTTCTGGGGTACGGTAAAAAAGCTCCAGCATATTACACGAATCACATCAAAGCCTAAGCCAACAACAAGGGCAGTAAAGAAGCGTAACGTATGATACTCCGAATTTTTGAGCACGAGAAATTTTTTCCTGCTCTCGAAACTCACTTGATAATTAGAAGTGTCTAATTATCTAAACAGTAGTTCGAGCTCACCATGACTTGGATAGGACGCCTCGTCCAACATTGAAAATTTACTTCGAGTTCTTAAAAAAAGGGTGATGCCACGGCGACTATAAGACTTCAAGAAGTGGTTCGACCCGAAAGACATGGAGTCTGACTAAATACTCTATTGTTGTTCCTTATCCAGCCAATAAGAACCATTCCAGAGCCCTTTGGTGTAAACAGTGCAGATAAAGAGTCACATCAGCAGCTCCACACTGCTCCAAGTAGATACACCAGATGCTTGCGTGTTGAAAGCCTAGTTGGCGTACTCATTCATCTTGCGATACTTTAAAATCCTTAGTCGCCGAGCACGACATATGTTCGGCATGGAAAGCTGACAATAATGAAGGCTGGATGGGGCAAAACGCCCTATTTCCTTAAATGGTGGAGCCGTTTCTACAGCCAAGTGAGTTTAATGTGTTTTCCTTCAATGATGTACTATGGCATCCTGACGTCTGCGACGGCCTTGATACTTTCTTCCACTCATACCAACAGCTGAGGAGGGGGTGGGGTGTATACGATCTTTGTATTGAGAGAGAGACGTATAACGGTCAGCTAGCACGCCATCGTGATTCCTCGATTGCCACTGCCGAACTAAACCCATTCTCTGTTTTTCGCTCACGGCATAAGTCGCGGTCCCTCAGAAGAGTGGTGACTATGTTGGTGAGGTTTACACTTCGCTTGCTATCTTAAGCATAGGTGAACTTTCTACCTCAAGCGCAAGTTCCGGTGTTGGCTGTACGAGCGTTGTACTCCTTGGATGGAGGAACACTCCTTGCGGTGGCTGTGCTCGCGCTGAAAGCGGCAGCTAGGCTGTTATAGTGCTTCTGATAAGTGGGGAATGTGGAGCTAGGCTGCAGCAGTCATTGGCCAGCCCACCCACTTATCGAGACCTCCCAGCTTGCATCTGAGGCGGCGGCAACCACCCCCTGACCTGCGTGTGTGCCGGGGGGTGGGTAGATCACCTTATTCTTTGGACATTAAATTTTAATCCATCAATCCATCACGCGTGGTTTCATGAGGCTACTGCCACGCGGCGCCTAATCTTTATTCTTCGATACCGTCGCCTTCAGCAGACCGGCTAAACCCAGTGCTTCTTGATGTTATGGCAGGTGGAAAGCTGGTTCTGTGTCGCCTTAGGACTGGTGGCTGCGTGCTGTGTAGTGCAGAGTGAGTGCGATGTGTCGCCGGAGTAGCGCTTGGGTGCTAAATTTACAGCATTAATTTCTCGTCTAAAATAGAAAGTGCTTCGAAGAAACTTCCTGCTGATTGTCGTGGCACCAGGATGTGCTCTCCATTGTTGGCTCTTTGTTGTAGAAACGTGTATTTCACGAGAGATTCGTCCTTACATTCTGTCACGCCGATTTTTGTGGAAAGCGTTAGTGTAATTTTTACTCGTGACTGCTTCTACCTGAGTCATCATTTAAACATTTTATGTACCTTATTGCTTGGTATCAATATTTGGGGATCGCAAGGCCCGCAAGCAGTGGTGCAACGCAGCTTTTTCTTGCCATCCTCCGTTTTTGTATTATTCGAAAAGCTGAAGTAAATAGAATTTAATGGGCCCCTGCAACGTGCTAACTTTCACATTTTTACTCGGGATGGCTCATTGTGCTATTGACGGCTCAATCTGCAGCAAAACAGCAATTTTCTCCAGGTTAGGTGTTTTATTTTCATCTGATTTACTCTTCTTGCTCACCAAAGAATTTTTATCGGCTTCCATGAGTTATGCTGAATGCGAGAAAATAATTGGAATGACTTCTGCGAGAACACCTAAATATAAAAAAGCCGAAATAAGTTGCTTTTGTTTCATTTTTGTTGGTAAAAATTCTTGCCAAGTTACTATATATACAACGACAGTGTTTTGCATTCATGTGCGAGAAATTTCATGTCATGCGGGAGAAAATTTTTACATTTTTTTTAACTATGTTTTTCTGTTCTTTGCGAACTTCAAATGGCAGCCACGGCACGGCAGAATGGTAGAGCAAACGGAGAAATTATGGCACGATGTCCTGCTGCGTTTAGGAAGCGCTGAAGCCGGCCAATTGATCTGAAGGCAACTCGAAGGTACTTACGGGGAGGAGGAACAGGGCGCTGTGTTGAAGTGGGAGCAGCCGTACTGAGTGTATCCGTACTGGGTATAGTCGTAAGGGTCATAGTCATAGTGGCCATGGGAGTACTGGACGTAACCGTGGAGGCCATAGTGGTAGTGGGCGTAGTCGTATTGGGCGGTGTAGTAGTGGGAGTAGTCGTACTGAGCACAGTCGTTGTAGGCGTGGTCGTAGTGGGCGTAGTCGTACTGAGCACAGTCGTTGTAGGTGTGGTCGTAGTGGGCATAGCCGTAGTGGGCGTAGTCGTACTGAGCACAGTCGTAAGCATGGTCGTAGTGGTCATAGCCGTAGTGGGTGTAGTCGTACTGAGCACAGTCGTTGTAGGCGTGGTCATTGTGGGCATCGCCGTAGTGGGTGTAGTCGTACTGGGCACAGTCACTGTAAGCGTAGTAATAGTGGGCATAGTTGTAGTGGGCGTAGTTTTAGTAGGAGTAATCGTAGTGGGCGTAGTTGAGGATGCCGTGGACATCATCGTGTGCACCACGGCCATAGTCGGAACTGTGAGGACATGCGCCTTTGTCTCGGTAGAGTCAGTGCCAGGAATTGTCTCAGTAGCCCCTACAAGGAAGAGCATAATCAGCGGCCATCGGTGCTCGGAATGTTGCGGCTCACACAAAATGGAGGGCTACTTTTAAAAATTTTTGCTGATGGCAAGGATGCTCGGACAAGAACAATAATCCTTAAAAGAAGAACAACAGTAAGGTTGCTCTAAGAAAGTCGATTAATGCAAACTCAGAAACTCTGAACACGTACATTTTTTTTAACGCAAAGCTGGCTATGAACGCATTTTTTTCGCAAATTGTAAGACTGGACCATACCAGTCAATGTTTTGTTTGTTGGGGCTTAACGTCCCAAAGCGACTCAGGCTATCAGGAACGCCGTAATGAAGAGCTACGGAAATTTTGACCACCTAGGGATCTTTAAGGTGCACGTGCTGACATTGCGCAGTACACGGGCCTCTAGAATTTTGCCTCCATCGAAATTTAACCGCCGCGGCCGGGATCGAACTCACGTTTTTCGGGTCAGCTGCCGAGTTCACTGAGCCACCGCGGCGGCACACCAATCAATGCATCCGCAAATCCTTCCTCCGGACACTTGTAGTTTTTTTAAGTTTATTGTCAAAAATGTACCCCGTTTGTTTTAAACCGCAATCTTTAGTGCACGATAGGAGCGTGGAAGGAATTTAGAAGCCACATTTTGCTGCCAATTTTAAGGTTAAACCACCGATGGTGCCCATGAAAGCTGGCATAGGTGTACTTGAAAGTTTGTTGTGGACAGAACTTCGACCAAAAGCGGAAGGAACTATTCGCAGAGCGCACAAATGTGATGCCCGCTTTGTTACAGGTTACTGACATGACCGTGTATGCAACCGCTGCTTGTACTGTGTGGTTGCCTATGTAGGGCAGAAGCAACTGCCAAAGAGGAGCCGCGTATGGGATCGCATCACGAGCAGATGTTAACGATAGCATCCACCCTTCTCGTCGCGTTTTTATCAAGATAGATGACCTACACGACCGTCTCTCGTCACCGTTCTATTCGTAATGTCCATTCAATGCACACTGCATTACACGCGCTAGTGTGCTGGATCTTTTGAGAACAGGCAAGATATCAGTTTTTAATGTAGCCGACGAGCCCCCGAGGTATGCCTCGCATTTTTTATAATGTAGCCTGTTTGCTTCTGCACCACTCTGCCAAAAGCTGTAGGCCTCGAGGGCTCTTACCTAGCGAGAATGGGGCTGGTGGAGCGCGAAAAGTAAGATGATATTCAGGGATATGCGCGTAAACTCGCTGTTCATAAATATGTACTGTTATCGTTAGTGTTTTTTTTTTAGACTTTTCTTTGACAGTCAGCGTTTGTTTTTATGTACAGAGGGCAAAACGCTTCTTTAGAATACGTTCTGGGTGTGTTTCGGGCTGAACAGGCGATACCTAGCGACATCGTTTGGCTAAAAATGGTATGGATGTAAACAGGTAAGATTTCATTGTCATTTTCTGCCTTCCTTGTCGCAGCGGCTTTGGGAGCTGCGGAACAAACGGTTCGGTTGTTCTAGAATTGTGTTTTGCCCTCTGTACATTGGTTGCTTTAGTGCCAGTAACATCGATATGCCCGTGTGTGTTTTAAAAAAACAGCACTCACCGACACGTCAAACTATTTGCGGTAAGTGTTAGTGCTCACAATTTTTACTGATGTTGATGCCAGTTAAGGAGGCAGTTTGGGTTTGTTCGTAACACATGTCTAACAAAAATAGCGCAGGAACATAACAGGGACAAGCAAGGACACACAGGAGCGCTCGTGTGTGTCCTTGCTTGTCCCTGTTCTGTTCCTGCGCTATTTTTGTTTGATATGGGTTGACACCAGCTTTACCTTCTGGGGCGCTTGCGGCTAGCGCTTCCTTATAAACTAAGTAACGACTCGTCTTCAATATAGTTTGTAAAGTGATGAAAAGCAAACACCCAGCGCGAGTTCTGCACTATATAAAAGCACGCTCCATCCGAGTTGTCAGTTGCGCTCAGAGACTATACATGCTCTTCAAACAGGCCGCAATAGTTCACTTTGATGGCTGGATGCGCGAGTCAAAATACAGCGATATTGATATGCCAAAGAAAAAATTTCTCACCAGCCACCATGGCTCCAACCAGCCACAAGACGATTATCACCAGGACACAACAAAAAACACCGGCCATCAAGGCGGCGTGCATATGCGTGTCTCTGAAAAGATCCGGCCAGATGTGCAGGAAGCAACGACGTCAGAAGATAGGTTAGAGTAGTGAAAACTGTGCATTGGGCAATGACTACTACAAATATTAAACTGAACAACAGAACTCCATTTAAACTTAACACAATGCTACTCTTGGCGTGCTTGATAGATCTGGCTGCACTTTCGCTATTTTTCAAGCGTGACACTATCGTTGCGGGCAAAGAGTCAAGGAAATGGCGCTGCCGTTTCGGGAGCATGTTGCGCGTGAGAAAGGTGCTTTAAACATTGCACCTGAGCTAAAAGGAGGAGTAATAAAAGACCACAATCTGCGTTTAGATTGCCCTAAAATCAGGAGCAGCCTTGCAATAAAACTAATACTGAATCAGAAATACGCAACAATATTGCTCTGTGCTTACTCTATAAAAGAAAATATAACAGTAGCGGTTTTTCGAACAGATTTTGTGTGACCTTTGTGCGGGAGTTTCCGAGCTGTACTCGTCATTGTAGACTGTAGCAATATCGCTAACAAGGAGTCACAGTCGTCCGGACCGTTGGCGCTGCACCGATCGCCAAAAACGAGTTACGGTCGGCAATTGTGTTGGTTGCTATTTTCTGCAACAGAGGGCGTACTTGTTCATGTAAAGAAAGTGGTGAATTTATTTCCGGCATGGTGACAACGGCCACCACCCTATTTCAAAGACGACGCTTCCATCCATCCTTCCATTCACCCATCCATCCATCCGTCCGTCCGTCCATCCGTCCACCCGTCCATCCGTACATCCGTACATCCGTACATCCGTACATCCGTACATCCATCCACCCATCCACCCGTCCGTCCGTCCGTCCGTCCGTCCGTCCGTCCGTCCGTCCGTCCGTCCGTCCGTCCGTCCGTCCGTCCGTCCGTCCGTCCGTCCGTCCGTCCGTCCGTCCGTCCGTCCGTCCGTCCGTCCGTCCGTCCGTCCGTCCGTCCGTCCGTCCGTCCATCCATCCATCCATCCATCCATCCATCCATCCATCCATCCATCCATCCATCCATCCATCCATCCATCCATCCATCCATCCATCCATCCATCCATCCATCCATCCATCCAAGCAATCATTCATTCACATATTCAGCCAGAAATCTGAACTTGCTCGTCTTTTGCGTATATTGCTCCCATGCAAACTTTTCCCTGGCTTCCAGGTATGCAACCTATGTGCATCGTTACAAAATTTACGGACAGGATAGCGTGCGGTCAAAAAAGGGCGACCATGTGTACGCACCAAGAAGCTTATTACGAGCACTCACTGCGCTACCAGGAAAGTAAACTGGGTGAGACTTGCTAATCGAATGAAACAAAACATTTTCTTTCTCTTGTCAGGTTTTTTATGAAAATAAAATAATTCAATCCGTCTGCTTCATTAGCTAACAAACAAACTTCGGCTATTTCAACAGAAAATATTTTCTTTCTCTTATCAGGCTTTTTATGAAACTAACATAATTCAATCCGTCTATTTCATTGGCTAGCAAATAAACTTCGACTATTTCAAAGACACCCTTACTATGGCATCTATTTAAATGTCAACTGGCGTGTAAGCCCTCCATATGAATCTATATTGCACAGAATTTTAGATTACAAAGGCATCGTCATGACCGAATTCATTTGAGAGAAGATTAGTGCGCAGTTAAAGTAATATACAGGCCCTTGCCTTGTCAACAAATACCAGCCCGAAAAGCTTCGGAATACTTTATGTAAAAATAGCTGCTGCTACAGGATTGAGAGCCATCAAGTTTTGTTTTTGCGAAGATATATTTTAGAGTTTTATTCGGCTAGGCGCCCGCGAAGTGTCCACTGATGCAGTACTTCAGGCCTGTAAAGCTTGCTGCGCCCCATGACAAAAAAAAAAGATTACAGGCCCTAGAAGCCGCAATATCGTCGCTACAACAGCAATCAAATCCATGGGACATTAGAAGGTTGGTTTATATCTTACTGCTCAGCTGGGTGTTCTGAAAAAAATTCAACACGAATCTTGAAAAAAAATTTATAAGTAAGCAACCTGCTAATAAAACAGCACATTTTGGAAAAAAAAGCATCTTGGACGTGCAACGGTTAACTCAAAAGTTTTTGGCATAGACCCTTCTTTCGCAGGTTTCCTTGAATTCCGTCATCCATAAATACAGTCAGGCTCGCATACCCAATGCTAATGGCGCACTAATATCTGAGTCACCTGATGGCGCACATGGCTGAGGCAGAGTATATCTCACCGCGAGTTCGTCCATGTGGCTGTCCTCAACGGAGAGGCATTTTACGTACAGAAGAGACTATGTTGCAGGGTGTTATATAGTTGAGAGCTTCTAACTAAAAGTGCTTCTTACAATTTACCCCACAAAATTTACCCCACTGCCACACTAACTTCCTCACTTTCTCGACGAAACATTACACAACGCTCTTGCGGGAAGAAAAAGAGACCCATCTCCACTATGGCCGGTGCATAAATCTCAAGAGATGTCTGAAGAGATCTGCCTACTATGGCATGCGAAATCTCCACACAAAGGCGCGAAAGTGGACCATGTCTGCACCACTGCACTCATCGTAACCCAGCAGCTTGATGCCTTCAACTTCTACTCCTTACCGAACCAACCCATCTTCTATCCGGCCCTCGACGCACTTGTCCCACTTTCCAAACACGATACGACTCTTCAGGTCGGCGGATTAAACAGTTCGACTCTACACTGATGTCACCACGTCAGACCACTCGGGCGGAAGCTTTTGGCCTTGAATACCAATACCCAATGATTGTACGCGGCTACGCGGCTACGCACGGCGCAAGAGCAGACACTTCAATATACCTATCTTCCAGATGACGTGCACAATCACGCAAGACCCTTTCAAAAGGTACCGCTACATTCTCCAAACGCATCCACCCGTTGACACAACTACACTGTCAGCGTAAAAAGAATTAGCCCATCATTGATGAGCGTATTCATCATTGATCACTGATCATTCTTGATTGATTATTGATCATAACTGATCATCAACATCATTGATGGGCCCTAGTTAGAAAGGCCTTTGAAGCGTTACGCGCTGAAAAGAAGCCAAATTCCTGGTGCTGAAATGAGCTGAGGATCATCCCCGCATGGATAGTATGTTTTTTTTCGCTTCGGAATAAAATTTCACATTGGTGCTCAGGTTGTGAACATACAAAGTGAAGTCCTCGCGTCAAACATGTATACCCGTACCCAAACAAGGCTGCCAAGCTTATCGTGAGTACCTCGCAGTAAAGAGCTGGTCGTCTTTCTGCGACGAGCTGAATGGTCATCTACATACAGTCTCCGTGGAACAAGTGTTCGGAATCCTCCATGGTAAAAGTAAACAACGAAATCTTGTCAAGAATCAGCGAATGATCAGATCGCACTAAACGTCTGCGCAGAAGTCCTAGTACACAGATATATCTTACTGGCATTCCCTATGGGCCGGGATGGTAGCCACTGCCCCATTGCTTATTAAATAAAGTGGCTTTCTTTTTTGTTGAGGTCGATTGGGGTTCCTTCCTGTTCTGTACAAGTTTCTATGCTATGTGGTAAATTGTTTTGATTTGTGCGATGACAGGTGTAAAATTTCAATTACTTTTCCCCTCCACCAGTATTCCAGCTTTCTCTTGCGTGCCTGTAGTGCTAAATTGTAACGACTGCGTTCACTGTCCCTATACACAAGACCCTCTGGTAGGCTGACAATGTATTGCTTGATATCGACGTCTGTAGTTTTACACTCTACCGTGTGATTTACACTGCTCAAAAATATCACAGAAACCTTTTCTTCCTGCTCAGGTTTGCATATATATTGCACGGTCTTAGGACAAGCTCAGTGTGTATTTGTATAGGCTTCAATCCGCAATTAAAGAACATAAACTCGCGCTTTGCGCGTAGCTACCCAGTGGCGAGAAGCTGCTTAAACAGCCTACTTACGCGACATAAAATGTTCTTCCGTTCCTGCAAAGCAGTGGGATGGAATCACCAACATAGTTTAAGGTAGGTTTGGATCATAAGAAAATCGGGAAGATGGACTTGTACCAAGAAGAGGCGTAACTGGTTTCTGCACTGAAATATTTATTTGGCATCATAGTTAGAAACCTACAGCCTTAATAAACAGCCACCTTTCTTCGGCTGCCGTCCCGGACAGTTTAAGCACGACGAGATCTATAAAAGTACAGGCATACACTTACGCATGAGAGACTGGCCTTCTGGTCCTAAAAAGGAGACACGATGCTATCTCTCACAGGGTTGGTGACGTAAATAAAAAAATAAAAATATCTTGAAGCAGCTTCCTTACCAGGACCGGGTGGTAAAGGCTGGAGAACTGAAATAGTTAATAAGCATTTTAGTGTCTAAATCAAAAATGTCATGCACAATTACCTTTCTCAACATGCAGTCGAAGACGGTTTTAGCAAGACGCTGGAAGTAAACGTAGTTACTGCACTTACGCATGAATAACTGTCCTTGTGGTCCTGCAAAGGAGACAGCGTCGAATTCCCAAAAGATAAGTAATGTGCGGGGATAATCACAATGTTTCAAATATATTGCCTCTTACCAAAGCCCGGGGTGATGGACTGCCGCACTGAAATAGTTTTTTTATTGCGAAAGCAATACTACTTGCACTTTGCACGGTGACCACCATCGTGCCGCGGCGGTGACCATCATGACCTTCATTTCACCTTGATTGCATTAGTTGAATTAGATTGGATTAGATTGGATTACATTAGATTGGATTGGACTGGACTGGATTGGATTGGATTGGATTGGATTGGATTAGATTAGATTAGATTACATTAGAGTAGATTACATTGGATTGGATTCGATTGGATTGGATTGGAATGGAATGGATTGTATTGTATTGTATTGTATTGTATTGTATTGGATGGGATTCGATTGGATTGGTTTGGATTGGATTGGATTGGATTGTATAACCGATGCATCACCACAAGTCTAACCACAAGCACCCCCACCAGCTACACTACCAGCTGTACCATGGCGTAGGTACGGATATTGCTTTCGCAATTACCGGGCTTAACCAAGCTAAGCCACAGCGAATTTTTTTTCTGGGTCTCAACGAAGGCATTTGTTTCAAGCAACGCGAGGTAAAGAAGATGGCACGAGTTTACAAACACATCAATAACTGCCCTTCTGGTGCTGTAAAGTAGTCACCATAAAATAGCTGGATTCACTTGCACTCCTAATGAATAATCGTAATGACTCTAATTTGCACACTTACCAGTACCAGGTGGCAATGGTCCCGGCTCTGGAATTGTTATTTTCGACTTCAGTTGCAACTATGGGAAAAGGTTTCGGCAAGACGAGGTAAATGCGGTTACACGAGTATACGTACGGATGAACATCTGCTCTTCTGGCGCTGGAAAGAAGTCAGCATAAAATAACTTAATATTTTCAATCCTAATGAATAATGGCAGTCTCTAATTTGGACACTTACGAGGACCCGGTGGGATTGGTTGCCACGCTTAAATTATTTGGCATGGAGTCACCAAGATAAACAAGCGATAAGGAAACCCAATTCGCCCCCTTCTGTCGGATACGCTTACATTACGACTAAATAAACAAGGGTACAGGTAGTGCTCTTACGCGGGTCATACTGCACTTGCGGCCCTGACAAAGAGAACACATCCTATAAGTCACAGGACTAGAAATATAAACGAATATACGCAAGGTATCGAAGCAACTTCCTTACCAGGACCAAATGTCACAGGCTGGAGAACTGAAATAGTTATTGAACATTTGGGTTGGCAACTCCAATCTGTAAACAATCATGTTTCACTGTCTTCCGTCATTCACGGTCTCAGCAAGACGAAATATCTAAAGATACGGCAGAGTGTTTACGCATGACCAACTGCCCTTCTAGTCCTGCAATGCATATCAGAATGGAATCAATCATGGTATTTCAAATCTTAATAGATAATCACAATATTTCTAATCTGGGCTACGAGCACGACGCTCTGGCACCGGCTGTATCTCGGAATTGAGCACACCAGTTGCCCTTCCCGAGTCTTGATAAACATTGTCGTCCCCGTCTTCCGTCGCGGGAAGCTGATTGTGAAAAGGCGTCACTATAAGATCGCTCACAGGAATGCGAATGTGCTTGCATAATCTGGATAAGCAAGGTATATGAAACCTCGGCTGCTAACAGGGCCCTGTGGACAAGGCTGCCGAACTGAAATAGTTATCTGGTGCAAGAATAGGTAAACGAAAGACATCACAAGGATCCACTTTTTATGTCCGTCGCCGGAAACTGCTTCAGCGTGAGGAGATAAGCAAAGATATATTCTTCTAAAGTAACACCATTGCTTGCCTGCAACAGAACCTTAGACGCTCTGAAATTAAATTAGTTGCAGGTAAAGTGCACGAACCCTCTCTAAATCTCGACCGGTTATTCTATAAGTGCTCTTTATCAAGATCCTGTACAAATTATGGGCTTGCTAATGGTGCCTCAGCATCTACTCTTTCAAAAAACCATGGAACAAAAAGCAACACCTATTAGCCTTCATCTTCATTGACTGACCTGCACAGTGTGTTTGCGTTATCGGTCCATCGCTAACAGGAATAATAAACAGTTTAGATTTGAAATCCAAGAAAAAAAAGAAGCGAAAAGAAGTCGCTTAGAAATACCTGGTTGCCGTCCAGCTGCTTGCTCACCGAATGCCGGAACTGGAGCCTCCGGGTTCACTGAAACAAAATAATTTCTCTTCGTCAGTGAAGTTTTAATAACATACCAATCCCCTAGCTTGAGTTCTCTGACTTCGCCCTGGTTCACTCATACCAGCGGATTCGGGGATGGCTAAGGAAAACGATAAATTGAAGCGGTGTGCTGAACCTTGCGATTGAACAAAGACAATTGTCATAATTGCTGAGCATCGCGTTTCTTTCGGTTGTTTTGGCTCTGGCCAGCTGCGAGACATGTGTGACTGTGGTTTCAGTGCTCAGAACGGGGCATGCTTAGGGCTGGAAAAGGAACCAGATTACTAAACAGACGAAGTAGAAGAATCGATTGGTGGGCGAGTTGGTACATGACTAGATGATACAAAGCGCAAAAGGGACAGGACGAAACGAAGCGCCTTGTCCGTGTTGTTTCTTCGTTTCGACCTGTCCCTTTTGCGCTTTGTATCACCTAGACGAAGTAGATGCGGTACCTCCTATCTTTCATCATTGCATGGACACAGTTGTCTTTCTTCTGTGACATACATACTACTAATGCCCCTGCAGTTCAGATAAATGGCACTACCTTTGCAAGTGGCTGTGAGCCCGGTATACAATTTCTACCCTTCCATGGTACTGAACCACCTTCATTCGCGCGTCCTCCGGTCGCGAGAATAGATTTTTTGTAGAGACTACCAAGAGCAGTGGTTAAGTGCCAACGTTCGGCACCAGGTACGAAACCGCACGCCGTCCAGCGGGGACCTTCGGCATGCAGCTATCAGAAAATTGAATAAAGATGTAATTTTAACACCGGACCTGCTCGTTCAGTCAGAAGAATAGCTTGAGTTGTAGTGTTCAGTAGGATGAGGTACATACTTATCGTATAATCTGATTAAATCCCTCCCAGAATCAGAGCGGCTTAGAACAGGAGCACACTTCTTTTTCTTCGGAGCAGTCTAGTGTACGCACGCGGTGCATCATTTGAAAAAAAAAGGAAAATATGAGGAGCTCAAGAAAACAGCTGAGTTAATCGATTTATCAAAAGCACCATTTTCTTTTTTTTTTAACAGACGCCTGGAAAAGAAGCAGTAAAGCAGCCTGAGTTGCAGTGGCTGCTCTATCAATGTGCATGGTCACACATTATCGGCCATTATCATCATCTTCAGCCTGACTACGCCCACTGCAGGGCAAAGGGCTCTCCCATGTCTCTCCAATTAACCCTGTCCTTTGCTAGTTGCGGCCACCGTATCCACGCAAGCTTCTTAATCTCATCCGCCCACCTAACTTTCTGGCCCCCCTGCTACGTTTGCCTTCTCTTGGAATCCACTCCGTTACCTCTAAGAACCAGCGGTTATCTTGCCTTCGAATTACATGCCCTGCCCAAGCCCATTTCTTCCTCCTGATTTCGACTACGATGTCATTAACCCGCATTTGTTCTCTCACCCATTCCGCCTGCTTCCGATCTGTTATCGTTACACCTATCATTTTTCTTTCCATACCTTGCTGCGTTGTCCATAACTAACTGTCCATAACTTTGTTAGCCTCCATGTTCCTGCCCCATAGGTGAGTATATGGGCCACCAGGGGATGATATTTGGCAAAGAAAATGCCCCACAAGGAGCAGTTACCTTGAGGTTTCTATCAAACGTGTAAGTTGTCGCGTGCCTCAGTTAAACTTCTACCTTCATAGATCTGGTCTGGCAGTCTCCCCATAGTGCCGGCACAGCGCTGAATCCGAAACTATAGATCACTTCTTGTTGACCTACCGCCTTTTCTTCTCATTAAGGAGGCGCGTCCTAGAGCACCCGTTACGAGAGCTCGGTCTGACTGCTGGGGTTATTCTGTCTGTTGCTGCTTCCTCCCTTGGACACAGTAACTGGAATGTGCTCTCCGCCGTTCAAACTTTCCTTTCAGACGCAAAACTACTGCCATCGGGAAATCTTTCTCATGTTCAAAATTTATCAGTATCCAAAGCCTCCTAAATATGGCACGTTTAACCCCAATCTCTCCTTCAGTCACAGATGTCGCAGTGGTTGATTTGTGTATTTAAATAAAAAAGTCGGAATTCCTTTTATTTATTTCCTTATTATTATTATTGTTATTGTTATTCTTGTTTTTTATATTGTTACCTTTATAACTTTTTCTTTAATTTCATATTATTTTCTAACGTTTTGAGCACCTGTCTGTCACCGCCTGTATCTTAGCCAACCCCGCGCAGTGAGTACGCGCCATTATTTAGAAGACAACAACAACCTCCGTTGAAGCACGGGCAGCCAAATGCTGACTCAGCTCTGCCCACGAAAAATCGGACGCAATACATATGAGTGGTTATGACTATCAATCAATTCGCCCCTTCAACTCCGCCTAATCCCACAATCCCAACAATCCCAAAGTTATGATAGAGGATAGTCTTCTGGCGGGCTAGTTGGTTCTTTTCGTTCATGGTTAAACTGAGCGAAGGAAACAAGAACAGAGACAGAAACACAGGTACACACTGAGCGCAGAACTTCCAACTTTTATTCGAAAAACGCTTCGGGCATTACCTTTTATACGCTCTAAACAACCACCACATGACACAGCCGGGATAAAAACCGATAAGTATTGACAGTAACGTGTCCATGATGCGCCGATCCGCCAGAGCGCCAATCTAAACTATACCAGTGTGTGCAAGCTTATGCACCATTGATACCTAGATACAAGGAAAAAGAAAAGGGAGACTGGAAGATTAAGATCCTAAAAGTGAAGATAAAACCAATACCACCAAAGAGGTCATCAACAAAACGCTGTATTACTAGCGCAACCTACTCAGCAATGGGATGAGACGCGGAACCAACAGTAATAACAATAAACGATGAAGGTGCAAAGCCACTGAAGCACGTAGGCTGAAAAAAACTGAGAAAAAACACGAGAGGCTAAAACTGTGAAACTGAGAGTGAAAGATGGAGACAACAAACAACAAAGGTAAAGGCGACGCGAGCAATGAAAAGGCGAAACCAGGCTAAAATCTATGAAGGATGGCAAAAAACAAACAACAAGAGTACAGGAGCAGGGTTAAAATGGACGGTTTAAAGTGTTCCCTTCTAAAAACGAGATTTCTTTATCAGAAAGCATAATGGACGGTGTGCTCACACAATTCTTCGAATTCTTTGCGATTAGGAAGGCCTCAATTATCTCCCTTTCCGTTTTGGTTCTAGCCGTAGCGGGGAACTCTGTGCTTTCGAGAAACGGTTGACAATCACTTTTCTCGCACTTCTTACAATGCAAGGCTAAATTTCCCCCTGAGTTGGTAGAAAGATTGCGAACATGTTCGGCCGCCCTCTCATTAAAACATCGCCCAGTTTGTCCGATGTACATCTTTCCACAGGATAATGGCACCTGATAAATAACTTCTCGGGCACAATCAGTGTACTCAAGGCTGTGATTTGAGGTGCATCTTTGCTGCCTATCATCTCGGTTCATGAATGCACACAGTTTAGCTAGCTTGCACGGCGCCGCAAATACGAGTTGGAGACCGTATCTTCCTGCTACTTTCTTTAAATTGCCAGACACTCGGTGCAGGTAAGGCATGACACACACTGGTTTTCGCTCTTCGTTCGTTTGGCGGTTCGTATTCTTCATCCTCTGTAGCAGACTCTCACAAACACAGGCTATCAGTTGCGGCGGATACCCGGCAGCATACAACCTCTCAGTCTGACGGTTAAGACTTGAACTCATTCTGTGTTCACATGATTTTTCTAGGGCTGAACGGCAGGCAAGGTGAACAATCGCTCTTTTAACCAACTTTGAATGCGCACTGTAAAAGGGTAGTAACTGCTTGTTCATTCTGGGGTTGTAGGACCAACAGATGTGTGAGGGCGTAAATTCCAGACTAATATCCAGAAACTGGATTTGGTTGCCTTTGGGCAATTCATGTGTAAAATTAAGCCCTTTTCCTTCACGCTTGAAAACATTAAGGATAGTACTAACTGACTGAGGCAGACTAGAGTTAGAAGAAAGGTTTAACATCGCGAGATAATCATCAACGTACCGAAAAATGCGCACAATGCTTTGGTCGGAGAGAACTTTTTAAGCTCTGGTCCAAAGAAGAGAGAAAAATACTACATAAAACAGGTGCCACAGATGACCCTATGCAAATACCACTTTTCTGAATGTAAAACTGTCCTTTGTGGCAAATCGCAGTCGACGCAAGGTAAAATTTCAACAGTTCAAGGAATTGTTCCAAAGACATGCTAACAGCGTTGCGGAAGCTGACTTCACCGTATTCTTCTACTTGCTGTTTGAGTGCTGCAAACAAGGCTTCATGCGGAATAGAGTAGAACAGGTCTTCTATGTCTATCGAGAACGCCGTGGTGGCAGAGGAAATGTCACCTAGAGTGGCAAGAAATTCCTTCGAGCTCTTCACTAAAAACGGGTCCAGTCCCACTACTTGGTTTAGGTGCTTCTTTAGAAAAACCCCTACCATTCGCTGCCAACTGTCCTTCTCTGACACAATGACGCGAAGAGGGCAATTCACCTTGTGGGTTTTTCCTGCGAAGAAAACCTGAAGGAACCCCTTTTGCTCTTTCCTGACGTCCTTGGCCATTGATTCGAGCGGTGCCTTCCTGAGAAGCTTCCTGGCAGCCCTCTTTTGTCTTTCTTAACAAAATTCTATCGGCCTGAAGTTCTTCGTTAGTGCCTGCAGAGCCTTTTCGTCATACATTCCAACAGGCATAACAACGAAGCCGCCTTCTTTGTCGGCTTGGATGACTGTGAGGTTGTTGTCTTTCAAGTGGTTTACAATTTTCTTGTCTATAAAGAAGAAGATCCCTCCTTGGCAAACCGAAGATTTTCAGAACTGAAGAAGACTGCTGCCAGTTGCACCGAATTTCTCTGGCACCATGTAAGGCCGAAGCTTCCTTCTCGGAAGCGTGTCGAGAAGGCAGCCAGGAACATCTTCGTGGAAGGCAACATCAGCATCCCTGGGGGTATACAGAGCATCCTGGAGAAGGGTCCGAAATTCTCCTTTGAACCTCGGACCAACCGCTCTGAGCTTCTAGCTACGGTGCGACAAATTGCCCGCAGCACAACAAACCAAGATAAAGGACGTGTTATCGGCGACGGAGTTGACAGCCTCATCCGTACTGTAAGTGAACAGCCACCTAAGAACCCCCCTTCAAAGAAAATTGTGAACCACTTGAAAGACAACGACCTCACAGTCATCCAAGCCGACAAAGAAGGCGGCTTCGTTGTTATGCCTGTTGGAATGTATGACGAAAAGGCTCTGCAGGCACTAACGAAGAACTTCAGGCCGATAGAATTTTGTTAAGAAAGACAAAAGAGGGCTGCCAGGAAGCTTCTCAGGAAGGCACCGCTCGAATCAATGGCCAAGGACGTCAAGAAAGAGCAAAAGGGGTTCCTTCAGGTTTTCTTCGCAGGAAAAACCCACAAGGTGAATTGCCCTCTTCGCGTCATTGTGTCAGAGAAGGACAGTTGGCAGCGAATGGTAGGGGTTTTTCTAAAGAAGCACCTAAACCAAGTAGTGGGACTGGACCCGTTTTTAGTGAAGAGCTCGAAGGAATTTCTTGCCACTCTAGGTGACATTTCCTCTGCCACCACGGCGTTCTCGATAGACATAGAAGACCTGTTCTACTCTATTCCGCATGAAGCCTTGTTTGCAGCACTCAAACAGCAAGTAGAAGAATACGGTGAAGTCAGCTTCCGCAACGCTGTTAGCATGTCTTTGGAACAATTCCTTGAACTGTTGAAATTTTACCTTGCGTCGACTGCGATTTGCCACAAAGGACAGTTTTACATTCAGAAAAGTGGTATTTGCATAGGGTCATCTGTGGCACCTGTTTTATGTAGTATTTTTCTCTCTTCTTTGGACCAGCGCTTAAAAAGTTCTCTCCGACCAAAGCATTGTGCGCATTTTTCGGTACGTTGATGATTATCTCGCGATGTTAAACCTTTCTTCTAACTCTAGTCTGCCTCAGTCAGTTAGTACTATCCTTAATGTTTTCAAGCGTGAAGGAAAAGGGCTTAATTTTACACATGAATTGCCCAAAGGCAACCAAATCCAGTTTCTGGATATTAGTCTGGAATTTACGCCCTCACACATCTGTTGGTCCTACAACCCCAGAATGAACAAGCAGTTACTACCCTTTTACAGTGCGCATTCAAAGTTGGTTAAAAGAGCGATTGTTCACCTTGCCTGCCGTTCAGCCCTAGAAAAATCATGTGAACACAGAATGAGTTCAAGTCTTAACCGTCAGACTGAGAGGTTGTATGCTGCCGGGTATCCGCCGCAACTGATAGCCTGTGCTTGTGAGAGTCTGCTACAGAGGATGAAGAATACGAACCGCCAAACGAACGAAGAGCGAAAACCAGTGTGTGTCATGCCTTACCTGCACCGAGTGTCTGGCAATTTAAAGAAAGTAGCAGGAAGATACGGTGTCCAACTCGTATTTGCGGCGCCGTGCAAGCTAGCTAAACTGTGTGCATTCATGAACCGAGATGATAGGCAGCAAAGATGCACCTCAAATCACAGCCTTGAGTACACTGATTGTGCCCGAGAAGTTATTTATCAGGTGCCATTATCCTGTGGAAAGATGTACATCGGACAAACTGGGCGATGTTTTAATGAGAGGGCGGCCGAACATGTTCGCAATCTTTCTACCAACTCAGGGGGAAATTTAGCCTTGCATTGTAAGAAGTGCGAGAAAAGTGATTGTCAACCGTTTCTCGAAAGCACAGAGTTCCCCGCTACGGCTAGAACCAAAACGGAAAGGGAGATAATTGAGGCCTTCCTAATCGCAAAGAATTCGAAGAATTGTGTGAGCACACCGTCCATTATGCTTTCTGATAAAGAAATCTCGTTTTTAGAAGGGAACACTTTAAACCGTCCATTTTAACCCTGCTCCTGTACTCTTGTTGTTTGTTTTTGCCATCCTTCATAGATTTTAGCCTGGTTTCGCCTTTTCATTGCTCGCGTCGCCTTTACCTTTGTTGTTTGTTGTCTCCATCTTTCACTCTCAGTTTCACAGTTTTAGCCTCTCGTGTTTTTTCTCAGTTTTTTTCAGCCTACGTGTTTCAGTGGCTTTGCACCTTCATCGTTTATTGTTATTACTGTTGGTTCCGCGTCTCATCCCATTGCTGAGTAGGTTGCGCTAGTAATACAGCGTTTTGTTGATGACCTCTTTGGTGGTATTGGTTTTATCTTCACTTTTAGGATCTTAATCTTCCAGTCTCCCTTTTCTTTTTCCTTGTATCTAGGTATCAATGGTGCATAAGCTTGCACACACTGGTATAGTTTAGATTGGCGCTCTGGCGGGTCGGCGCATCATGAACACGTTACTGTCAATACTTATCGGTTTTTATCCCGGCTGTGTCATGTGGTGGTTGTTTAGAGCGTATAAAAGGTAATGCCCGAAGCGTTTTTCGAATAAAAGTTGGAAGTTCTGCGCTCAGTGTGTACGTGTGTTTCTGTCTCTGTCCTTGTTTCCTTCGCGCAGTTTAACCATGAATGATAGAGGAAGACTCCATATTGCTGAGAAGGAATGCTTTGTAGGCCAGTTGGTCATACATATTTCAAGAAATGCTTCGGCGTGGCAGACAAGGACAAAACGTAGAATAACACCACAGAGCGCTACATTTTGTCTACGTTTTGTCCTTGTCTGCCGCGCCGAAGCATTTCTTGAAATATGAAAGACACCATAAGACCGGTACCGGCCCTCATAACCAGCCGGATAGCCCGCAGACGCCCGTACATTCAAACCTTGATGGAAGCACTCTAGGTCAAGTGAACCCCAAGAAATATTTGGCTACTACACAACGCAGCAACTTTAACTGGCAGCCGCACATTTATAAAATATGCCCTTAACTAGCATAACCGTGCTACGGTGGCTTAAAGGCCACGACACGTTTTGATCATTCCGTAATAAAAATTATGCACTTTGTCTATCTTTCTCTCCCATCAAATAGTTTCGCTAAACATGGTAATCCCTATTTATTGCCTATTTGGACCCAACTGTTCGATTTA
Organism: Amblyomma mixtum; assembly: GCF_055824585.1. Lineage (NCBI taxonomy): Eukaryota > Metazoa > Arthropoda > Arachnida > Ixodida > Ixodidae > Amblyomma > Amblyomma mixtum. The sequence goes on along the minus strand of NC_143015.1, from coordinate 74,317,649 downwards.
AAAAAAAGGCCGCCACCGTCTCGAAGACGTTGAAATAGCGAGGGTTGACGTCACGTCATCAGTGCGTGGCCTGTGGTTGTTTCTACCATGCCATTGTAGACGGCGCTACAAGTCTCAATGTGAGATGTGCTGTTTTCTAGCTGCTGCCACAGATGGCGCTGTGATCTCAGGGTGGTAGCAGATCCCACGAAATCTCGAAATATAATGAGTAAGAGCTAACGCTGTAAAAAGAGAGCGGTGCCAGTAATCACCAATTCAAGTCTGTTTCAATCGAGCAGTCCTTTGATTTGCATGGTGACTGTATTTCCCTTCACGCTATTTTCGGAAACGAACATTGGAATTTTAATAAGATATGCGGCAATCATTATTTATAGTCAAGTACGCTTGTGACTCGTACTCCTCAAACCAAAAACGCCACTAACAATCTTTAATTAACAATTGAGGAGAAACAAGCACGGCCGTCTACTGATTATGCAGATTCTGTAGTCTTTTCCTCTCCAAGCTACCCTCAGAGCAAGCATACCCGAGAAGTGGTACATTCATAGTTCCCTAATGTGCTGTGTACATTCAACCAGACTAAGCGTTCTGCTCAGAGCGGCTCGGCTTGGATGGGAGGTGGCGCAACCAATCCGCTGCCGATGGTTGTGGTTAGCCCAGGTCGGCCATAGTGTGGCAAATGTGCCATCGGTCGGGGCAGGGCTTCTTTACGAGCAACGTGCTGTTTCGACGCAAATCCGAGCAGGCTTAACATTTGGGTGTTACGTCACACGATATGTGCCCCATCGCAAGATTTCCCATCGTGTGCCTCGATGCTATAAAAGTATCTCCGGGTAACTTTGCCATGGGGCCCCTAAGCATGTTCTTAGGGGAGGAACAATACACGTTCTCCCTCCAGAAGGCCCAAAACGATTCTCTGGGTGGCAAGAAAGGCCCAAGGCCACACCAATAAAGTTTTGCCAGTGCATTTCATTAATATCTATTGCACCTATCGAACACCCGAGGAAAAGCAAAGATTATTTTAACTCGTACGGCCATATTATCAGTAAAATCATCGGTGAACTGAAATAAACATCATAGTATTTCCGGTGAATATACTATAAACAATGGCAAAAAAATGTTTTTTTAAAGAACCATGGACATCCAACTTTTGGGCGCGTGTTTTCGTGTTTGTAATGGCGCGTAAGGTATTATAATACCCCAGCCGGTCAAGTTACGGTATTTGGTTCGATTCTGGAGTGTTGCCCTTGTGGCGAGTTGCTTTGTATTTTAATGTAAAATGTTTGTTACTCGTCTATAATTTGTGTTGTTCGGCAGAAATTTTGTTGCCTACCTGCAGCCCTTCTTTTTTTCTCGCTGTTTGCTGTTGACAAACCACTGTGCAATTGTATCCCCACTCCTGCCTTGGCCACCAAACGGCGGCTGGCAGTATTAAATAAATAAATAAATAAATAAATACGTGGATTGCGAACTGGTATTCTACTGCGGCTAAAATTATTGCCCAATTCCTCATGCCGTTTCGGTTTCAACTGCAAATGCCTAATGAGGACTGCGACGCCAAAGATTGGTTTCATGTTGTAGCACCACCGTTTCAGCACGCGCAAGGAAGACGAAGCGGTGCGCATGCGCGAGAGAGAACGCTCTGGACCTCGGCCTCGGTCGGACGCTACCGCCGCCGCTCTGAAGCTATCACCTCTTCGGCAGCCCTCAAATAAACGTGGCCGCGGGCACCTCCTGGGCGTCCTCTAAACCTTCTTGTGAGGCATGAAAAAACTGCAAAATAATTGTTTTTCCTCAATCTTTGTCATTCTGGCTCATGAGGAAGGCTGCCTTCGGCACTGTAGTGAACTAAAACGACAAAGCAGCGCTTATATTGTCTTTTTCCATGCCTCACGTGACATAGAATCCCCAGAACCTACCAATGACCAGAGCGCGATTCAAGTGACGAAAAGAGCTTCTCGCCTTTTAGACAGTCCAGAACGTCATCAATATGGGCAAAGCGCAGACGTCTTTGCGTGTCATCCTAATAGTGAGGCGGCAATCTGCGTAAAATCGAACGGAGCCATCCTTCTTGACGACGAGAACCGGGGAGGCCCATGGGCTGTTGGAAGGCTGGATAACGCCGCTTTTCAGCATGGTGTCCACCTTTTCAATGACTCGTCGTTCTGTGGCGGAACCACGATATGGGCGCTGTCGCAGAGGGATACGGGCACCGGTGTCAATGCAGTGCTGGACAGTCGACGTGCGTCCCAAAACACATTGGTTGCAATCGAAGGAGGAGCGAAACTCCTTAAGAAGCTCAAAAAGCTAGGTTAGCTGAGTTGGAGGAAGAGTGGCGTCATTGAAGCGAAGGAATAACTTCGGTCGACAACGGGGCGGGCGCAGTAGTAGGATACCTGAGGGCGTCGATGGCGACCGGTGGTTATCCTGGGACGGCTTCTGGTGGTTGAGCAACCAAGGCTGGTTTCAGGCTGTCAGATAAGCCCGCAGGTAAGTTTCCAGCTAACAAAAATTAGCGCAAAGTTACGTTTAGTGACGTGCTTTCACAATCTACATTCAGTATGTGAGAAAGATTGAAAACCGGGATTAATATGTTCCGGTTCACTAGAGTATCAGGTTCACCTATTTGCAGACTTTTTTTTCTCATTCGTTGGAACTGCTGTAACACGAAAATGAACAGTGTGAAAAGCTCTTTTAACGCTCTGTCATCTGTCATACATATATACCTTGTGCAATTGCGCAACTGCCTTGCGCAACATTTACGTAGAAATGCATTCATTGTTTCGAGCAGAAATGGTCTGCAAATCGCAGCTGTCCGCTTCCGAACCCTTTTGGGTGCTCCTGCAGGCGACAGGAACGAGCATGTACTGGCGTACATTGCTGGCTGCGGGCAGCAGCACAGAAAATAGCAAAAAAAAACCCTAAAGCCCAATCTCCTTTGCGTCATTTGTTTTTGATACGAAGTGGTCGGGTCATGGTCATTTAGTTGATGCTCATTTAGGTTACTTTTCCTATGGCCTTAAGTTGGAATTTGTCCTTTTTTTTGTTCCCCCTCTGTGTGTTGCGCAATGAATGTAAACCTAATCTGCCATCTTTGCTTCAGCTAATAAGCGTAACAACGGGCTCTGTTTTGTGTCCTTCTGTGCATTATTCTACCGCCGCCCGTGTGTGACGGTTTTTGTGTGCAAGGTGAGAGCGACATACAGAGCAATATTGAAGCGAAACCTTCACTATGGGACCTCGCGCTTCAATCGCGAACCGGGTAGATTTGACCTTCAGCTCACTCAGAGGTCAAACCATTAAAAGACAAAAATAAATTTAATCAATATCCATCACTGTGAGTCGTATGCGTGGCTCCGCGAACAGATATCCCTTAAGGCCGCTCAGCGCGATCACTAGGCAATCGCCGCAGCCAGCATGCCTCGTGTTAAATTGCACCACACTCTCGCGCAGTGCATTGGAGGGCGTCGTCTGCATAAACTGTCGTCTGCACCGTCCCGCGGCACTGCCTGCTCACCGTCGTCTTCTGCGTAGCACAAATCCGTGCTTTCGCTCCGATTTGAATCTAGTAAATATTCTCTGGCAGTTTTTATTTTAATGACCACCGGCTAGAAGGCTGCGCATTGTATACGATCAGATTATAGCACACCAAGAGCGGCTTCTATTCCACAGGTGTGCAGTAGCCGTGTTAGCCACTGCTTCCCTCCGTGAGTCTCGTCCTGCGCTCGTACGTTAAAAGCCCGCAATTCTAGGGCAGTGTACCAGATAGACATCAGAATTGAATGGCCCATGTGTAACACCTTTACTTGCAGACTCCACGTCTTCCGACTTATTCGTTCTTCTCTCATAGTTTCTTCGAGAAATCTTGGAAATTTCGAGAAAAGGGGTGCACATCGTTCAAGCAGAGAACACGTCAGCACCATGTCCCCACTGTCCGCACTAAAATTTGAGCGTCCCTCCTTCGCAGGGTAATACCAAACGGCCGCTCAGAACGAACTGAAGTTGGCATATATTATTATGTTACTCCATTATAACACAAATGACAATACGTACGGTAAAGATTACGGTTTTCTGGGCTAGAAAAGGCACAACAATGGGTTAGACGTTTCGCCAGCACTGGCTGTTTTCTCAACCAATGATCTGAAGACAGTTTTTAGGCGTGTGGATCCCAGAGGGTTCGGCCACCGAGCCATTCACTTAAAAACGGGAGTCGCTGACTGCTTTCGGGTATGGGCGTCATGAATTTTAATTGAGGGAGAGAAAAAACACGTTCTTTTTTCCATTCGAATTGTGTCACCACTAAAGGTCTCTATTGTTGCCGAACGTACTTTTACGCGGCCACGCCAGCCGACCAACCGAGCTTTGCGAAAGAATACAGGGTATTTCGCTTAATTTCCGCTTCGCTGATAGCACTGATGTCCAAACGTTTCATGACTATATTACTGGCACAATTTTGTAAATTCAGTGGTAATTTCTTAGCTCTGGAGAGGAGTTTTCCTTGGCATAAAGAATGGGAGCTTTTGGAAAAATGCCGGCCGCGCTAGAACCCGTTATAAAAACTATTACTGACTTCCAGAAGCAGCAGCACACTGTATCAGAGTTGCGAAACCTGTTCTGAAAACGTTCATGAAACTGCGTTAAACGGACACCTTCGTCGAGGGCAAGCTTGCATGAAAAGTCGGGACAACCTGTTGTCGTGAAACTGCCCGTTGCATCGCGCAATTTATTTCCAATTCTGGACACCACTTCCCTTTTTCAGGAAGTTAAAACGTTCAACGTGGTTCTCGCCTTCGATTTTTTTGCTGAGAATAAAAACACTCTGCTTTGAATCCCTGTCCTGTATGTTACTTCGTCTCTAATTCGGTGACTCGGCCGGACCTTAATCGCGCTGCATGGTAATGGCTTTGTGGCATTGTCAGAGGTGGCGTGCAGGCACTGACAGCTGTAGAAATTCGTGCTCCTAGTTCACGCGCTGAAGACGAACTTGGCGCGGTTCTAAAGGAAGTAACTTTTGAAGGAAAGGGTTTAACGTCCAAAAGCGACTCAGGCTATGTGGGACGCCGTAGTGAAGGGCTCCGGAAATTTCGACCACCTTGGGTTCTTTAACGTGCACCGACATCGTACAATACACGGGCCTCTAGAATTTCACCTCCTTCGAAATTCAGCCGCCGTGGACGGGATCGAACCCGCGTCCTTCGTGTTGTTGTTGTTGCGACTGCAGGAAGGATAAAAAGGAAAGTGCACGTGTCTGCCCACTGGCTCGGGCTGAGCCACAATCGCTGCCACGTGCAGGCAGAGAAGAGTTGAAAGTATTTGGCTTCAAAAAGACAGGAGAGTTATATTCGCCCTCCAAAAGGTTACGGGAACATCCCCACAGGTCGCTAGAGTATTAAAGTGAGTCACTAAGAGTCCCAAAGTTATGATAGAGGAAGGCACCATAAGACTGGTGCAGGACTTCATAACTTCATAGCCAGCCGGATAGCCCGCGGACTCCCGTACGTTCAAATCATCAGTAAGGATAAAGACACGGCGGATGATATCATACGGATGGCATTCGAACAGGCCATCGGCCTACCCTCCTTCACGGCCAGGAACAGACTTGAGGCGCTTGGCGTCCGCGAAATCGCAGTAACGCTATCCACGCTATCCACGCTACACACGCTATCCACCCCCTAACGCTATCCACTCGCCCGTCACAATCTTTTTCTGGGCGCTGTAACTTTTAATGGGTTCTGGGCCTATTGTGTGTTATTGTTGAATAAGTGGACTTATCAGAATGGCCGTACCCCTGTTTACACTTGTTTTCGTGCTACAGATTAAAAGCGGGATGGTGTGCAGCCGTGGCCTTTGCTTGCGTTAGCTGTGTAAAGGCTCCGACCGTTCCTAAATAATACAGGTCGACCAGTGTTTCCCTGGAAAGATGAGGAGAAAAAATAAAAAAGTTATTATATACAGCAGGTTATCTAAAATTCACTCCTCACACGCAAATACTAGAGAGACATTATTTTAAAACGAATAGAAATAATCAGAAGTCCCGAAACGACGATTCTGCCCTAAGTCGGTTGTCCCAAAGCCAAAACCTGCAGCCTCAACCCGGTTTATCATGGAGAGCTGGCTCAGGGCCGAGTTTTGGATGAGTTGGTCCGTTTTGGCAAGATGTATTAAGCAGAAAGCCTTTAATGGCTCAGACTGTCGTCCGTTAGCAGAGAGTGTCACAACTCTGGCAGCTTGTTAAATCGGGAACGAAAAAAGACACGAGAAAACGAATGGTTGTTTCAGATCTAGGAGGAAAACATGAGCCTAGAAGCCACGGTTTATGATTTCAGAGCAATTAGTTCATTAATTATAGCGAAAAATTTCAATATTGCGTCGAAATAACGCAGTCATCAAAACGTTTATTTCCACCGAAATGAGACTCCTTTTTGGACCCCCCGGCACGCAGGCCTAAGGGAGCCCTACTTAGGAGCCTCGCAAACTAAGGTCTGCAGCCTCATTTCCTGCAATAGACTAATGCGCTGGGATCCATATTATCTCTATGTTACGTTCTATCGGCCTCGCCTCGAGGACGTGTTTGGCCTCTTCCGAGATTCTTCCTTTCGCGAAGTTTCTTACTGCAGTTTTACTGTCACTTAAAATTGTCGTGGCCTTGGTACCGACGCAAGCGAGCGCTGTCGCCAACTCTTCCGCCGCATTGGCATCTCTCGTGCGGCTCGAAGCCGCTACCGCTGGTACTCCTGCCCCGTCGGCCACAGCGGATACAGCCGCCCCGTGCTGTCCGCACGCCGCGCCTACGTACGCCACCTGGTCTGCCGGTCGCTCCTTTATCTTCCTCTCGTAGGCCTTAGCCCTATGTTCTCGCCTTTCCTTGTTATACACGGGGTGCATGTTCCGCGGCATAGGTGGGACGCATATCTTGGCCCTGATTCCTGCCGGGATGTTTACCATATTGTGCGTGCTACTTTCTGGCCGGATTCCTACCCATTCGAGTATTGTCCTGCCCGTTTCAGACTGGCCGAGCCATTCTAATTGGGATATTCTCACCCCCTCTGCCAGCTCAACCCATCTGTTGTGTACACCCATTTTTTTTTCAAGCCGCTCCGTCGACGTTGATATCGGAAGTCCCAGAGCTCGCTTGGCGCATTTTCTCAATATTCTGTCTACCTTCTCTATTTCTGCCTTGTTCATGTTTAGGTACGGCGTCGCGTAGCAGATCCGACTTATTACGTACGCCTGCGACATTCTCAGGAGATTCCTTTCTTTTAGTCCTCGCCCTTTTACCGCTACCCTCCTGAATATGCCTACCACTTGGTCTGCATATGTGGCTAATTTCTTTATGGTATTGGTGTTGTTGCCTTTCTTGTTGATAAACATGCCTAGGATCCTCATTTCCTCGACCCTCTGCACCTCCAGGCCTCCCACCACCACTTTAATTTCTACGTCTCTCTTGTTCCTGCTGTCGCTATTGTACACGAAGAGCTCCGACTTCTGCGGTGAGCACGCCAGCCCTCTTTCGGCCGCGTACTTCACCACTACGTCTGCTGCCCTTTGAAGACTCCACTCAATTTCCGCGTCGCTTCCGTTATTCATCCACATGTTTATGTCGTCCGCGTACATGCTGAATTTTAGATCAGGGATCTTGTTCAGCATGGCCGGGAGACCTCTCATCGCTATGTTGAATAAGAAGGGAGACAGTACGGCGCCTTGCGGGGTACCTTTGCTGCCCAGCCTTATGCCGGGGGACTCTGCGTCGTGGAATTTAATCACCGCCTTCCTCCCTTGGAGAAAGTCCTTGATGTGCTCGTATGTTCTCTTGCCCACGTTTACCTCCTCGAGACCTCTGAGCACCGCCTCGTGTCGGACGTTGTCGAAGGCCTTCGTGAGGTCAAGACCTAGGATCACCTTGGCATCTAATCCTTTCTTGTCTACAGTGTCATGTTTGAGTCTGAGCATTACATCCTGCGTGCTGAGCTTAGGTCTAAAGCCCACCATCTCGTGCGGCCATATGTTTCCATCTTCCATGTATCTCGTTAACCTCGTTTGCACTACGTGCTCCATGAGTTTCCCCATGCAAGACGTTAGCGAGATCGGTCTTAGGTTTTCCAATTTTGGTTCTTTTCCCGGCTTGGGGATGAGAACAACCTCTGGCAATTTGCCTTCCGTTCATACTTTGTTCATGTACCGCGCAATTGCATCTATCGAGTCGTTGTCTAGATTCCTGAGCATGACATTGGATATTGTCACGGGCCCCGGTAGAACGTTCTATCCCTGGCGAGCACACTGGGCGGAGCGCAGCCGGCCGACCCTAGCACCGAGCAGAAGAGAACGAAGTCCGGCGCGCGACAAAGGTCGAAGACAGACCGCACGGGGGCGCCGGTAGAGTGTGGCATCCCTTACCAAAATGGCAGATATGGGCCAGATATATTTTATATATGGCTGTATATACTCATATATGGGATCATATACAGTTAAACAGGTCCATATATGATCGTATATACGGCCAGATATGACCATGGGAAACCTGATATGCCGCTATATACTGCTATATATGGGCGTATAAGACCACAAATACGGGCAGATACGGCCATAAGGTACCTTATATAATGCCATATACTGCTATATATAGTCGTATTTGCGTCCTTATATAGATGCTCTTTCTTTATATGGGGACCTTCAAATCCTTATATGGAAACAATCTCGCAGATATGGAACATATCCTACATCATATATGGGATGCTTGTGCCATATACTTCCGAACTTAAATAATTAACTCTGTGTCAAACATGATATTATTGGTTTATTAAGATGGGGAAACACACCGCACAACAAGGTACTAAGTTTTGTATGATTGAGGCTTCAATCAAGTTAGACTGCTATTACATAGCGGTGTTTAACTAAGGTGAATTAAAGTACAGTGCTATAAATTACCTTCAACTTTGCTATAATTTAAATGTACTAATACATGCATCTACGTGCTTTCTATCTTGGGTGGACTTCGAACCTTCCTTGCGAACTGAACCTTCCTGACTGGGTCTAAATAAGTGGATTACAAGTCCAGCGAGTTGATTGCGATCGAAATCATAGTTTTTAGGAACATTGATAGATTATAGAGTCCCGAACGTACAACAAGCGCTTGGGGATCGAACTCAGCCCCTTCGCAAACGTGATTAATACTCAAACCATCAAGCCGGTGGTGCGGTGTACATTCCTTCTTTTGGCGCTGTTCCCCAAAACTATGTCATTATGAAGGAATGGGAAACCTGCATTGTTTGCGGTAATGACAGACAACAAACGTCTGCAAAACCGCTGCAGCATACGGCCATTTCTTGTCCAGCAGCGTAAATAACACATCGCTCCTTGCGGCACTGGGATGAAGATTAAAACGCTCTAGTATAATTGTCAGAGAAAAAAATTCAAAATATTTGGAAATTCATCTATCTAGAGTTGCCAGCAAAATGTTTACAATGCAGACGAGAAAAACTCCACAGCTACACGCAAATCTTTTACCCATCGCCTTTTCCGCGCCGTCGAGTCTCCGTGGTGTACTGACCAAGCTCGCCATTCTACTCCGACTGTTGTGCCAAGCTGAACAGTTTGTAAAAAATCTTCTGCAAATAGTTCTTGACACTATGCGCGTTGATCTGTTTCTTTTCTCCTTAACTTTTTCTTCCCTTCATTAAAGTCCCTAGATCAGCTTTGCTAAGTAGCGACAAGTCCCTCCTCTCCTACCGCCCTTTCCCCTGCGGCTCGCGTCGTCCGCCATGTTCTTCCTGACGCGCTCCGATGGCGCGGTTGTATGCACTCGATCGGCGGACCTTGCAGAGTCGCGGCTTTGCTGTAAGGGGCAGTGAAAAATGTAGTAAATGAGCTTGGTATGAGAAGAAGGGAAACGTGCCAGTAATGCGCTCCGAATGTGATTTGCGTTCAGTTTTGTCGGAGACAGCGAGTGCGGCAAAACTGCAGTTGTGGTGCGGCGGCCAGTTCGCGAGAGAACACGGACACGCGTGCAACTTTATATATAGCATATTATTGCAAAGACTACCAACGGCCGTTTGTGGCGGTTTGCGGGGCAGTTTTGCTGGCCGGTGAGAGAATATTGACGGGACAGCAGTGCATTTGTTTCTTTATGCTAAGCTTCCTCAGAATTATGGGCTCGAATTGATCTTCAGTAAAATGGAGCTTTAAAGAAGGGTAGTCGTATTAGGAATATATATGAAGATGAAAAATACAAAAACCTAGCTGTGCAGGTGAACACACTGAAGTCCCTTCATGAATTTCAAGGACAGACGGAAGCCGATGTCTGCGGGGTGCCGGTATGCACGAAATAATTACGGTGCTGCCTGGCGGATTACTTGTATGGTGGGAATAGAATGAAAGGAATATTATGGGCACTGGATGCTGAGACTGACCGTTGGTTTCGCACAGCAATAAAATTCCTTTGCGCCCGCGTCACAAACTTTTGGCACGTAGAGCACTTGTGCAGCAGACACTCCAATAAATCAGACATGCTATGCGCGAGTGTGAACACATGTAAATTCATCTAATTGGAGCGCGAGTTATGTACACACCGCCAATCTTTAATAGTACCGCGCAAGCGTCGACTGGACAACGCCTTATCATGGCGCGGAGCGCGAATCAAGCGAGAATAAGCGCATTTGTTTCAGATGCACTGGTTCTCGCTCGTTTTGCCGCTCAGCGCTGTCATCAGGCGCTGACAAGCCGGCTGGTCGACGGTCGCGCGGTACTATTAAAGAATTGGCAGGGCGTACCGCAGAACACTTCGCAAGAGGTTACGGTTTCAGGGCGCATTACTGAGCGAAAAGGTTTTGGCTACTTGATCTCAATGGACCAGCTGCAGTAGGTGCCGGAGTGGGGCCGTAGGCTGAAATACGCGCGCATACTTGCACTGACATGCATGTTTACGAAATGACAAAGGCGGACAGCAGCGCGTAATCAAACAATCGTCAAGCATAGTGCGAGCTGGGAGCTTTAGCAATTCTGACTCGCCAGCCAAAGTTTGCTACTAGAGCATCGAATCTCAACGATGGAAAACAGGAATTGAGCTTACATCGTATAACTTGCTAGAATTCGTCAGCTTGAAATTTTTTCTCCCAATCCTGTGGAGCCACGCTTTCTGTCGCACAATATCGTTCTTCGCCAGCGGCACTGAGAACAACGCCAGACCTTTTCCTGACTGGGTTGAGTACCCGAAGGTGCAACAGCCCGGAATTTCGGCTGCTCCTGCGGACACAAAAAAGGAGCCCGATAAACTAAAGTGACTTCCAGCAAACAGCGACAAATATAAAGTCACCTCCACTGAATGTCCGTGGCCAGCACAACTATACTGTCACGTTGTAGTGACGGCAGTCCAGCGGTCAGGAAGACAGCAACAAAACTTGCAAACGAAGCTCTTTATTTGTGCTGACTTTGCCCGCAAAAACAACTGAATCACTCGGCGGCGCCGTAAGCAACAGACGTGCTCGTCAGTAGCCGAACTACGAAATGCCGGCCGCTCGCGGCATCGCTCAATTTAAAGCCGGCAAGGAAACTTCGAGACAACCAGGTCAGGATTATCTACAGTAATCTGGAAAAACGTAGATGCAGCTCTGCACGACTGCGATCAGTGGAGGTTAGTCCGGGCGCTTCTCGCGTCACGAAGAAACGTAGCGTGCAAGCGCCGTCAAACTATGCAGCCGGACGACTTAGGAAGAACATGGCGGAACGGAACTAGTTCCCAACCGGAAGTGGGCGCTGTCCAATAGTGTGCGTCGGCGGCGCCGCAAACGTTTTCGGTACTTAGCTTTTTTTAGAAAATCTCATAAAGGGACTTTACCCTTCATAATCCAACCTCCCCTGCCGGCCGATATTCAGATGCCAGTTCTGAGACAGGCCGTCACGGGGAAGCAAGACATCCTTTATTTGCGTAATAAATGAGTCGCCGCTGTGTCCACGGTCAGCCACTACACACCTTTGCATCGGGCGAGGGAGTTGTCGAAAAGCCTCCTCTCTGGACTGTCGGAAACCGGTTCCGCCGCCGCTTCCACCGTGCTAGCGAGGGGTGCTCACGACAGTCCAGTGAACAATATGGCAGCGAGAGATGGCGTTGCTGAGGCGGTGAAAAAGCGGACCCTCGAAACCCCCCCAGAACAGCAGAAAAGCGACACATTGCCGCCTTCGGCGGTGCTCAGCAGATAGCTGGAGGGTGGGTAGTCCAGGTCCGTGTCACTTTCCCCCTTTCTTTCGCTCCGAAAGGCACGCCGAGGGAACCAGAGCTTTGCAGAGGGGCGTTGCAAGCGCGAGTGAAAAGCACCATAGCACCGTCTCCCGCGACAACCCACAATTGACCTGACAGACCTGTCACCCATACCATTGAGAAGTTGCGCGTAACGCCCTCTCTCTTGAAAAAAACCAGTTCCGCACATGCTTTACACGTGTTGGACTGCCTGGAAATCTGTTTGCGCTGACGCTTGCTTTTTCCTTCGTGCTAGAACGCTGACGAGATTAAGAAGATTAGGAAAATGTACAAGGGCGATAGAAAATAATGTGAACAGCATGTTGCCTACGCACTGCGAAATTGGAATTCATGTCTGTAGCGTACTTGTGTTCGAATTAGGCGCCGCGCTGTTCGCATTTCTTTCTATCGCGACAGTACCCTCTCCGGTGCAGGTTCCAAGAAAGAGTGGTCAGCGATTTTTTTTTCTGCGCCGAACCTGAAAAAAAAAAGAGAACTGACAGTGCATCAGGTCCACTTCGTGGAGCAGATTGTTGACGAAACCGCCGTCACCGTTGCGCCGAAATGTGTGTCGCAAGTAAATGGCAAGTTCATTTAAGACGTGGAATTCGAGCTTAATACCTTTTTCTGTATGGCAGGGCCATTTTCGCAAAATACTTAATTTTGTTGGGTAGCTGAGCAGTTCGATGTACTCAACTTTTTTGGCCAAGTAGTTGGAATTTCTTTACGTTTTTCGCTGAATAAGAACGAGTATGTGTTTATTTGGACGTAAAATAAAGATGAGCGAGGCTGAAAAGAAAAAAGAAAATACGCGCGAAATGTGCTTATCAGCTGCTCGCTTACGGCCAACAGAAAAAATGCCATAGTTTGGTCAGTCACTGCGCAGTGGTTGGTACATTTAATTTAATGCCGATTGCAGCGCACGTGCATTCCCAAAACAATTTATTTGCAGAGCCATCGCTTATATTCAAATGCTCACTCATGTGCAAGCTAATATCTTTACTACTTTTACTTTGAGACATTTTTTACATCTAGCAAAATAACTTGGAAATTGAGCCGGGCGTCACACAAAGGAACAATGAGGCGACCACTGACCTTGCCTCACACGCGTCAGCCTAACGCAGCTGTTGATGTCAGCCACCAAAATATTTGTTTGCGTTACCTGACTGGCGGAGGGCTTTACAGGAAAAAAATATATAGTTTCGTTAGCGTGAGCTCTACGACTAAACACTGCATGCTTAGTGAATTACAATGAAAATTCGTCAGAAATAATATACACGCGCAACATACCAAACCAATTTAGCAAGAGAAAACCGCCTACTTCAGCTTGCGCACAGAAGTTATCCAGGCTTGCCGTTTCTCGTTCTCAATCATTTCACAGACAACAATTCCCTGGAAAACCATTTTTGAATGGGAAAAAGCGTATGAACGAATTTTTTTTTTATACACTGGAAGATTTCACTATACCAACCTCCCGTCGACATGCTTGCATGGTTTTGTTTTTTTTTTGTCTTGCTATTAATGTTTTTGTTATCGCTCGATGCGAGCGATGGAAAAGTTCTGCAAGATTTTGCTATACATTGAAAAGATTCCCCGTTACCTCCAAAATTTCCTCAGCAGTAGATTACAAATTTCGAATATTGATTTTTTTTTCCAGGAATGTGGGACATACATGTATGTCCAGGAAATCTATAGAGTTACACTGGCTGCTCTTGGCCGTTGATGTTGTGAGAACTATTGTGGCAGCAAACGACACAACAATACGTTTCTCCACTCTCTCAACGTCGCGGAATTCCAGTCATGACTCACAACGAGCGGCAACCCCTATTTTGTGTACCCACGAGCAGGACGGCACGTGCTCACAATGAAAGAAAGAGTGTCAGCAGCGCGAGCAGCACGGGTACCAGTCGAGGCGTTGCTGACTCCATGCGCTCCGCCGGCGACGTGCCCGCACAGAATTTCGGAAATGACCAGCAGGCATGAAAAAAGCGCAATATAATCGCTGTTTTACATACGTTACAAGTCCGGATAGTGAAGCTGGCTGACTGGCTCCAGCATTGTAGTGAATAAAAACGAGGACGCAGCTATTATATCGCAGTTTTTCATGCCTCACTCATTGACGTCCCACTCATAGTCAAGTTATTGAAGTTTAAACAGCAAGACAAAAAATCGATAATAAATTATTTAGCAGTTCTAGGAACACCACGTGGTACTCCATGTATAATAATGCCTCACGCATCATTACAAAGAAGAAAACACGCACCCGAAAGTTAGGTGTCCATACTCCTTTAAGAGCCCTTACAGTTTGAAGAACAGGTGTCTAATTGACTCACATAATGAGATCAGCCGCATACCTAACATCCGCATACGTAACATGGTCGGCTGGAATTGCGAAAAACCCATCGTTACTACACAAAGACAGTGGTAGTGCTATATACTGGATGTCTCAGGATGAACACTGCTTTGCTTTATGTGCATGTATTCCGCTCAGAGAAGCATAGGTGTAAGTGAACAAAAAGACTAAGCATTTCTTGCTCAGTATGTTACAGGACTTTTGTGTTAGGTATTTCCTCAGGGCATTCATTTAATTAGGGACAGCAAAGGAATTTTGACGTGATGTATCGCATTGTGATGATAAACTTCAGGAAGGGTTTAGCGATGTGAAAAGCAATAAATTACTTTACAAAAGTAATGCATTTTCTAGTTTTCTTTCTATTGATCCAGAAAAGGGTTTTAGATGGCGGGAATTCACCAATATCAATATAAAAATTTTAAACCGCTCTATGCAACGTGATACAAATCCATACAGAAAAACTTGTAAGCGAAACATCGTGAAAAACTACATAAGCACGCTCAGAAAAACGACATCGTACCCACAACGCGCACGCATGCATGTAAAAAAACCGCCCTAACCCGCTGAACCACACAGATGTGTAAAAAACCGTAGTCTGAAACTACGGATGCCCGCTCCAAGAACGGCCCCCAAAACCACTGCCTATTACTCAGCGCATTCCTTCTCTTTACACAAAGAAACAAAGCAACTCCTAGGACTACTACCAGTGATGGCACATTGAGAACACCCTAGACTATGTAAATCCGCTCCCAGTTTGCACTCATGAATTTAGTTCCAAAATACACTCTGTTCCAGTGGACCCTCATGCATGCGCAAGCATGCATGATCTCCATGGAAAGAGATGTAATTTTATCTTCGATATATAAACACAGCAGTAGGTCGAGCCACCCATAATTAGCGAAGTTTGTTTTCGATTTCGGAGGGAATATCTTGGAGCTCTCCTAGCTGACTGCAAACGGAGCGAGAGAGCGACGTCCACCTCCCCCCACCCCCTTCCCTGTTACCCAGATGACGTCACTCGTGCTCGCCAAACTGCAGCGCATGGAGCCTATACTTAACTTGGACACCACAGCAATCGTTCGGCTATTAAAACCCCATTCGAAACACCATGTGAGAAAAAAAATGCAATGTAAACTATTTACTGGTCACATGTTAACAGCCCATTTTGTTCCGTCTACAGCAAGGCAAGCGAACAGCCCATGTGAACAAAACAAAATATTTTGCCTGTATACTTTCAGCTGTTGTGCAGAACTAGGCTGATTCCTGTGTCTGGGTGAAGGATCTACCTAAGTACATATTTTTTAACTGGCTCCAAGTGAATACTTCTCTGCAATACAGAAAAACAAGGCGATATGCGTCTTCGCGTTTCATTCCGGCTGGATTGTATAGCCGATCCTAGTTATAATGAACCTGACGCTCCCGCTCATTGTTTGCTTCTTAGTATGATGACTCCCCATATTTCCGCAAAAAAATACTAAATCATAGAAAGATAGCTTTTGTCTCTTGAAATGAAGTCCATTGTGCACGCAACCAGACCATATCACGGCGCTTTCCGAGCTCTCCAGCGCCGTCATGAGCTGCTTCGATGAGACCCTTGCTTTCGACGAATAAGCGCTAGTCCGCATTGTTCGCGTATGTGGTCTCGGCTTTTGTGGAGAGCGAATACTTAAGTTTTGGCGAATGCAAATGGTCATAAGTGAAGTTTTCGAAACTGCAACCCTTAGCGGAGGATTGCTGAAATCGCAGGACGAATAGAACGAGCGGGAAGCGCCGGTGTCACCCGGCATGCCGAGCATTGCTTTAGGGAGCTGTCAACAGTCGACCACTGGCGCCGCTCGTGGATAACAAATCAGATCATTTTCATTGATGCGATCAATTGTCGAACATGCTTCTGGATAAAGCAGTTCAGCACCGAGTATTTGTGGTATGGAAGAAAGCGGATCTACCACGACCGGGAAGCGCCAGTTCTCCGGCTATCAAGTGTTTCGTCGCAATCATCCGGTCTTCTTGCAGTGATCATGCTGTGTAAACAAGCATGGTTACAATCTGCGCATCAGAAAGAGAATATTAAACATAGCTTGCGTTTTATGCCATATACAAACGATAACAGGTATGCAGACAACGGTGGTACTGCAGTGCAGTCGACATTTGTGTATTCCCGCTGAAATTTCACGCGCACGCTGTAAATGCTGAATGACGAGTCATTAACTTGAAGCACTAAATTAGCGACAACGCAAGCAGTGTGCTAAACAAAGAGGAGAAGAAACAAGTCAACAGCAGATGTCGAAATCAAGAGGGCCGAAGCAGTTGCGGGACGCGGCTCTGAGGCAAAATAACAGCCACCGCCAATGACAGGGACGGTCTCTGTTCCCATTTTGTAAGCATTTGAAACCGTCAAATGTCGGCCGGACACCGAAGAGCCTCTGAGTGCTCAACTTTCCGCTAAGATATCTTTTTCTCATTTTCCGCAAAGCTCTGTCGACTCGAGTGGCGATTGGTTCGACGGGATTTCAAGCAGCCGTGTAGCACGCATTGGGCATGGCAAGGAAAATACTAGCGATAACGTCAAGGGGAGCGATTAGAGTATTACTGAACAAACTGGTGTCATCCATATCTTAGCACTAACAAAATGCGGAAAAAATGAGCTTAGGGTGGCCAAGTAACGAGCCGAACAAAGGTCGGCGTTTAGAGTGGCAGAGTGGACTCCAAGGGCAGCGAGTCGCAGTCAAAGCTTATGGAATGTCTGATGAGCAGATGTGACAAAAAACAAGGGTAGCCTGACCCTGCCCGACTGAATTCAAAAACAGCTAATCGGTGGTCGATGGGAGGGTTCTTTGTCTTGTAAAATTGATCACGGATGACGATGATGACGATCCCCGTCTTCAACTTTGGAGTGAAAAGCGACCCTCACATCAGGCAATTCGGTTCTTATAGCCGTTGCAGCCTTCTGCTTCTCCTTAAAGAACTACAACATTTTGTTGTGTACTGCAATGTAGTACAGCGCGCACAAATCCTCCCCCCCCCCGCCTCAAAAAAAAAATAAAAAATCCGACCCAATCCGTGCAATT